>NC_083355.1:41775000-42082500 GCF_030254825.1 Meriones unguiculatus
GTCAGTGGCCATCACGCTCAGCAGAATGACAAGCGGGAGGCAAGAAGGCAGTTCTCAACACAACACTGTAGCCAGGAATGGTTCACACTCTGGGAGTCTGACCCCAAGTTGTATATTTTAGGCATATTTTAAGCACAGCACAATTTAGTGAAAATTATTCTGGTGATAATTAACTCGTCCTGCATGTACAACTAAGCCTATGTAAATCTCAAGAAACAAAGTAAGTTAAATATAGGCTATGGAAGTTTTGTGACTGCACTGAAACTCTTTTTAAAGTCTGTAAAGATAGGTCTATAGATTGACTGAAAAAAAAAAAAAAAACAACTTTATGATAAGAGTGTAGGGGAGGATCTGGAGCTGGAAAATCTGCTTCCACACAGAGAGTTCAAAGGTTGCCAGGCTAGAAAACATAACCTCCAGCCAGGTGTGGTGGCACTCGCGTGTAATCCCAGCACTCGAGGAGGAGGCAGACGCAGGAGGAGCTCTGTGAGTTCCAGGACAGCCTCATCTACAGAGTGAGTTTCAGGACAGCCAGGGCTACACAGAGAAACCCTGTCTCAAAAAAGCCAATAATAACAGTAGTAGTAGTAATAAGAAGAGAAAAAAGAGAAAGAAAGAGAGAGAGAGAAAGAAGGAAGGAAAGAAAGAAAGAAAGAAAGAAAGAGAGAGAGAGAGAAGGAGGAGGCTGGAGAGATGGCTCGGAGGATAACAGCACTGATTGCTCTTCCCAAAGGTCCTGAGTTCAATTCCCAGCAACCACATGGTGGCTCACAACCATCTAAACATGAAATCTGGTTCCCTCTTCTGGCGTGCAGGTGTACATGCTAACACACATTGCATAAGTAATAAATAAATAAATCTTTAAAAAAAAAGAAAGAAGGAAAGAAAGAAAGAAGGAAGGAAAGAAAGAGAGAAAGAAAGAAAGAAAGAAAGAGAGAAAGAAAGAAAGAAAGAAAGAAAGAAAGAAAGAAAAAGGAAGGAAGGAAGGAAGGAAGGAAGGAAGGAAGGAAGGAAGGAAAGAAGGAAGGAAGAAGAGAGCATGATGTCTACTCCAGCCTTCTTTGAGGAAAGCAGACTTTTCATTCCTTCCCTTGAAGGAACAGCCCTGTGTGCCTAACATTCCAGGTCCCCTGTGAATACAGAGAGTACAGAGACCTCTGTGCTCTCCACACAGATCCAGGTAAGGATGGCACCCATGTCTAGATCGGCACCGATGAGCTTACTGGGTTTTCTTCTAGAACCATGGTGAGCGGTTGCTTGTGTGACTTCCCCAAACAGCTGTATCACCAAAAAAGTCTCACCCATCATGAATGATGAATCCTCATCACTGCACAGGCAGAGTCTCCCATTCCCTCAATCTACCAGTGCTCTCTGTCTGGACCAGATGTTTCCAGGTTCTTGGTCCATCCTCTAAAGAACTGACACCCCCACCCACAAGCAGTAAGGCAGCAAGGGAAGGTGCCGCCCTGGCCCACTGCCAGAGAGCCGCAGGCTCTGGGTTTTTCTCTAAAAGTTGATTTTGACTCAGTCCGCCTTGCTACATACGTGCCCCAAGCCAGTCTGAGCCGGGTCGACCCACAAACCCCTACTCTCAGGCTACATTTCAGGAGGCTTGGCCACAAAGAGGGCGTTCCTAAGGCTTAACAGGGAACCCTAGGTCTGATGACCCCATGGTTGTTTGGAGAGGGATTTGTGTGCTGCTCAGTGTGGGCGGGGCCCTAAGTCGCTGAGGGCACCGCTGGGAAAGTGGGGGTACGTGTAGACCAAGCCATGCAGGGTCCCTATGCTGGTTTCATAGTCACACTGGTGCCACCCAAAAGCATACCCTGCTGGGGCGTTCGGAGTCTCTACTGTCCTGACTCTTCCTTCTGAGAAAGAGTGTCGACAGGTCCAGTCTGTCCGAGGTGTGACTGGGTGCTCGAAGCTGCTTTGATCAGGATGGTGATGGCTGTTACACTCTGAGGACAGTGGGTGTGGCAGGACTCTCTTGTTCCCTCTGG
This sequence comes from Meriones unguiculatus, assembly GCF_030254825.1. Taxonomy (NCBI): domain Eukaryota; kingdom Metazoa; phylum Chordata; class Mammalia; order Rodentia; family Muridae; genus Meriones; species Meriones unguiculatus. The sequence goes on from NC_083355.1 coordinate 41,777,001, forward strand.
GAGGACTGGACAGTTGGCTGGGGTGCGTGCGGGGGGGCGGGTATCTTCTCTTGGACCCTGCTGTGTTGTGAATAACTAACCACTTTGTCAGTGAGAAAGGTGGGAAGGGATGCGTTAAGTCAGTATGAGCCCTGGGTTCAGTCCCCAGCACCGCACAAACTGGGTGTGATTGCACACACCTGGAATCCCAGCCCTCAAGAGGTGATAGCAGGAGGATCAGAAGTTCAAGGTCATCCTGTGCTATACGGTGAGTCTGAGGCTAGCCTGGGCTATAGGAAACCCTATCTCAAATTTAAAAAAAAAAGAAAAAGAAAAAGTATGCTGTCAGGTAGGCATACCTGTCGTCTCAGCACTTGGGAAACTGAGACAGGAGAACTGCCATGAGCCTGAAGAGACCCAGTCAGTGAAGTCAGAGTGACAGTATGGCGTCTGTGTTCCAGAGTAGAGAATCGAGGCTTCAGTTGACTGGTTCATTCCTGAGGTTCCCAGACTCTTCCATGGGCTGGCCCCTTTGAAGAACACAGGATGGGTGTTGCTTGGCTCATCCAGGTCCTGGACAAACTGTAGATGAGGTGTAACTGAGGGAGGGGACCCGCTTCCCCTGATACACTGGCTTCTGGGAATCCTCGGCCTGGGCCTCACCCTCTGCTCCTGCCCACTTCGCCATCTGGCCAGATGCAGGCAGGGTTAAGGCTATTTTCAGGCCTAGTCAATAATGTTTCTTATGTGTGATGTCACCTGCTCAGGCTCACTCCTCAGCAGAGCATTCCCTAGTCACAAGGAACTGAGATAAAATTTGGCTATATTTCTTTTCCACTTTAAATGAGCACTGCTTAGCAGAATAGAAGTACACAAATGCTCTACATCCTAAAGCATTTCAAATCTTTAGCCAATATTTAATTTAAAAAATTTAAATTGAGAGGGGAGGGAGAAGAAGAGGGAGAAGGAAGAAGGGTGGGAAAGAGAGAGGAGAGGAGGGAGGGGCCACAATTGGGATATAAAGGGAATAATTAATTAATTATTTAAAATGATATGTATATTACAAAGAGTCCAGGAAACAAGACCATTCTGGGAATCCAGGTGAGAGAGCTGGAGTCAGCTGCTGCACTTCATCTGTGGCACTTTGCTAGCTGAGGACCTTATCGGTAAACCTGTCTGTCCCTCAGAAACAGCAAGTTAAAATGTCTGAAACCACAGGTCTCCTGGCCTCCGTTTCATGGTTTCTATAAATCGTAAGGCTTCCACAGACAATGCAGAAAACAAAATAGGTTCTTTTTCTCTTTGTCTGGCTAAGCCATAAATCAATCCATCCTCCTTTCCCAATTTTTTTTTTTTTTTTAATTTAGTGCAGCTGAGATGGCACTTAGACAGAAGAGCCGAGAACTCAAGATTCTGGTCCTCAGGGAACAGAAAGGCTGGCCTCACCTAGTCCCATGCCCATTCTCCCCCCTCACCCCATGCCTTGTCAGAACATCTCCTCACAGCTGCTCCATAGTGGCGGTACACCAAGGCATAGTTTTTGGAAGGGGAGAGGAGTATTCACTGGAGAACATGCTGACATGCATTTCGCTCTCCTCTAGTTACGAATTGGGCAAATTATGGACATGAAGGAAGCCAGGATAAGGACAATTTGGGGCACCTTGGCTCAATCTCCCTCACCCTATACTGCTGGTTCTCTGGCAGGTGGTCTGTTGAAGACAGACCCCATCCTGGCACAGGACGAGACTTGTGGGGTGTATGGGGCTCACCACCCCATAAATTGTTTCAGGGCTCAGCTTTAGCTGCAAGATCAGTTTCCACCTCTGTGTCCTGAGAGCTCCCACTGCCCTCCTGCCCTCCTCCTTTCTTCGGTCCTGCTCAGTCCTCTCCCTCCCCAGATCTGCCCAAGCTACTCTTGTTTGCCCCCTGGTGGCCGTGTCTCTACATCTCGCCTGCTACCTTGGCAGAGCAGCAGTGGAAGTGTGTTTGTCTTCTGTAGCTGCTTTGGAGCACAGAAGGACCCAGGTTCGCACTGCTCACCCGCCAAACGACTGGCAGCCGTGAAAGGCGTGCGTGAAAGGCTTACGTGAGGAGGTCAAGGACAAGACTGACAGGGTTGAAGGTCAAGAGCTCCTAGCTGGTAGGAGACAGGCGCCAGTGTTGATGGTAATGGCTGATATCCCTGAGGCAATACTGCTAGGGATCTGGAGCTTAATGGCCTGTAAGGGACCGAGCTCACAGGAAGGGCTGAACGGAAGAAGAGTCACACCGACCCTGGAGAGGCGGTGACCAGGGAAGCCTGTCCTGTGTGTCCCTTCGCAGGAGCGCTCCCTCACAGGCTCTCTCTATTTTTTATTCTTCTGACTGCAGTTTGCACCGCCTTAGTCCCTTTTCAATTAGTGGGATAAGACGCCATGTCCATGGCAACTTATACGAGAACGAATTTGCTGGCTCTTACAGTTTCAGAGGGTTAGTTCCTGACCACCACGGCAGAGAGCACAGCAGCAGGCAGGCCAGCAGCGTGCTGGAACAGCAGCTGAGGGATTGCATCCTGAGATACAGCCACGAGGCGGAGAAAGCATGGCACGGGGTTTGAAACCTCCAAGGCCCTCTCCTAGGGGCACCCCTCCCTCCAACAAGGCCACATCCCCTATCGCTTTCCAAATACGTCCACCAACTGGAGACCAAACATTTAAACATATGAGCTCCTGGGGGCCATTCTCATGGTACTATATCTTCAGCTGAATTGCATCAACACAGCAATCTTCTCCCAGGGCCAGGCAGGTACCATTCTATGCCACCATAAACTTATCCAAAGTGCACAGTTTTGGAGTACTTCTGAGACAAGAAACACAGCCTGGTCTTAAAGGGTCTTGAAGGCTATTGAAATGTGGTTTCATAGCTAATTGGACCAATATATTTTGCTAGGTATAAGAAGCCAGTTTGAAGCCAGGCGTATCTGTAATCCAGCTTCTGGGAGGTGAAGACAGGTGAATCAGAAGTTCAAGGTCATCCTCAACCCTATAGTGAGCTTGAGGACTACCTAGGTTACATGAAACTCTTTGTGAAATAAGCAAACACCCCCAAACAACAACCGTCCCCAAATAAAAACCAAATGGAAACCTAAAAATCTGAGTTCACTTACTCTGACACATCTGCCATGATGCCTCCTCCCACCAGGAAGGTATAAGGCTTGACCCTAACTGTCAACTTGAACCTCTGCTGAAGGATTACCTTCCTCAGATTGGCCTGTAGGGCATGTCTGTGGGGACATTTTCTTGCTTGCTAATTGATGTAGGAAAGCCAAGCCTACTGTGGGTGGTACAACCTATCCACGTGGGCCTGGGATGTATAAAAAGCTAGCTGAGCAAGCCAGAGGGAGGATACCAGTAAAAGCATACCTCCTTGGTTTCTGCTTCAAGCTTCTGCTTTGAGTTCCTGCCTTGGCCTCCGTGGATGAGGGACTCAGGGTTAGGAGTGTAAATAAACCCTTTCCTCCCCAAGCTGCTTTTGATGTATGTGTTTCTCTTTACAACAGAAAGCAAACTGGGATAAAAGGGCATGTTCTCCCAGGCAGAAAGATCCCTAAACAGTCCAGGAAAGGGGTTGACTGTTAGCTGAACTTGGATCCAGGCAGGGATGAAAGCAACAGTGTGGTATCCATCCACTTAGCTGGAAGACCATGAGAAGCATTGGTTCCACACATAAGGAATTCTCCTGAGCAGTTGAGGCACACAATAATGTTTAGGTATTAATAGAAAAGGGCACACACAGTTATGTGTATGTTTTTCAAGACAGGGTTTCTCTGTGTAGCCCTGGCTGCCCTAGACTCACTCTCTAGACCAGGCTGGCCGAGACTTCATAGAGAACCGACTGCCTCTCTAGTGCTATAATAAGAACGTTAAAGCAGAAGGTTCAGTATGAAAGAAATAGTAAGAACTGACAATCATTTCAAGGAAGGATTGAGTTGGGACGCTGGGACTGTTTTGTTTTGCCAGAACAGGTAGAACTTTGGGGGGGGGGCTTTATGAGGACCCACAGTTTGTCACTGGAGACAGAAAATTTGAAGGGCTCTTTGAGAAATGATATAATCTCATCAAGGAGGAAAAAGGAACAACTTACTGACTGAATTGAAAGTTTCTGTTCTGAGTTTTCTCAGAATAGAGCACTTGTCTGTGAGGTCTGTGTGTTGTCTTGGTATTGGGGGGAAGAGTGTTTGAGAAAGGGACAGATGCTCTTCACATCCCATCTAACAGGAGAGAGACGCTGCACTATGAAAAGGTACTCACAAGAAGAGACTTCCTCTGTGGCCAGCTGGGAGCCCTGTTTAAAAGACAGTATCTGTTCACACAGGAATGGAGAGGCTGGGTGAGGGCAGCCAGTCCAGTCAGGAGTGATGGGCAGGCAGGGGCGGCAGTCCTCTGCAGAGTTGTGCTGTCTGGGGCATTTTGAAGGAAGGATAGTGGCTGTGAAAAGTCCAGTATGGGAGCCAGTTGGAATGAGGAGGTAATGATAGGGGTCACAGCTCAACGTTATGACTTTTATCCAAGAGTCTCTATTAGTCTCTCTGAAGGAACAGGTCTAGGATGAATTCCCTAAACTAAGTTGAATCTTTAGAACATTAAAAAACTTAAAAAATAAAATGAGCTCGTGAGGCCAGACGGAGTGTTGTTGGTTAAGAGTGCTTACTACCCTTGCGGACAACCTGAATTCTGTACCCAGCACCCACAAGTGGCTAATATCTGCCTGTAACTCAGATCTCTTCTTCTGACCTGCACTGTTACCCACACCCACTTCTCCCTCCCCTCCAATAAATAAAGTCTTGAGAGAGCAAGAGAGACAGACAGAGACAGAAAGAGGTGCCGTTCATTAGGGTCTGGGCTCATCTGGGTCTTGCCTGGAGAGGTGATGGGGAGCACCAGGATGCTAACAGGAGTAGGCCAGCTGAGTTTCTGGGGATGGATCAGCCTTAGCTCTGGACAGATGAAACCGTGGTACTGGGTCTTGTAGTTTGACTGCAGATGAAGACATGAGTAGGACCCAATAGGGTCTACTCCAAACAATCTCAAGTCTTCTGTCCCATGGGGTGGCTTTTAAGTAGACTCAGTCTTGTTGGGCTAATGTAGGGGGGCGTCTTGACAAGTTGAGGTGAAGCTTGGGACTGTTCTTCCTAGCAGTCAGTGATGGTCTTGATCATCTGTCCAGTGATACAACATGCTAAGCTATGTAACGAGCGTTGGGACCTAACAAGAGTTCAGTCTGGGGAAAGGGTCCAGAGGGCTCTGGAAAGGACATCAGGAGGGCTGAGATGGGTGGGACACTTAGAGGAAATGGGAGATCTTAAAAGTACCACTGGGAGGAGAGTGGGCCCAGATTGTTCAGTCTTCAGGAAAAGCTTGCTGAGGTCTCCATCTGTTAAGAGTTTGCTCCACCCTAGCAACCTTTTCAGAAGATTCCAGGTGCCGGGTGGGTATAATACTTGATTTTCGGAGTTTCCCTCATTCCCTTCATTGGAAATGAAGCCTGGACTGTTATGATCGTAGGGACCGAGGGAACCCAAAATGGAATACTAAGGCATTCTGAGAACAGCGGTCACCTCCGAGGTTTCTCTGCTTTAGTGACGAACGTCTCTATCTGCCCTCCGGTAACCACTCTGCTAGTAGATATTTGAGTCCCTTGCATGGAGACATATGGGTGAGATCTGCTTGTTGCCTTTCCCCGATATGGAAGGGAAGGAGGTCTGAGAGACAACCCCCTCGCCACTTCTTAACTATCTGAGACCAGTGAAAGGCCCCCAGGTTGAGAACCTCAAAGGCTTGATGGGGTTGGAACGTCATCCTACTCTGTCCTGGGGTTCATTTAGAGATCTCCATGATCGAGAGAACCACAACTCTTTTTGCACTTCAGGATTTGAATGGTATTGGGGTCCTCAAGGGAATCTGGAAGGCTCCTTAAGGGTAGTTGTGGTAGGGCATCCAGGAATGGAGATGGCCCAGACTTGCAGGAGAGTTGGATGAGGAGGAGGGTAGACACTATAGGGAGGGACTCTGAGGCTCCAGACAGCTCCAGGCCATTAGGGGCCAAGGGGATTGGTGTTGGGAGTGACATAAGAACCTCTGGAGCCTCAAAAAGCCTTAAATGGACTGGAAGTTCACACATGTTGTTTTTATACAGGGGGAGAATGGAGCATATAAATAGGACCAGAAAAGAATGAATACAAAGATTTTTATTTATTTATTTATTTTTTTGTCAACCATACAGGTTCAAAGGAGTGTAAAGGAGGCTGGCTGGGGTTTGCCATCAATCCACATGAGTAGGCCTCAGGAGGGACATCAATAAGGTATGTAACTGGTCCCTTCCACCTCTAGGTTACTCAAAGTCCATCAGTAGAGATGGAGAACGTGAGAACCTCTATAACAGTGATTCTCAACCTGTGGGTTACAACCCCTTTGGGATCCCATATTAGTTACCCTGCATAACAGATATGTACATTACGGTTCATGACAGTAGCAAGGTTACAGTTATGAAGGAGCAGCAAAATAATTGATGGTTGGGGGTCATCAGAACATGAGGAACTGTGTTAAAAGGGTCACAGCACTGGGGGGATTGAGAACCACTCACTGCTCCATAGCCAGTCTTCAGAGGACCTCCTTTCTCATCGAGCTCCTAATAGTCCGGGAACAAGGTCAAGGGCAATTGTCCTTTCCCGGGTTTGACCTGAGTATGAAGATGCTGGGTGGAGGTTGACTTTTCCTCAAGGGAAAGAAGGGGGCATTTGGTCTCCAGTGGACCCCCTTTGCAGACTGCCTGTGGTTCTAATGGAGGCTTATAGCCTGGTGGTCTGAAACATTCTCAGTTGAGAAAGTACAGGTGATCACAACAGTAAAAGGAAAGACCCCTTCAACCACAGGTGGCTTAGTTTTTCTCAGCCTGAACTGGGCGGCTGCTATACCGAACTCCAAGCCGGCCTGAGAGACAGTTACTGTAGCTGTCAGTAGACCTGGAATTCATCTCTTTCATCCTCTAGCTTAACTTTTCTGGCCGTTAAGGTCTCCTCTGTTACTAAAGACTTTGACGACCATGTCTAATAAAATGGGGGAAAAAATCTGGGGTCCCTAGTCTAGTTTCTGAAACCATTGTTCGTGCCCAGAGGGACTTGGCATATAAACTGTAAAGCCAGGATGGCTTGACATTCCTGATCCTTGGGGCACTGACTAGCAGAGTTAGACACAATTTCGGCTAGCCCACACTGACAGAGAAGCTCCCTGTAATAACGCCCATGATCTGTTACCATCGGTGGGGTTGATACCAACGTTTCCATTTCTGCGAAGGGGAACTAGAAAAGACAGAGGAAGTGATGGAAGGGAGGAAACAGGGGAATGAGGGTGGGGAATCTGATGTGGGGAGAGAGGGGTGTGGGGGAAAGGAGGACAGAGTGGCTGCAGAGAGAAGAGAAACCGTGTCCTGGGGCATCTCTGAGAAAGGCTGGAGACCTTTCTCAGGGTAAGTTCTGGGAGAATACGGGGTGACTCTAGCGGAGACCCTTACTAACAAAGGACGTGGAAACTGAAGAGGCCCCCCTCTAACCAGGCAGGACTCCAAGCAGAGGTAGGGGAACACCAACCCACCTACAAAAACTTTGACCCAAGATTTACCCTGCCTACAAGATATGCAGGAAGAACAGAGACTGAGAGAATGTCCAACCAGTGCCTGGCCACACCATGGGAGACAGCCAACTCCTCACACTATTGGCAACACTCTCTGGTGCTTGCAGACAGGAGCCTAGCATAGCTGTCCCTCCAGAGGCTCCACCCAGCAGCGGATTGAAACATGCTGAGACTCACAGCCAAACATTGGGCAGAGAGCAGGGAGTCTTGTGGAAAAGTGGGAGGAAGGATAGAAGGAGCTGGAGGGAACAGTGTCTCCATGAGAAAACCAACAAAACCAACTAACCTGGGCCCAGAGGAGCTTATGGAGACTGAAACTACAAACAAGGACCATGTATGGACTGGACCTAGCCCCCTACACATATGTACACAATGGATGGCTTAGTCTTCATGGGGATACCCTAGTAAGGGGAGCAGAGGCTGTCTCTGACAAGGACTTGCTTGCATGCTTTTTGATAGCTTGAGGGCTGCCTTGTCAGGTCACTGTGGTATAGGATGAGCTCAGTTCTGTTACAACTTGTTATGCTGGGATGGGTAGGTGGGGGGGGTTCCCTTTTCAGAGGGTGAGGAGGAGGATACAGGGAAGGAAGGTTGGACCAGGAAGAGAGGAGGGAAGGGGCTATGGTTGGGATATAAAATGAATAAATAAATAAATAAGAAAAAAGGAGCATAGCAGGGTATTGCAATTTAGCTCAATAAGAACATACATTTATCATCTCTGTCACTATGCTATTCTAAGCAGCATGTATTGAATTGTGAGGTAGGGAAGACAAAATGTCTGTTCTTATGTTAGGTGGTAGGGCCTGGATATGCCTCAGTGTTGGTGGGCCTCAACACAAGCATGGAAAGGGGGTGAGAGGAGTCCTTGGAACATGCAGATTTACCCTGGATCAGCTGCTGCCTGCTGCCTTACGCTGAACGTGAGGGGCCTTCCAGTAGGAGGGACAGCCTCTTACAGTGGGCATACTCCACCGCCCAGTTGCCATCAAGTCTCGTTAAACCATAACGAAGGCCAGAGTCCTTCAGTTATGTACAAGAAGTAAGGGCCCAAAACAAACAAACAAACAAACAAACAAACAAACTCTTAACGTGTAACCTGACGTGCATGGCAGTGTTCAGTCCTGGATTTTAGGTCCACTGGAGAGCCACCTCAACCAGGGACCCTCAGTTGCCCACAGGCCTCTCAGCTACCACAAGCATCAGAATGTACAAGGACCCAGAGAGACAAGGGGAGCATTTCCTACATGGCCACAAAGGATGTGTTAAGACTGATGGTGATGAGCAAAGGGCATGGGATAAATGTATTTAGTGGACCAGAAGAGACGTTAAAAGGTGGGCATGGTGGCCACGCCTTTAATCCCAGCACTGGGGAGGCAGTGGCAGGTGGATCTCTATGAGTTTGAGACCAGCCTGGTCTACAAAGCGAGTTCCAAGACAGCCAGGGAGGTTTTTACAGAGAAACCCTGTCTCAAAAAAAAAAAAAAGTTTAATAAAGAAAATATATTGCAGATTGGAGAGAGAGCACCATGGTTAAGAGCAGTGGCTGCTCTTTCAGGGGACCAGGGTTCGATTCACAGCACCCACATTGCAGCTCGCAACCATCTGTAACTCTAGTTTCAAGGGCTTCAGTGCCCCCTTCTGGCTTCTGTGACCACTGCAAGCATGTGGTACCCAGACATACATGCACACAAAACACACATACACATAAAATAAAAATAAAATATTCTGTAAGAGAGACACAGAGGGCAACTTAGTGGGAGGTCTTTTATCATAGTTAATGGAAGTTCCTCGTTTTTATCTGTGAGATCATAGATGAGTTGATAGGTGAGCATCTCACTACCTTATCAAGCAGTAAAATTTACGGCACCAGTTTTCTTTCTTGAGTAAGTGAGTAAGTGGGGCATTGGCTCACCAGGACCTCGGCTCTAAAGGTTTATTTATTTATTTATTTATTTATTTATTTATTGGTGTTTGGTTGTTTATTGTTTCCTTTAAAACGGGGTTCCAGGCTGTCATGGAACTTACTATGTAGACCAGGCTAGACTCAAACTTAGAGATCCACTTGCCTGTGCCTCCTGAGTACTGGGATTAAAAGGCTCCACTTCGAAGCGTACAAAGGATTATATTAGGTATCTCAAGTCATTAGGGTCAGGCTCCAAGTAAGTTAGTGACTGATTGCCAAAATATAGGAATTGGCTTTTATTTTTGTCCTTTTCATCCTTTTGGCTCTGGTAAGCTTTGGGGCATCTTGGGAAGATCCAGTCAGAATGGAGTCATTATAGGGCATGGGATTGTACCGAGTGGTTTCCGTAAGTACTCAGGGAATCAAGTTCATCCTGAGCTAAGCATCATGAAGAAGCAAGGACAACCTGATGATTGATCATCTTAACTATTCTTATCTAGAGAGCAGAAGGGTCAAGGCTGGGCTGGGGCTGTCATTGGTCAAAGTGCATTAGTCATTTGTGCTAGCTGGGACGGAAAGATGCTTGATGACTCTCAGGTGCATGGTGTCCTTGTGTTTGTCTTGATGTGTTGTGGTCACATCAAAGTCACCTTGTCTAATGCTGGCGCTCTGTCACAGTCATCAGGATAACATGATAGTAAAGATACCGGTAGCCAGGCCCATACAGTGATCAGCCATGTAGGCTTCCCTGGAACCAAGAGCTAACCCAGAGTGCGGGACTTTCAAAGCTGAGAGTAGGGAAGGTAGGGCATCTGGCAGCCTTCCTTAACAGGCAATGGCAAGCTGTCAGAATCTTTTTTTTTTCCTCTCTTTCTACCTTGGTTTCTTCATAGAGTACTCGCCAAGCCCTTCCAGCCACTAGAGTCTATGTGAGTAAATGCAAGTGTTTTCTAAGATGTGCAGGGACCAGCACAAACACCAGTACTCAGAAATAAATTTACTACACAGTGAGGTCAAGGCCAGCCTGGCCTACACGAGATTCTATCTAAAAAAAAAAAAAAGAAAAAAAGATTCTTTCTTCTCCCCGAGAGAGCTGGCCCTGAGGTCATGAGAGTGGGAGAGCTGGCCACTGCTCCTGCAGCACCCAGGAGAGCTAGGCCTGCCTCTTGGTGGCTTTGGCACTGGGTAGGCTAGCTGCGGTAGTGCTGGAGAGATTGCCCTGGTGGTGTGGGTGTGGTAGAGCTGGCAGACTGACCAACTCCGCTACCACCCAGCCCAGACTCAGGGCTTTGAATTGGCCCAACATCCGCCTCATCTATGAAACTGCTGGAGCTCATGAAGGGGCTGGTCCTACAGGTATGTAAAAGTGACTTTTATACTACAGATATAATTCTCATCTCGAAGGTCGCTGCCTCTGTCTGCCAACCTAGGCCTAGTCCTGGGGGCTTCTAGCCTCCAAGCAATCTTATGTAGGCCTAGACGGTTTTTAGCTCTGAGACTTACTGCAGAAAAAGTCACTCTTTCTAGTTCTTTCTGAACTCTGGCTGGGTGGTTCAACTCAGCTGTTCCGGCTCAAACTCCTCTCCAAGCTGACTGACTTAGTCTGGCTTCTCGGCCTCTGACTGACTGTTCTGCTTGGCCTCCAAGTGACTTTAGCAATCCCTTCTACTCTTCTGGCTCCTTCTGTCTTTGTCTGTATCTAGCTTGTTCTCTCTTCAACCTGTCTCTGTAAACCTCTCCAAGTTAAACTGCCTCTGAATTCCGTGAACTGAGCTGCCACAAACTAAACTCTCCTCACGGCCTCTTAACTCATGGACTCCACTGAACTGCCTGAACAGAATGGACTAGAACTCAGAGGCCTGTATGCCTGAGTGCTGGGATTAAAGGCGTGTGCCACCATTCCTAGACCTAAACTTTTCTTTATCTGAAATTTGGTCTATACCAGGCTGACCTTGAAATCAGAGATCTACTTGCCTTTTTTTTTTTCCTGGGATTAAAGGTGTGTATTCCAGCCAGATCACACAGACATAGGAGGTCTTGCCAGAGCAGCCATGTTCTGAATTACATTTCCTCTACACAGATCCAAAGCTGCAGAATCGCCATGACACAGGGCAACACCAGGATACCCAAGAGGAGCCCTGGTGAGGATCGAGTACTGAGAGTGTAGCAGAAGCCAGAGGCCTCGAACATCGATGACTCATTGCACGAATATTTGCAAATAAAGATGTGTGGACAAAAGGGTGTACTGTGGGACACACTAGAGCTTCCGCAACAGATGGTTGTTTTAGTTTTTCGTTTTATTTATCTTCTTTCGGAGAAGAGGTGGCAAAAAACAGAGGGTGGATATGAAGGGATGGCAAGGTGTGTAATCCACAAAAAATCAATAAGAAGTTATAAAAAAGATTCTCATATGCATGCATATTAAAAACACATAATAAGGGGCTGTAGAAATGGCTCAGAGGCTAAGAGCACTGGCTGTTTTTCCAAAGGTCCTGAGTTCAATTCCCGTAAGGGGATCTCATACCCTTTTCTGGAGTGCAGGCAAACATGCAGACAGAATAACATATAAGTCACCTCTTCCTGTTCATATTACACACACACACACAGAGAGAGAGACAGAGAGAGAGAGAGAGAGAGAGAGAGAGAGAGAGCAAGCAAGCACCATTCCCTGAATATTTATAATGATGTTTTGGTCACTGATGGACCGCATATACCATGGTACTCCTATAAGGTTTTTGTTTCATTCGAGATGTCTCACTATGCTCCTCAGGACAGCCTTGAACTCCTAACCTGTCTGCCTTAATTTCCTGGGCACTGGGATTACAAACAGGCACCGCAATCCATAGCTAGTAGCCCAATAAACTTATATCACCTGCTTACATTATAGCTGTTCCAGTTTGTGCAAGTGCGCTCTTTGCTTGCACAATGGTGGCATTTCTTAAAGAGACATTTCCCAGAACATATCTCCATTGTGAAGTGACACATGACTCTATACCATAAATCCCACATACCCACATACGTGTGACTGTATCTAAACATACAGACAGACACACCAAAAGTAAGCATATAACTAAGGCCATCAGAGCTATGGCAATGTGTTCCAGCTTGTCAATACTGAGAGTACCAGTGAATGGGCCTGTGTGAGTGACATGGAACAAAATGCCAGGGTTTGCATGTCTCCTCTAAAGCATATGTCAAGAGTCAGTTCCAGGGATGTTGGAATAGCTCAGTGGCAGAATACTTGCCTAACACATATGAGGCCCCAGGTTCAATTCCTAGCACTTCGCAGAAAAGAAAAGAAAGCAAGTAGGAAAGAGGAGGACATAGAAAAGAGAAGGGGAAAGGAAAGGAATAAATAAAAGAAATCTTAGCTAGGCTTGGTGGTGCATGCTTTTAATCCCAGCACTAGGGAGGCAGAGACAGGCAGCTCCTGAGTCTGATGACAGCCTGGTCTACAGAGCGAAGTTCCCAGCCAGCTAGCCAGGGAGAGCCAGCTATAATGAGACCCTGTCTTTAAAACAAAAGTGTAAGTCAGGAGGCAGAGGCAGGAGGATCTCTGAGTTCGAGGCCAGCCTGGTCTACAGAGTGAGTTCCAGGACAGCCAAAGCTACACAGAGAATCCCTGTCTCAAAAAAACAGAACAAAAGTAGCAATATTTGTGAAGGATCGTGTGGTTTATTTTTGCTGTTTTAAGTAATGTGCATGCATGTGTCTCTTTGGGGGTGAGGATGGATGTGTATGTGAGTGCAGGTTCCCGAACAGGTCAGAGAGCATCGATTTCCCTCTCCTGCTGGACTTACAGACAGTTGGGAGCCAGCAGATGTAGGTGCTGGGAACCAAATGGACCCTCTGGCAGAGCAAAAAGTTCTGGTAAGTTCTCTACAGCTCCCTAAAGGTATTTCAATGGGGATTTAGTATCCATAAAGTGGTGTTTCGGGTTATGGGGGGAGAAATCTCTATTCTCGTTGTCAACATCCCCTCTGGAGCAGGAGCCAAGGCGCTGAGACAGTAAACAGGCTCTTAGAGCAGGTTGATGGTTTGCGTTGCCTGAGGCGTCCAGCAGGGGGCGTGAGCCAGGGCCTTGCTGGGGTGTGGAACCGCTGGGGCACTGAAGCCTTCCTGGTGCTGGTCCCTATTGCAGTACGCAGGGCTGTCCTGCTGCATTCCTAGGAGAATGAGAGCTTATTTACAGGCTGTGTAAAGCAAGGCCGTATTCTCCCAGAAGATCACTGTTCTGGCCTTTCGCCACTTACTGGTGCCACCTGTCATCTTCAGTGGGCCGTGGCCTTCCCCCTTTCCTCCCTGCCAGGAGTGGGAACCGACTCTCCCAGCTACCTTCCGGCATTGGCCCTGCAGAGGAGGGGCTGCAGGCATGGCGGAGAGCGCTGAAACAACAGCTGAAGGTTCAAGTCTCCATTGGGCCACTTGCTAAGCATGAGGCCCGGGACCCTCTCCCTTTTCTCGGGCCCCAGTTTATCCCTCCGTTCTGCAACAACAATAAACCTGGAGTGGTGTGAGGAGAGAGGTCAATGAAAGAGTGGGAGCCAGGGAGGAGGAAGTGGGAGAGAAAGAGGAGTGCCCAAATCTAGTCCAGAACGTGCAGACCCAAGGGACTGCATTCTCTGGTTGCTGACTGGAAGTGAGGAAAGTGGCCTGGCTGTTCTCCAGCCTCCTCCGTTGGCAAGAGCGCCTCCTCCTCCCTTAAGCGAAGAGCATAGAGCGTTAAGGGTGTCAAGGCTAGGGAAGACCCACACGGGGAAGATGGCTCTCCGCCCTAGGCACCTATATGCTTTGCAAATTAAATACGATGCACACCTTGCCCTTCTTTCCTTTCCTTTTCCTTTTGTTTTATTTTTATGTAGACTAGACCGTCCTTGAACTCACAACCATCTAATCACCTCCATTTCTCGAGTACTGGAAGGACCGGTGTGAGTTACCATAGCCAGTTTGAGCATCGTTTTTTCTTTGGCCCTACTGTTTTAATTTCTGGTGATGCAGGGGATTGAACCCGGTGCCCCGTGCATTGTCTGCCACTGACTTGCATCTCTTGCTCCGTTTTGACATCTTGTAGAAGGAAATAATTGGAGATGTGTGTTGGGGTGAGAAGTGTGTATAGGATGGTAGACGAGGAGTTTGCTTGTCTGTCAGCCACACACAGTGTTGGCACCCGGAATTGTTCAGACTCTTGCCTCCAAGAGCACTGAGCTACAGCACACCCTGAACCTCTAACAGGGAGGTGAGTCAGATCCCCGCTGTTCCCCAGGCTCTCACAGTCCCACTGGGGACATGCCAGGGACAGATGTAACCACCAAAGGGACAGTTTGTGCCAGGGACCAGAGCAGACTGTATGTCCTAAACACTTCAGACAAGGCTGGTAGCCAAGGGCGCATTCTTGGGGGAGGGTAGGGTTCCGTGGTGGAAGGCGGGTGGGTGATGTGTTCTAGAAGCCTGGGTTCTGTCCAACCCTGTGGTAATGAACATGGGGAGGCTGAGGGAGGCTGGGCCTGGAGAGGGGCACACCCATGCAAATGGCGGCCTGAGCATAAAGGGAGCTGGAGGGGGGAGGAAGGAGCCAGCTGTTCTACTGTGTGCCCGATGCTCTTCGCACATCTTCCCACACAGTCCACTCACTCGCACCTTTTTTAGTGTTTTTCTCATGTTGCTATTACAAACGAGGCTTCTGACACTCAGACCAGGAGAAAGCTCTGCACAGACCAGGGTCAGCGCCAGGTTTCCCATCCCAGCCTGAAGCGCTTGGAATCTGTCCGAGGCTGGGAATGCCGGAGGCTCCCCGCCCAAGGACTCAGTGGTCCGGAGAAGGCCACTCCTCCTCTCGGCAGCTTTCCAGTCCCTGTCCTCACAGTCCCTGTCCTCACAGAGTGGGGCACCTGCCTTATCTCTGCCTCCACCCAGGGCAATCGGATCAAGGCTTGCTGTCTTTAGGGGAAAGTCCCTCTGCTCTTTATAAACCCTCAAGGTCGGAACGTGTAACAGGAGAGTTTCCTCACTGTCGTCAACACAGGGAAAACAGGCAGGATTCTGCATACATTGCCAAGCACTGATGATCTCACAGGGAAATCGTTGAATTCACAGAAAGCGTCAAGGCTGCCCCTTCCCCCCCACCCCATTCATCTTTGAGGTAGGGTCTCAGTGTGTAGCTGAAGCTGGCCTCAAACTCACTACCCTCCTGCTCCAGCTCTCTGAGCCCCGGGATCACATACGTTCACCAGCTTGCCAGCTCAGCATTTGTTTCTTGACTGTGACATTCAAGACGCCCTTGAGAAGGCCTGTGTCCACTCAGTGCTGGCCCGAGAAACAGTGTCCAGGCCCAGCAGACCCTTTCCATTGCACAACTAGTTCCTCCAACAGCCCAGCAGGCCCATTTCAAGTGTTTCTGTTTTTTCTTTTCCTCCTTTCTGCAGCACTGAATATACCTTGGGTGGGTTCACTCTGAGCACCACCCATAGCCCTCAGATCTTGCCTTTTGACACCGTCCGCTTCCTCACTGCTTTACAGAGACAGAAGCGGACACCAGGAAAGGTAGACTTGTCCACAGTCACACACCCTGAGCTTCCAGGGGCAAGCCTGCTAGGTCCTGAAGCCCCCTCAGTGAGTGAGTGCTGGATGAATGAATAAGAGAACTCGTCACTGTGTGGATGCGCAGTGAGTGGACGAGTAAGGTTCACAGCCCTGGAGACTGAAAGGCAGTGTTCATCTTATGAGTCCTCCTGGCTCCGTGGCCTTTTCACTGTAGAAAGCTAGGTGAAATAACTGCTCGTGTGTGCGTCTAAGGAAACCATTGACAGAGTGGGAAGTCACCCTACAGGAGGGGCGGAGCTCTGGCTGTGCTGACAGGAACCCGTAAACCCAGCACCCAGAAAGCTGGGCAGAAGCATTGAGAGATGAAGCTAGCCTGGCCTCTCCAGTACAAAGCTGCCAAAGAAAGGAAGAGAGAAAATCGTTGTTTGTATGTCTGAGAAGAGGTTAATATCTAAACCATATGAAGAATTCCTACAGTCCAACATCAACAATAGAAATCTCTATGAATAGCCAGGTGTGGTGGTGTATGCCTTTAATCCCAGCACCTGGGGAGGCAGAGGCAGCTGGATCTTCTTGAGTTCAAGGCCAGCCTGGTCTACAAAGGGAGTCCGGGACAGCCAAGGCTACACAGAAAAATCCTGTCTCAAAAGAGAGAGAGAGAGAGAGATCTAGGCACTTAAATAACATTTCTAGAATAGAAGGAAGATACACAAATGTCCAAGAGGTATATGAATGTTGTTTAACATCACTGCTAAGTAGAGAAATCAAAAGAAAAACACAAAGAAATATTTCTCCATACCCATTAGTGTGACTGCTTAAAAAAGTCAAATGATGGGGCTGGACAAGTGGCTCAGTCATTAAGAGTACTTGCTGCTTTTCCAGAGGACCCAACTCACTTCCCAAGACCCAGGCCGGAACTGTCTGTCACTCTAGCTTCAGAGGATCTGAAACCCTCCTCTGGACTCTATGTGTGCCTCACACGCATGTGGCACACACTCACACAAACACATAAATAAAAAAAAAGTTTTAGATCTTAACCTAACCAAAAAAGTCTTTAAAAAATCAAATAATAAGGATGCTGTGCTGGTGAGAATGTCTAGATTCTAGAACCTTTGTGTCCTGCCTAAGGGAGTGTGGCGTGTCACAGCCACCGTGAAAAACAGCACTGCACAGCACTCCCCCCAAAGTAAATAAGTGACCAGGTGGGCTGGCACACACCCTTAATCCCAGCACTCAGGAGGCAGAGGCAGGAGGATCTTTGTGAGTTTGAGGCCAGCCTGGTCTACGCAGTGAACTCTAGGCCAGATGGTGGCAGGTGACTCCATGGTGACAGGAACATGAGGCACCTTATAGTCTTACCCTGGTGACCCATCAGAAGACAGACAGCCCAAGCAGAAGAAGGACCAGCCTGAGGTAGAGTGAACTCATATCCAGCCTGGGCAACTTAGCGAGACTCTTGTCTCAAAAGAAAAATAAAGGAAGAGGCTGGGGCGTAGCTGTTTTACAGTGCTTGTCTAACATGCTCAAGGCCTTGGGATCAGTCTCTCCCAGTGTAAACACTCTGGCCTCACCCTCCACCCTTACATCTATCTGGCAGCCGGGCCCCATGTCTAAAAGGTTCTACAACCCCTCAAAACAGCGCTGCCACGGGAGAAGAAGTGTTCAAACCCAGGAGTCTGCAGAAGACGTTTTGCATTTAAGTCAGGCCAGCTCATAGACTGAAGTGTTGGAAGCAGGCTCTTAGAGATGTTTGTACACGCTCAGTGATAGCAACACTGTTCCCAGCAGCCCAGAGGTGAAAACCGACCAACGGACACCAGAGTGTGGGGTGTTCCTGCAATGGGGCGCTACTTGACCCTGAGAAGGAAAGACAACCTGAGACCTGATCCAACATGGATGAGCCTGGAGACAGCATGCTGAGGCCAATGAGCTGGACAGCCAAAGACAACCACGGTACGGTCGCATTCCTAGGGAGTATCTAGAGCTGCCTAAATCACAGAAACCAGAAGTAGAATGGCAGTTGCCAGGAACTGGGGGAGGAAGAAGTGGGGGCTGGTTAATAAACGTGGCCTGTCATGTCTGCAAGACGGAAACATTTGGAAGTCAGTTATGCAACAATGTGAGTGTGCTCTGCCCTGTACGCAGAAGCTTGAGCTGATAGCTTGTGCTGTGCTTACTTTATCACAGTTCTAAAAGCAGCTGGACATGGCAGGCCTTATGGGGCGGAACTCTAACCCCAGATATTCAGGAGGTGGAGGCAGGAGGATCAAAAGTTCAGCCCTTATCTAGGCTACCGAGTGAGTGCAAGTCAAGCCTGGGCAACCTAAAGAGGCCCTGACTCAAACTAAAACCAAACCAAACAAAAAACCAAAAACGTGAATGGGAGAGTACTTGCCTAGGCTGTGCAGGACCTCAGTACAATGATGACCTGAGTTCAGAACCCTGGCATCCACATGAAAAGCTGTACTCCAAACACTGGGGAGGCAGAGACAGGGGGGGTCCCTGGGATTTGCTGACCACCTAGTTTAGCCAAATCGGTGGTTGCCAGGTTCAGTGGGAGACCCTATCCCAAAAACTACAGAGGAGAGTAGTTGAGCAGACACCTGACATTTCCCTCTGGCCTCTATACAAGCATATAAAGAGAAGTTTTGGGACTCACTTCCTGGCAGTGTGGGGAGGTGGTTCTTGAGGTGATGAGCTCCTTTGAGGAGTAAACCTGGGATCACTGTCTTGCTTCCAGATACTTCTTCACTCCCCACAGGGATGTTGATGGAGGTAAAAGCCATTCATTTCTTTTCCCTGTTATGTGACTAATGACTCCAACGTCGTCTTCCCAAGCTCCAGAATGCTAGAAAGAGGGCTTAGTTCTCAGGCTTGAACCTTGGAGATTACCTCGAGGGAATAGTAGCTATCACCTACCCATTCCTTCAGTCTACACCTGTCTGCTGAGTACCGGCACCCGACGAAGCAGGATAGAGGATTCTCTCAGCATGCAAGAGAATGTGCAGTATGGAGCTGATCCAGGGCACTGAGCAGGGGACCTCACCCAGTCTGGGCTGACGGCTCACAAAGCAAGTTCAGTCAACAAGGCTGACCCCAGTAAAGTAGGGAGGAGAAGACACAGACAATGTGCCTAAGAGATGCCATAGCATGGGAACTTCCTGGAGATTAGAAAATACAGAGCCCAACGGGGGATCTGAAAACAGAGTCTGGTTCATCGAGCGAGAGGCACGAATAAGGAGGACTAAGCCAAGGAAGGAAGCAAGCAATGGGTCCCATGGGGCTTTTTAGTCACCCTTTGAGCACCTCAGGTGTGTGTGGGGGGGGGTGGATGTGAATATTTATGAACTAAGTTGTGTGGACCCAGCTGGAGAGGAGGTTGAGGGAGAGGATGCTCAGGGATTCTTCAAGCTGTAAGCAAACATCCATGCCTCTGCTCATATCTCCCTACCACCTTGCACTAAGCTGGTCCCTGGAAAGATGCTTCTTTTGATGAGGAAGTGGTTTCCTTGACAACAGCTCCATGCACCTTCCCAGTCTCTCTGAGCTGTGGTCCATTCTTGACCCTTGAGAACATCTTTGCCCTCTTCTTCAAAGATTTGATGACTTCATCTGGCCTTCTGTCCTCTGGGATAGACAGTTCTATGTCTTCATTTCAGATGTTGGTATATCTAGCTAGCCTTTCCAACCATCCCTAAGGCTGCATTGGGCCCTCTGAATGCCCTGTCCTCGCCTGTCCAGGTATGAACTTACCAAGAGCCACCTTTGCACCCTCCGCAGCCCAGATCCACCTCCAGCTTATCAGCAGCCCTTTGCTTCTGAGGAAAAGCTGGCTCTTGAATTCTGTGCACATCTCCCAATCAGCTGTCTTTGATGGCTCTCTCCAGGAAGGCCCATAGGCAAAGCGCAGGGCAGGAGGTTCCTGATTCTGACGTTCCCCTGAAATAGAACCCAAGGCTATCCCAGGCAAGACCCCAGCAAAGGCAGAAGGCTGGCCTCCAACCTGTACTGCTCATAGTCCATCAGAAGTCATATAGAACATTTACTGAAGGAAGGCATGGGGGCAGGGAGGGAAAATGAACAAGGCCTTGCAGAGTGGGCCCCTGGCTTGGTTGCTGGGCAAGGAGTAAGTTCTTGCAATGTGTGTGGCAGCTGGAGGCTTCCAATGGCCCGGGGATACAGACTCTGAGCTAAATTAATCATGGGGCTGGGTTGCCTGGCTGCTGCTGATTCAATCATTTTCCAGCACTGACTGAACCTCAAAAGAGCCTCGGGGGAGGGGCTGGAGAGATGGATCCATGGGTAGGAGCTCTGGCTGCTCTTGCAGAGGTCTAGGGCTCCTTTCACAGCCCTCCGTAACTCCAGTTCCACAGCACCTGACACTCTCGTACGGCCTCCACAAACACCATGAACAAGGCGCACAGATACACACACAGCAAACCCCGTGATCATACTCGTGAAATAAACAGATCTAAAATCGATTTGTTTTTGACAGAACAGCAGCGGCGAGACCGGGAGATGGTTCAGTTGGTAGAGTGCTCACCACAAAACCATGAAGACTTGAGTTCAACCCCAGCATCTCTGTACATCATCTTCATCATCATCATCATCATCATCATCATCATCAGAGTGCAACAGCACGCATCTATAACCCCACTGTTGGAGGTAGAGGCAGGAGGATCTTGGGGACTCACTGGCCAGCCAGCCTAGTTGTGAGCCCCAGACCAGTGAGAACCCTGTCTCTAAAAGCAGGGTGGGCGGCTGCTAAGGAATGACGTCTTAGGTTGATCTCTGGTCATATGTGTGTGGAACACTTACACACATCCACACACAAACACACACACACAGGCGTACACACACACTCATGCATAACCCCACACACAACAGAAGAGGAGGAGGAGGAGAAGGAGGAGGACCAACCAAGGCCCCCAAAGTCTATGGCATGGAAGAGGATTATCGGGAGAAACCGGAAAACAGTAGCCAGCTAATTTGGAAATGCCAAGTTTTGTCCCAGCTCCATCAAGGTAGTCCAGAACAACGGAGGCTGAACCAAGGGTAATGTTAGAAATGAACCTGACTTCGTGAATTAACACTCTGTGCGACACTAGGGAAGCCACCTCAGTGCTCCGAGCCCGTGCTCTAGGCTGGTATGGAGGAGAATCAGGACGCAGAGTTCACAGTCGTAAATTTTGTTCTTGGGGGAAGTGAGCCTAGGCTGGTAGCTGTGGCGGCTCCTCCAGGGCCCTGGGCCATGGGAGAGGCTTCCTTCCAGAGAAACTAGAATCAGGGTATTGTCCTGTGCATCTGAAACTCTTTTGTCTCCTGTCTTCCTGCCTCTTGTTCACTTTGGTAGCTCTGTGGGAGTAGACAGGGCTGGGAGCTACCTGTTATTTTACTGTAACTTCCCATCCTGCCTGGCTCTGCAACCTGGGCCCATCCGCTCCGCCGTAATCATTCTGCCAGGCATTGAGGTGTCTCTTACACAGACCCCAGGCATTGAGGTGTCTCCTACACAGACCCCCCGATGGGTCCAGCAGTGCATGGATGGCCTAACAGCCTGAAAACATGCCCAACAGCTCTCAATCCCACCCTGTGAGGTACAGCTTCCAGCCAGGAGGCTTTTCTGTCTTCAGCTCTACAGGTGTCTTTGTCAGGCTGTGTCACTAACAGAGACAGCCTCTCTGGCACCCTCCCTTCTTACCTGACACCCACAGGTCACCCATGAAGCACCTGCTGTGTGCAGCATGGGGCCACGAGGGTCAAGGGCACCTGAGAAACACACCACAGTCTACACCCCATCCCCCAGCAGCACACAGCCATCAGCCTGCTCAAGGTCCCGCTTTGCTCTTCCCTGCCCCTCCGACTCCACGCTAGACACTGGACCACACAGGCTCTTCTCCAGGCATCCTTGTTGGGCTGTCTCCATTGCTTTCCCCAAGCTTCGGCACTGGCTTGGCACCCACATGGGGCACTCACAGAAGGTGTTTAAAGTCTATCTGGCTCTGTGTCTTCAGGTCTCAGTTTCCCCACTTCTAAAGTGGAACAGTAACATCTAGCCTTTTGTGCAGTGGATGAAACGGTCCACCAAGCAGCTTGGACTACATGCTAGGGTATCATGCTCCGGGTGCAGCATTTTAATTTCTAATCCTTGGCAGCAAACGCTGCCCCTGACTTTGCTGGGTCAAAGCTGCCGAAGGCCTGGTTGGGTAGATTGATGCTACGTGGAATGGCTGAGTATGTAAATAGCATATGAAGCAATATTTGCCGTTTTCCCATGGCAGTCAGGAAGTGGGGACCAGGAAGATTCTGAAAGAAAATAACCTTTATTGTCTACCTATCACACATCAATGCTCAACATATAGAAGAAAAGATTACTGCAGAATGAGGAAGCAGCCGGTGGCTAGGTCAAGTCAGTAGGCCAGACTTGCACAGAGAGTAAGAAGAACCTGTGACTTTGTCAGATCCCCTGATACTTAGGAGGGGACCGGCTGGCTGGCCGGCTGGCCAGATACCCCCAGGCCTCTCAGTTCTGATTTTAGGCTTTGAGACTCCTGAGGACAGGATGCCTGGGTAGGCAAGGCAGGGGCGACGCCCAGCTCCAAGGGTCATGTGTCAACTCCTCAGCTGAGAACTTGGCTTTGGGGAATCAAAGGCTAGAGGTGGGCTGGGCTGCAAAGACGGCTTAGCCCCTGCTCTGTCCAGCCCTGGTTGGGGGCTCTCCAAGGCCACTTCTCCCACAGCCTGTACCTGGAAGGAATGGAGTCTGGCCTGCTTTCCTAGTAACCTGAAGCCTCTCTTTCTTGTCTTAGCCCTCCCTGACCCTGCTAAGTCTTCCTGGTTGTTACTCCTCCTGCTGCCCCTCCTCCTTACTCCCACCTCCTGATTCCAAAAACACTCTGATTGCCAGGGTGGGTCAATGGTTAACACTCATCAGGCTTTATATAAGCTGCCCCAGGCCACCTGCTGTGAACTGTTTTCAGCCCTTCAGTTTCGTGGCTCCCGGAGGCAGCTGCTTTGGCAGCCTCAGCCTGGCTGGTCCACACCATGGCTACCTGTTGGCAGGGCCTTTGGGCTTATCGTTTCTACCTGATCGTGCTATGTCTGCCCATTTTCCTATTGCCTCTGCCAATCATTGTGCGAACTAAGGTAAGGACTTGTGGGTCTTACTCCTCACAGTTAATTCTTGGGGCGGCATGGGAGAGATCATCAGGGTCAAAGTGGGGCATCCTTAGGTTTTCCTCTTCCCTTCCCTTCCCCGGAAAGTGAGGCCACCGCCTCCTGGTGCTTCTGACAGCATGAGTGGTTTCTGCAGGACAACTCGGTCCCTATGCAGACTGCTCGGGTACATGGGAGCCTGCCGCTTTGAGGACAGAAAGCCAGTTTCATAAAGGCAATGCAGGAGCAGACAGATGAGTTTATCTTACCACTGTGTGCCCACTCAGCCCTGAGCTCAATGCCAGCCAGCGACAGGAAGAGGCAAGTGGGTAGCTAGATTTTGAGAGGGCGATTAGGAGAGAGCTGGCCTCAGGCAGTTGTGCCTTCCCAGGTAAAAATAGAATAACCCACCTGCAATCTCATGGGCGAGTCCCTGAGGAATCCTTCAGTGGACAGACAGGGCACAAGGTACCCGCCCCTTCCCCAGAACCTTGCCCTTATCCTGAGATGGGTGAACTCCCACCACCTCTCCTGTCTGTAACGTGTACCCAGGAACCCTATTCCTCATCTTACAAGGCGGGTCCTACTGTCCCATTTTACAGATGGGGAGAGGAAAGATAAGTAAGTCAGTTTTTCAGTCTCAAGACCGAACTTGATTCTGTGAAGTTGGGTTCATTAGCCCTTATGGGTTTCTCTATTTAAAAAAAAAAAAAAATTAAAGCTGGGTGTGGTGTCATACGCCTTTGATCCCAGAACTTGGGAGACAGAGTCAGACAGATCTGTGAGTTCAAGGCTAGCCAGGTCTACAGAGTTCCAGGACAACCAGGGCTCAAAACAAACAAACAAACAAACAAACAACCCTAGAAATCCCTAAATTTTAACAAAATTCTCTTAGGGGTTTGGGAAGGAAGCCTCCAAGGGGGTCTCGTACCTTAACTTTGTGTTTGTAGGGGGCAGAACTGGAGGTGTGGCCCTGTCTCTAAAGCTCAGTCTTAGCCTTGGACCATCCCATGCCCCCGGGACTGACCAGTGAGCTCGTACTTGTTGCTGCAGATAGGGAAGTCAAGGAAGGTCTTTGGCTTGTGTTATTTCTGGGGAGGAGGCCCAGGATATGGCCCTAAGGCTTGTCCAGTGATAAGGCTTTAGAGATGACCTTCTCAGACAAGCGTCGTCTCTAAGCAGGGGATTGCTCGGATAGATTTCAGACAGGCTGGAACATGTGAGCCAGCACCGCCACCATCCTGGGAGAGGCACAGGTAGCTCAGGAAGACTCATTGTTTTGCCCCAGGGTCACAGGGTCTCGTGTAGTGGAGAGGCACGAGTTGGTGTGAGAAGCTGTGACTGTTGGTGGGGGTGTGGTGTGTTGGCAGCTCTGGGCTTTGGTCTGCCGTCCCTGGCTCTGCCACCTGCCTCGGGCACACAGGCTCTGCTAACCCTTTCCTGACTGAACCTCCTGTGTCCTGAGAGGCCAGGCACTGTGCTGGGCCTTGGGTTCCCATCCTACCCAGGAATTCTATTCCTGTGTGATCAATTTCTCCTCACCGGCTCGTGAGCTCATCAGCATGTAAACAAGCCGTTATGCTTCTCATGTGGAATCATCAAGACCCTGCCCTGTGCCCGTTCCCAGTAGCAAGCCCCAGAGTGTGCTCTCTCTCATCTCCTCTGACTCTGCTATCCAAATTCCCATCAGCTTCCAGTGTTCTAGCCCAAGTCCCATTCTCTCCTTCCTCAACCATGCCCAAGATTTGCCCAGCCGGTCGCATCCTCCTTGCCGTGTTGTCTTCACTTGACATTGGTGACACCTAGCTCTGCCCTGTCCGCACACGATTCCCGGGCTCCTCCTCCATCAGACTCTGCTGCTTTCCCAGCATCCCTCCTGTGTCCTCCATACCCCTCCCGACTCCTGGCCAGGTAATTGCATGCTGTCTCATAATTGGAAAAGAATCTCTCTAGCTGGGTGTGGTGGCCCCCACCTCTAATCTCAGCATTTAGGAGGCTGAAGCAGCAGGATCATGAGCTCAAGGCCAGCCTGGGCTGGGTGGTGAGAACCTGCCTAAAAACCAAAACAAGAACCTCCCCTCCCCCAAGGATCTCTATACCCCCCAGTCCTTGGTCTGGGATCCCACTCCAAACCAACACAACTATATTAGCCAAGTAACTTGGTACTCGGTCCACACGAATATTTATTTCTCTGTAAGCAGCCTCAGTTTCTCCCATTGAAATCAAAGCTTAGACTGGCAGTTCAGAAGACTCTTCCCCATAATCCTACTGAGAAATGTTTCAACCTACTGTTCAATGGTGGCCGAGACTCAAGCCATTCTGGATGGCCCACTTCCCTCCATCTACTCACACCAGCAGGTCCTGTGCGCTCAACACAGGACCAAAACAACAACACAGGACAAAAAGTTTCTGATTTATGATCCCAGAAAACTCACCCTAAGTTGAGGCCTTTGTAAATGGAGAACACACTAAGTGCACCCACTAACACCACTAAGCACGGCATAGCAACACAGCTCAGGGCAGAGCAGGGTTTGCTAATCTTCCTCACTCTGCCTAGGAGCTGTGGCTTGCTACCACCACCTACTATCACCAGTATGACAGCTTGCCAGCCTGGGGAAAGCTTGCAGCATCCTACAGCAAATCACAGGCGAGACTGTCAGGAGTTGGGGACATCCATCTTCTTCTTTTCTTTGAGAAAGGGTTTCTCTGTGTAGCCTTGGCTATCCTGGACTCACTTTATAAATCAGGCTACCCTCAAGCTCACAGAGCTCTGCCTGCCTCTGCCTCCCTCCCTCCAGTGCTTGAGATCACAGGCATGTGCCACCATGCCTGGCTTAGCTGACATCTGTGTTCTGAACTGCTGCCTCTCTACCCTGTCTTTTTTCACCTGTCCCAGCCTTCCTGACATCACTCCCCACCCTGCTATCATTCCCAAGACCTCTTTCCAATTACTGCCTTCCTATTAATCTTAGAAATATGAATTTAAGATGTCCCAGTCCCCAAGGCCCCACAGCAGCAGATCGCTCCCTCAGCCGCTCCCACCTCTGCTGCCTGAGACGTCCCTCAGCTCCCCTTTGGGCTCTCCTCTCATTCCTCCCCTTCTTTACAGCTCCACGCAAACCTATTTCAGAAGCCCTCTGTCACACCAGCCATCTGGCATTTAATTTACAGAGCAGCCCCCGTTCGAAAGAATGTGTCTGGGGCTGGGGATGTGGCTCTGTGGGTAGAGAGTGTTTGCCTAGCATACATGAAGTCATGGCTTGAGTCCCTAGCACTGCAGAAACTGAGTGTGGTGGCACACTTCTGGAATCACAGCAGTTGGGGTGTGGATGCAGGAGGATCAGAAGTTCAGGGTCATCCTTAGCTACGCAATGAGTTTGAAGCTAGCCTGGGATCTATGAGGTCCTGTTTACTTTTCTTCTTACCTTTCTTCTTTGAGGCAGGAGCTTTGGCTTGCTCTCTGTAGACCCCTAACCTCCTGGCTCTGGCCCCTAATGTGGGAAAGGGAGCTCCAGCCAAGGCTCAGACCTCTGCAATAAAACAGCTAACATTTACTGAATGTGTTTTACGTGCTCGGCATTGGGCCAAGCACCTGGAAGACCTAGCTCAGCAATTCCCTCGAAGGCTTAGCTCACTTGTCTCCCATAGAGGCCTCTGTTTAACTGTGATATTCTGCTATTTCCATTCCACAGACATGTAAGCCCAGGCCCAGAGGGGTGATATAACTTGCTTTCAATGCCCTCTGGGGAAAAAAAATGTTGGGACAGTAATCTGATGTTGGGGTCTCTGAAGCTGTCTAGAGAGGCAAAGAAGCCTCCCCACAGCCCTCCCTCAGGCCTTCCTCCTTCATGACCACCCTCCATTTTCCTGTCATGTCTGCGACGCCCTTGCTATTTTCCAGGGCCACAGGACAAAAACACAAATGTTCTGCCCTCAACCTAATCAGGGTCCCCAGGAGGAGATGGGTGTTTGTGCCACACAGGTGTAGCAAGAAGGCTGAAGCCCTCAGAGCAGGCAGTAGCCCCTTCAAAGGAGCCTCGGGGGACTGGGTAGCCAGGTAAAGCATAGCTGTGAGGCCCACAGAGGGTAGGCGAAAGCGCGGGGCCAGCAATAACCGTTGTGTGAAAGACAAAACACGACAACCAACCTCTTGAAATGCTGCCTGTCCCCTTTGGCAGTGCCAGCTGGTAGAGCACACAGTGTGGGCTGTGCCCAGCCTTGCAGGCAGGCACTGCCTGGCAGAAACTTTATACCGTTCATCTCCTCCCTCGTGGGCGAGCCTCGTACTCGGTGCTGTGTGTCAGGTACCGTTTCTGTGTTCTGGAGAGAAGGTGTGGGGAAGCTGTCATCCCTGTGGGGGTGGCCCGGGGGCACATACAAAAAAGGTGTACTGCCCAAGCGGTGTGAGTACTATGGCAGGTGTTGACATATATGGGCTGGGAGGAACTGCCCTCAGCACAGGGCTCCAGTCAGGCCACCCAGGGAGTGGACAGTTACCCTAGGACCAGAGAGGCAGTAAGAGCCAGCTAGACCCAGCTCTGGGTGAAGAACTGTCCAGACAGAACCTGCAGCAGGTGCAAAGTGCCAACGCAGGGGTGAACTTGGCAAGCTGACAGGGCAAATAGCACTCCCTCGCTCGGCGCCTGTACGATTGGTGTCAGTCAGGTTCAAAGAGAAGGGGGAGAGGGCAGACTATGGCAGCCCTGGGAAGCTGGGGAAGATATGGGACTTCATGCTTCAGGTGATACATCAGTCGAAAATGCAAAACCTCTTGGAACCTAAAAATATTGTGATCAGTAATGGTGCCATAAATGGTGTCCGGGGATCAGGTGAGATTGAATGTGTCTATGTTAAGAACGGAAAAGAGCAAAATATCTGGTTTTGTTTGTCTGAAACAGGGTTTCTCTGTGTAGTCTTGGCTGTCCTGGACTCTCACTTTATAGACAAGGCTGGCCTCCAACTCACAGAGATCCGCCTGCCTCTGCCTCCCAGGTGCTGGGATTAAAGTTGTGCACCACCAAGCTTGGCCCGAGAGCAGAATTTTTTTTTTTTTAAATTATGGCCACAGGGCACACAGTCCTGTGTACTTTAGAACTGGAGATAAGCACCCTCCGGACAAGTTGTTCCTGTCCCCAAAGCAGAGGACACCTGTGCAAGGAATTTACACCCTCTGTCTTCGGAGACTTCCCAGCTGAGAAAGCAGAGTGCAGAGAGTGGAGCGTGGCTTTGGGAGCCAGGGAGATAATGGAGGGGGAGGCTTCTCACCCACCCTAGGATATGTGTGGAGTGTGCAACCTTATCGCACATCCGCCCACAGACCTTCTGGTCACCAAGGGTCGTTACGGGGAAGAGATGCCCCACCAGCAGCAGGGTATCCTGTCCCCAGGGCTCCATAAACTCCGTTCCCTGGAAAGCACAGGGGCCTTGGGCCCTCAGGCTGTTGAGCTGAGCTGTTGGCCCCACCAGGGCCTTGGAGGCTCAGATGCTTCTGTCTATGAAAAGGGAGGTGTGTCTTGTCGCACAGCCTCAGTGGTAAGGTGTGCTCCCCACACATAGCAGAGAGGAGCACTGAGCTGTAAGCAATAGTTTTCACCTAGAAGGAAGATTTGAAAGTGTCATCCCCCTTCCCCAGAGCCAAGAGATCCCCGAAACAGAGACAAAGGGACTCCGATATAGACTTTACCCCTGATTACTAAGTCATGATCTGACTCATCAGCACCCCGGAGGAGCAGAGCATTGTGGGAAAGGAAAGTAGACACTTTGATGGTAAAACCCCATGACAGACAAAGTAAATAAATAATAAATATATATTTAAAAAAAAACTCATGACAATCTACATGGAAACCCTGGGCTGTTGGAAAAATCTAATTCCCAGCAGACTGTGGGAATGCTGGTTCATGACACTCAGCCTGACTGAATCCACTCTTTAGCAGACACAGCAGGCCTGGCTCCAGGTACAAACTGGGATACCAGGAGCCCAAAGCTACTCGGTTAACTGAGGCAGGAGGATCATTTGAGGCTAGGAGTTCAGCCTAAGGTAATAAAGGGAGACTACTTGGACAAGGAGAGAGGGAGTGAGAGGAAGTTCTCTGACAAAGGCATAGCTGTGTTGAAGATTTTGCTAAAGTGATTGGCTAACACTTTGTGTTTGTGAAGAGTTGGAATGTTGCAGATCAAGAATTACTGAACTGGGCCGGGCGTGGTGGTGCATGCCTGTAATTCAAGCACTCAGGGAGGAAGAGGCAGGTGGATCTCCAAGGGTTTAAAGCCAGAGTTTGGTCTACTGAGCTAGTTCCAGGGCTACGCAGAGAAACACCAATAGAAAAACAAAGTGCATGGGATCACTCCCAAACTGCAGCTGGATGCTCACACTTGGATCAACAGACTCCTGGTGAAAGAGCTTTTGTTTTGGAAGGCAGGAGGGAGGCGGGAAAGGGGTGCCTGGTTCTCAGACACCGTGTGAAGAAGCTATTCCCAAGAGGAACTGAGTAAATGGAGCTCACCCAAAGGAGAACAAACGAAGGCGTCAGCCGCCATCACTCTGCTTGGCAGAACCTGAAAGGCAGGTGGGGCTGAAGAAGGCTTCAGGGTGGACAGGGGCTCCAGGTGTCCCGGCCTATTGGCATGAGGAGGCTCTAGAAGGAAGCCACGCCATGCCATGGGTTGGTGGGTGATATTTGGCTTTCTCTGGCTGGTCCTTAGTTGGAATTGGGAGACGGTAACTCCTGCTCGAGTTAAAGGAGCAGAGTTTGTGTGTGTGTGTGTGTGTGTGTGTGTGTGTGTGTGTATGTAGGGGGTGAGTTATGAGCCTGGTGGACCAGAGACCTGGGGACAATTTTTCACAGCTGAGCTGACCCACGTGGCCTTCCTTCTTTTCCTCCTCCTTTCCTTCATCGTCTTCTTTTTCTTCTTGGGCTGAGATGGAATCCGGAAGCTCTCGTGTGCTAAGCGCAGACTCCACCGCCAAACCTTGCCTCTGCCTTCCTTCATGTAATCTTTTAATTAAAACACCAGCCTGGCCACTCCACTCTCTCTGCTTCGGTCCTTCAAAAGGCCTCCCATCTTCATGGGCCTGACTTCGAGATAAAGCTCTAGATTTCTCTCAAGGCAGACAGGATTCTTCTCAAGTAGACACCTCCTCAGAAGCCTGACCTTTCTGCCTCAATCCCACCCCTTTGCACTCACCCCCCAACCTACCTCCGCCACTGCTGCCCACCAACTGATCCCTACACATCCATCAGCACCCGCTCGGTGCCTCCTCCCTGGAAGCCTTCCTCAGGTTAGCAGTAGGGGAGCTCAGGAAAGGGCATCTCCCCTTGGGATCTTTGATCTTCTGGTTTCTCCTCAGCATTGGTGTTTGGCAAGTTGCCACCTAAATGTCCCAGCTTGCTCAGAGCCTTGAGACTGTCCCTGCACCCCGCTAAAGGCATCCCCACTCTCTGGGCCTCAAGGGCAGTGGCACTGGCCTGCTGTCGGCTCCACCCCAGGTTAACCTTCAATTACCAGGAGGAATGAGCTGGGGCGCCTTTGAGACTGTGGTCCTTTGCTCCCGTCTCGAAGCCATGTGTTGTGCTGTGTCTGTGACGAGTAAAGGCCGTGATGTCCACAGCCCTTGCCCTTCCTTGCCTTTGCCCTCACTGGAGTCTGCCCTGGCTTCTCTGGCACCTTCATTTCCACGTGTGCCTCACACATCAGGCTCTCCGAGCACGTGCTTTCTTTTCGCTGTGAAATGAGTAAGCCTCCAACCTAGGACTGGAGACTCCACTAAGGTGCTGGTCTTTCTGTCCACTGCCAGCATTGTAGGCCAGCCCAGCTAGCCAGCCCACAGAGACTCTGAGACTCCCTGGAGGTCAAGCTGCACACGAATCGTCTCTCTCAAGGCTATACATTCCTTCATTCTTTTCTTTGTTCACCCTTTTAGCAGAATCAGACTCCGGGCAGTTTATGGTGCGATGACAAAGATTAATACACATTTATTTCATAAAACTAAATGCTGCCAGGCCTGGTAACACATATGTGTAATTCCAGCACATGGGAAGCAGAGACTAAGAGGTTCCATCATGACCCATAGAGAAAGCCTCAGTCTTAAAGAGACAGGGAGGGGCTCCCCGGAAAAAAGGATACCCAGCTAAGATCTAGGAATGAACAGGTATCAACTAGGCAAAATGGGAAGGAAAACAAAGTTCAAAGAGAAAGATGTCCGCGCAAAGGCCTCTATGGCCAGAGGGAGGACAGAGTACTTGAGGAAATCGAGAGAGACCAATGTCCGGAGCAAAGCAGCAAGAGTGAACTGTTGGGTACAAGGCACCCAGGCCCGGGTATGGGACTCAGTGGTAGAAACATAGGCAGAGCGTGCCCCCCAGCACTGAACCCCCAAACAACAAAACATAGTTACTAAGACGAGTATATTGCTTCGGTGTTACAATGAGGACCAGGGGCTAGGAGCAGCTCCCCTTCCGGCCTGAGGAGGAAGGAGGCAGAAAGAGCTCCGCACAAAACTCTTTTGCTGCTGCCTGAACCCTGTGCCCACTGACAACCCCGGCATGGGCTTTGCCCTTGTTCCAAATGGAAACTGTGCCGCCGAGATCTGTGCCACACAGCGGGCCTTAGGGACTTTCCAGAAGCTAGCATGTAAGCTACTGTGGCTGCGTGTCAGGGCTCCGAGCCCACACTCACAGTTCTCAGCTCGGAGACAAGGAGCCCCAGTGTGACTAGAGTCCCTGAATTCCCCATTCCTGGAGCTGGAGATGCCAGCCAGAAATCAGACATAGTGTGGGGCGGAGGAGAAAGTCTCCCCAGTGCTCTGCCCTCTAGCAGTGTCCGGAGGGCGGTACCTAACCACAGAACCTCACAGGGAACCCTGGCAGCACCCCAGCTCCCGCCTGGACCCTCCCATCTTCAAAAACTGCGTCAAGGGATTGTCAGGCCTCCTTCACTTTTATTCTTCCCAGAAAAATCACTTAAGAATGCATAAAACAAACAACGCAGACTTGCAAAGCAAAGAAGATGAATTGTGGTTTCCAGGAAAACCCCACTGCAGTTTAGAAATATGTGTTTCCTTGTTGGTGTCATTTCCAAACAGGGGTAGTGTAGACAGTATACCGAGAGGGACCCGGAAGTAACTGCCTGAACGGATGTGAGCGGGTGTCCAGTATCTGATAGCTACAACCCAATATTTGTGACAGAACTGGAGGCACATGCCTATAATCCCAGCTACTCGGGAGGCTGAAGCGAGACAGTCATTTGAGTCCCAGAGCTTGAGGTCAGCATGGACAGCTTTAGTAAAAGTCATCTTGGAAATGAAATATTTGTAACAAGGTCACCAGTAAGAATGACAGTGGGGAGTCGGGGAGACAGCTCAGGGGTGAAGCGATGACTTCGTGAGCATGAGGTAGAGTCCCCGTGTCTGAGTTTTTAAAAAGAGTGCCGTTGGCACACGCCTGTGATCCCGGCCGTGCGGCACTGGACACAGGAGGGTTCCTGAGTCTTGGTGCTGGCCCGCCTACCCTAGTCAGTGAGATCCAGGTTTAGTGAGAAACGCTGTCTCAAAAAATCAGGTGGAGAGCCATTGGGGAAAACATCCAATGTCACACACAAACACACACATGCACACATGCACGGACATATGCACACAAAAAATAACAACAGACAGATGACTTTATAACCCTGTTTTTAAATTGACACCTCTCAGTTAAAGCAGACAGCTTTGCCTCACCTCCCTCAGGCAAGCCCAGAACACGTCATTCATCTACGTAGGCAAATTCGTCCAACACAAAGCCTACATTTCTGTTGTTGGGTTTTGAGTTATTTTATATTTATGTGTTTGTTTACTCATTGTGGGTTGGCACATGTGTGTCACGGTTCGTATGGAGGTCAGAGGACACGTTGTGGGTTCTAGGTTTTAAACTCAGGTCGCCAAGCTTGATGGCAAGCATCTTTAGCCCCCCGGCACATCTTTCTGGTCCTGTTCTTTTGTTTGGTTGGTTTTGGCTTTTGCCTTGAGCAAAGGTCTCACATAGCCCAGGCTGGCCTGGAACTCAAGGCTGAGCTTGTAGCCCTGAAATCCTGACCCTTCCGTCTGCCTTTCAAGCGATAGGCTTGCACACATGCACCACGCTACTGACACGAAGCCTACTTCCTAATAAAGTGTTAAATATCTCTTTCTATTCATTGAACACTGAATCCAAAGTGCAAGACAGACTGGTCATACATTGAGAACAAGATATGGAACACTGTGGTAAGGTGTGTTGGTATGGCAAGGTATGGCAAAATATGTTAAGTTGTGGTAAAGTACGGCAAACTGTGGTAATGGATGGAAAGGTGCGATAAAGTGTGGTAAGGAATGGTTTCTGGCGAATGAATGCTTGTCAGTTTGAACATCATGATGTAGGCAGACTCACAGTGGCACATCTGTGAGCCAGGACAGTCTGTGCTGCCTTCGCTGGCTATGCTCATGGCCTTCACTAGATGTGCCTAAAGAGATAGCGTAGTTCTTCTATCTGAGTTCGTGGTCCCAGGATTCCTTGTCCCGGCTGAGCACCCACAGTCCAGGAAGAACACGTGAGGAAGAGTCACTGCTTTGGCAGACGGCTAGGAGGGTGGACCGGGGACACGGGGCTGAAGCCACTGGGACAGAGCTGGCTAGATGTGGCTCTGAGACACGCCGGAGGGGCTGGGCTTAGCTACCAAGTGGTGAACGTGTAAGCTCTCCAGGCTGTAGGCTCTCGGGGCAACTACCGAGACGGTGGGATAAGGGGGTCTCAAAAACCAAGCACCTCTACTGGGTGTG
This sequence comes from Meriones unguiculatus, assembly GCF_030254825.1. Lineage (NCBI taxonomy): Eukaryota > Metazoa > Chordata > Mammalia > Rodentia > Muridae > Meriones > Meriones unguiculatus. The sequence continues at coordinate 41,811,034 of NC_083355.1, forward strand.
GCGGCAGGAGAGTGGCATGAGCCAGTTTGCCTCAGCCTCCCAAATGCTGGCATGAGCCACCAGTGCTGAGGAGGTGCAGACAGGAAGATCCCTGGGGCTCACTGGGAAGCAAGAGAGAAAAATCTGGCCTTACACACACACACGCACGCACGCACGTGCACAACACACACACAAACATACATAAACAACACACATACATACACACATGTCCTAACTCAGCCACTCCCACCTTCACACAAACACACATACATTTACAAATACACACATTCACGCACACACAATTATAAATAAATAAAGCAACGCCCCTTGATGAATCTGGGCCTCAGGACGTGGCAGGCCCTGGTGAGGTAGTTGTTTGGCTTTAGAACTCCGGTTCTCTACCTCGCCAGTCACAGGGAGCCCGAGTCCCTTGCAAAGGGGAAGAATTGAGCAGAGGCGGAAAGCAAACTGTACCGGCTCAGGAGCCAGATGGCCCGGTTTGTCTGCTTACTATTTGTGTGACTTTGATATGTTGACCTAATCAATCCGCACCTTTCTCTTTTCACCTGTGAACTGTGGACACAAGTTGGGGCCTCAAGGAACAGCTGAATGTGGCTGAAAAGCACTCAGCACTCAGAATCCGCAAGTCACAGAGCCTGGCAGCGACACAGCTTGGCATGCTCTGCAAAGCTGCTTTCTGGAATCAACAGACCTCCGACCTCCTTCTGTCTCTGACCATACAGTTCTAGGGTTAGGGGCACAAGAGGGAATGGCCTGCCCTTAGTCCTAGGGGTGGGTAAGCAGTTGTCTATCCAACCAGGGCAAGTACAGAGGAGCAAGAAAAAACAAAATACTGGCATCAGCAGGAACCAGCTAGTGGAGGAAGGAGGTGGATCTTTGGCCAAGGGTCATAGGGGCCTTACCCATGAGGTGATGAGTTCAGGCCCAGCACTAGAAGGGGTAGAGGTTGAGTGTGTTCAATCAGTTCCTGGCATCACTAAATAAATGAGAGCTTGCCCAGAGAAAGCCAAGAGACTACGGAGCGCCTCCCTATCTGTTTCCAAGGGTGTGTTCTCTGGAGCACTTGGCCTTATGCAATCCTGCCACTCAGCCAGAGTGCCTGTCCTAACTCGGGCCACTCCCTAGCTCCCCTGAGACCTTGAGCAAGCCACTTGCTCTCAAGGCACATCTATAAAGTCAGACCAGCACACCCACCTTAATGGTGCTTATGTTTTTAACACAGAAGTTCTAAAAGTTGTTCAGTAACAGCTTCCTCTTCCCTGGGGCCTCCCCTCCCCACTCTCCAAGAAACTCTATCCCAGCATCAGAGTTCAAGGCTGCTGGGGGCTAAGGGTGAGCCTAGATGAGTGAGTGGTGTAAGGAGAAAGCAAAAACCTGGATGGATAAGAGTCCCAGCCCACAGTCTACAAAACCCCTAGCCTGCTGTTCCTTTCTCAGCAAGCGGGCTGGGCAGGTGTCCATGCCCAGAGGCCTCCCTCTGGCTAATCATTCCCTGGCCCTGGGAGGCCCTGCCAAGGAGGCTAGACCCCTGACGCCTTGGGCCCATGTCTGGCCTCCGATTATTCTAGGCTTAAAGGTCAGGATCTGTGGTCCTGAAGAAGGAAAAAGGATTTCTAGTACCCAAAGTCCATGCCTCAGAGTTGCCCCAAATTCCTTGCCTAATGCGAGGCTAGAAGAATCCCTCACATAGTCTGTAAAAGTGAACCGTGCCGTGGTTTGTGTGCTGAGTGGCCCATGCAGGAGTCAGAACTCCCGGGGAGTCCTTTCATCAGACAAGATTAGCTTCAAAACTAAGGCCCGTAGATCCTGGCTCCAAGGATCAGATGCTGCCGAGCTGACTCTGTTCTGGAATAGAGCTCAGTGGAGAAGCCTTGCCCAGCATGCACAAGGCCCCAAGTTCAAGCCCCACCCCAGAACAACTAAAGAAACACACGGGAGATCAGCATGGGCCATGCCTTCCTCTGGTAATCCTCCTCTCAGCTAATTCTGCGGGGCCCCTGGAGTCTTCTTGAGATTGATGGGGCCTGTTACAAAGTTACACCAGGTGCGATGCTGCACATCTTTAATTTCAGCACTCAGAAGGCAGAGGCAGGAGATCTCTGAGTTTGAGGCCAGTCTGGTCTACAAAGGAAGTCCAGGATAGCCAGAGCTACACAGAGAAACCCTGTTTCAAACAAACAAACAAACAAACAAACAAACAAGCAAAGTCTTGGCCCCAAGGCAAGGCAAGAAGGGAACACCTTATTTTGTTTGGGAAGATGGTTTCACTGGTAGCACATACCTTTAATCCCAGCATTCAAAAAGTGGAGGCAGGGGGCTGGAGAGATGGCTCAGAGGTTAAGAGCACTGGTTGATTTTCCAGAGGTCCTGAGTTCAATTCCCAGAAACCACATGTTAGCTCATAACCATCTATAGTGAGGTCTGGTGCCCTCTTCTGGTGTGCAGGCGTACATGCAGACAGAACACTGTATACATAATAAATAAATACATATATATGTATATTTAAAAAGTAGAGACAGGCAGATCTCTCTGAGTTTAAGGCCAACCTTGTCTATATAGTGAACTTCAGACCAACCAGGGCTCTGTTTCAAAACAAAAACAACAAAATAAATAAATAAAGACTTGAGATAGTGTTTCATGCATAGTCCAGGCTGTCCTTGCTATATGGCCAAAGATGACTTTAACCTCCCGAACAGCCTGCCTCTACCTCCTGAGTGCTTATGGACCACGTGACGCTTGGGAACATATACAAGGCACCGCATGCTAGGAGCACTCTGCAACTGAGCCATATCCCTAGCTCTTCTCTGTTCGTTTCCATTTTGAGACGGGACCTTGGACTTGGATCAAGCATTCACAGGCTCTCTTAACGCTGGTACTAATGGCCTGGTTTCTCTTGAGGGCAGAAAGGATTGTAGCTGCGCCTTCTAACCTCTCTGTTTTTCTCCTCTTGCCCACAGGAAGCCTATTGCGCTTACTCCATCATCCTGATGGCTCTGCTGTGGTGTACCGAGGCCCTGCCCCTGGCTGTCACCGCCCTGTTCCCCATCATCCTCTTCCCCTTGATGGGTATCATGGAGGCTTCTGAGGTGAGCATCCCCATCAGCAGGAGGAAAGACTACAGGGAAAGAGGGAGGGAGAGGAGAGAACCAAGAAAGCCTCATCACAAGGCCATAGAAGAAGGCAGAGGGCATGGGAGAGGGTAGGCTGGGAGGCAGAGTCTCCTAGACACATGTGGGCTGCTGTGAGAGTCCATTCACAGCAGGAGGGACGAGCCTTGCCAGAGAGGCACGAGGCCTGCAACAAGAGAAGGGCGAACAGACAGCCAACTAAAGAACTCACCCAACAGCTGGTCCTGGTAGCACATTATTGTAAGCCTGGCTCTGAGAGCCTGGGACAGAGGGATTTCAAGTTCAAGGCCAACCTGGGCTATGTAGATAGATTCTGTCAAAAACAAAGAGGTCAACTGTCATCTCTCTGGGTATCCACAGAACCAAAGTTTATTCTAAGACACCCTTTGGATTCCAGGATCCTAGGATGCTCTATTTTCTTACATAAGATGTAACATGTTTTTAATAGAGCCTTATACATCCTCCTTGTGATACACAATATTAGTAAACGGTTGCTGTAATGGTGTTGTTTAAAAAATAAGGCTGAGAGATGGCTCTGCCGATAAAGGCACGCGCTGCCAAGTCTAACACACTGAGTTCAGTCCCTGGGATCCACATAGTGGAAGAAGAGACTGACCCTGCAAATTGTCCTCTGACCTCCACACGTGAGCCATGGTGCATGTACACACACACACACACACACACACACGCATAGATAAATGCAAAACTTTAAAGAAAATACTGATGTAGAGAAAGTCTGTACACTTCAGTATAGATGTAATATCTGCCTGAGAAATTTCTACACAAGGTTGCCTCATCCATGAATGCAGATACCACATACAAAAATCTGACAGAGGGCTGGCTGCATATTCTCTTAAAAAGATGTATGTATTTGATGTGAGTATTTTGTCTGCACGTATGTATGTGTATCACATGTGTGCCTGGTACCTTCAGAGATCAGAAGAGGGGATTCAGTCCTCTGGAGCCAGGGTTAAAGTGTCTGCCACGTGGACACTGAGAACCAAACCCGGGCCCTCTGGAAGAGCAGCCAGTGCTCTTCACTGCTGCACCATCTCTCTAGCCACTAATATGTTTCTTGAATTTGAATTGCACCAGAACTTGCTGGACTGGGGAGCAAAACAGAGAGATGGGCCTACCCCTGAGCTGACTCAGATCTAAAGGAGTTTTCAACTCCATCTCATCCCTCTCTTTCTCTTTTTCCTCCTCTTCCCACACTCCTCTTCTTCCTCCTCTCATTCTCTTCTTTTCCTCTTCCTCCCTCCCTATCTCTTTCCTTCTCTTACTCCTCTTCCTCTTCCTTTGTTTTAACACAGGGTCTTGCTGTGTAGCCCAGGCTTGCCTAGAATTCATAACTCTCCTGCTTCTGGGGTTTCTGCAGAGCTACCAGGCCTGGCTGAGCATTTGGTTTGTAAAAGTCACAGGTGATGTTGATGATGCTGGCCCCCTAGGGACCACACATACCTTCTAGAAAGAGCAGGGAATTAGTTACCTCCCAGTGCTCAGCTTGAGGCACAACTGGCTTCAGGCTCCAGCCTCCCAGTCTTTGAGAGGAGGAAAACAGTGAGTTAGGCAGGAACCGGGAACCTGGCTCCTGTAGAGAGTTGGATGCCCAAAGGCCATTTCCACTTGTTTCTGAGGTCCCAATGGAAAACTAATTTGTGAGGATGTCATGACCGTTCCCCACAAGCTCGATGGTATCAGGAGGAGACCCCAAAGGTCTCAGATACATCCCTGCTCCCCAGGTCTGCATAGAGTACTTCAAGGACACCAACATACTGTTTGTCGGGGGGCTGATGGTGGCCATTGCCGTGGAACACTGGAACCTACACAAACGCATCGCCCTCCGAGTACTCCTTATCATCGGAGTGCGACCTGCTCTGTGAGTCCCTGCTGGCAGGGTGGGAGACACGTACAGGCGTCCCACATCTGGAAGAAAGCTGGGGTGGCAGTGTGTCTCTCTGTTTGCCTCTAGGCTGCTTCTGGGCTTCATGTTGGTCACAGCCTTCCTCTCCATGTGGATTAGCAACACAGCCACCACAGCCATGATGTTGCCCATTGGGCATGCGGTCCTGGAGCAGCTGCAGGGCTCACAGAAGGACGTCGAAGAAGGCCGTGAAAACCCCACCTTTGAGCTCCAGGAAACAAGCTCCCAGAAGGAGGTGACCAAGCTTGGTAAGAGACATGAAACAGACCCTGCCCCTAGCCCCTCAGTGCTTGGGAAAGATTCGACATGGCTGCTATTCCCAATGGTAGTCATCTTGAAGCCCATGGGGTGGGGGGAGAGAGGAGAGAGAGAGAGAGAAAGACAGAAGGGGAGAGAGAGAAAGAGAGGAGCAGCCAAGCTGTCCAGGTCTTCCTGAGGTTTTCCCAGATGTGGTGAGATAACTCAGGAGGTAAAGGTGCCTGCATGCAAGCCTAAAGACCTGAGTTCAATCCCCAGGACCCATATGATGGAAGGAGAGAACTGACCCCTGCAAGTTGTCCTCTGACTTGGCAGAGGCAAGGTACTGTAGCATGTATGTGTGTGCATGTGCAGGCATGTGTGTAATAACATTAATAATTTATTGGTTTTCTTTCAGAAAGTATTAAATGCCAAGATCCATAGACTAAGGATGTAGATCAACGGTAGGGCACTTGCCTAGCATGTGTGGGGCCCTGAATTCCATCCTCAGCACCATAAAATAATAGTAATAACAACAACAATTATAAACACCAACAACAAAGCTAATCTTGGCATGCTAGGATCCTCAGTCCTAGACACCCAAGAGTTTGGTAAGAAGTGAGCAGAGAACAGGAAATGTTCTCTGGGATCATTCCTCCTGCTTGGTCTAGGTAACCCTCTTCAATTCTCTGTGCCTCAGTTTCCCAAGACATGTTGAGCTGGGTTGTGTCTGAGAAGCCCAAAGCTACAGAGAATGCTGGAATCTGGAGATAGTCTCTGCCCCGTTGTCAGCTCAAATCTAGGTGGCTCGCTGACACAGGGCCCTGGAGGCCTCGGGACCCAGCCAAGATTCCTGCAGCTGTTCTTGTCTCTGTCCCCACATGCCTTTCCCTTTCCTTGTCCACAGATAATGGACAGGCTGTGTCTGCTTCTTCAGAGCAAAGAGCACAGAAGAGCCAGGAGAAGCGCCGCTTTAGCCAGGGCCTGAGCCTCTGCATCTGCTATTCGGCCAGCATCGGGGGCATTGCCACCCTGACGGGCACCACACCCAACCTGGTGCTCCAAGGCCAGGTCAACTCGTGAGTGCCGAAGGGGGGCACATGATGGACTCTCACTGGAGGGCAAATGGGTCCAGGCGGTTCGGGGACAGTGTCACACAACAGCCCATGTCCCCTTCATCAGGATCTTCCCCGAAAATGGCAACGTGGTGAACTTTGCTTCCTGGTTTGGTTTTGCCTTCCCCACCATGATCATCTTGCTGCTGCTGGCTTGGCTATGGTTACAGGTCCTCTTCCTGGGTTTCAAGTAAGTGGAGCCTTAGGTAAGAGAAGCCCGATTTTCTGCCTGTACCTGGGAGGAGCCTCTGTCTCATCCGAACATGCTGGGGACCATGCTACAGGAAGCCTTCTTCCTCTTTAGGTCCTTGGCCTGCCCCTTAGCAGATGGGCAAAATGAATCTGAAGGAGTAGTGAACTCTGGGATTGAAAATCATGTCTTGTGTGTGTGTCTGTGTGTGTGTTCATGTGTATGCATGTTTATGGACAGGTGCATATGCTCATGTTTGTATGAGTGTATGTGAAGGCCAGAGTGTTAGGTGTTCTGACATTAGGTGTTCTCCTCAGCCATTTTCCACCTTATTTTTTTGAGACAGGGTCTCCCAACGAACCTAGAGGTCATCCAGGTTACACTGGCTAGCCAATGAGCCCCAGGGATCCTTTGTCTCTGCATCCTTAGAGCCATTTTTTTTTTAAGTATATGTGCTTGGGACTGAACTCAGGTCTCGATGCTTACATGGCAAACATCTTACTGATCAAACCATCTCTCGAGCCCTGAAAACCAAGTCTTCCAAGATCAGGCACCTTCCCACAATGCTCCAAGGTCCTTGGATAAGCACTTGGGGATTCCACACAGAGCACGGTTTGTTATAGAGGCATCTGAGGTGATCCTTCTGTTTGCCTATCCATGTACTGGACCCTGGGACTCCTAGACCTTAGGTGAAATCCTTATCCTTGCCAATCACAGAACTTCGTGTGTCACAGAGAGGTAGGACCTTGTCCCTGAGGCCAGGATGAGGAGGTGAATTTCACCCTACATGCGACCCTGAGTTACTCCTCATTACAGTTTGGAGATGTACGATGAGAAGTATTAGGTAGCTGGGTGTGATGGTATACCTGTATACCTGGGGAGCTGAGGCAGGAGGATCATGAGTTCAAGGCCAGCCTGAGTTACACACCAAGACCCTGTCTTAAAAACCTAAAGTAAAAAGTAAAAATTTTAAAAAAGGAAAAAAAAAAAAGGAAAATAGTCAAATGCCCTGATAAGGCTCAGTTGAACTCAAGCCTGTAATCGATTAGTGATGTCTACTGGGTACACGGATCAGTGATGGTCTGCATGTTACTGGGGTGTGAGTCATCATTATTCATTCGTCCTTTCCAGGCAGAGGCAGCAAGTTATCAAGCTGTACTTTGAACGAATCACTTGGGAAGGTCCAAAGAGGCTAGATTAAGGTTGGGAGCCAGTACAAGGCAAGGCAGTGGTTGATAAAGTCAGCACAGTGCTGGATGCTGTGAGGGTGAAAGATGTGTGAAACGTGGTCTTTGCCCCGAGAAACTCACAGACCAGCAAGAGATAAGATTTTCCCAAGTGTAAAGCTAAGTGCTCCCATGGGGTAAACAACACAAGAAGGCAGCCAGAGCCTTCTAAAGGCTGAGGAGGCTGGCAAGGGCGCCCAGGGGTAGGCAGAATGAAAAGGGGAGCTCAGAATCAGGACCTGAAGCCCCTCAGGGTCTGGGCTGCTCATCTTTCACACCCTGGGCAGGATGAGCTCAGCGCAAGGGACCCTTCAGAGGAAGGGTGACAGTGGGGAAGATGAGGAAAACATAGCTTTCTTGTTGAAGGAAAACCACCATCCCAAGTTATAGGTACACACCTATAACTCCAGCACTCAGGAGGCTAAGGCAGGAGGATCAAGAGATGAAGAACAGCTTAGGCTAAAAACAAAACAAAAGGGTGAGAAATGTAAGCCAGTGAGAGGAGAGCTTACGCAGCATGCATGAACCCTGAGTTCCTCATGATCTGAGCACTATAACGCAAGCCTGGCATCCAAGGTCAGCATGGGCTGTGAGAGCCTGTCTGGGGTCGGGGAGCCATGCCATGACACCCCTCTGGGTCTTGGGCTCTTTTCTGTTGGCGTTACTTTTTAAACTCTTTATTTAGGGTTCATTAAGCCTCTACTCCCTTGCAAGGCCTCAACCCTAGGTAGGAGAGAAAGAAGGTTAAAAGAGAAAGGGGACAAAGACCTCTTCAGACTTAGTTCCTGCTGGTCAGGGTCATCAGGTTCTTGGGAAAAATACCAATCTCAGTCATCAGGATATCCAGCAGAACCATCAGCCTTCTTCTTTCTCCATCTTCTCCTTGAAACACCTCCCTCCCCCAAACATTCCTCAAAGCATCCTTTTTCTCCTCTCTGTGCTCTGGTATTTATAACCTGCATACTTAAACTAACTGTAGCTGGCAAAGACCACACCCCTCTCCAAGCTGCTTGAGGCTGTTATCAGCTGCAGACAAACAAACAAACAAACAAAAGAAGCATTTCCATATCCCACACCTGGGATTAAAACAAAAACCTTTTTACATCACATAACTGAGTTTGTAAAGAAACCAAAACTTCCCCTCCACTTTTCTAGAATAAGGACATAATGCCCATGCCTGGTGCAGGCCATTCAAACTCTGCCTTTCCGCAGCTTCCGGAAGAACTTTGGCTTTGGGCAAGGGGAAGAGGAACAGAAACAGGCTGCCTTCCAGGTCATCAAGACCCAGCACAAGCTGCTGGGCCCCATGAGCTTTGCCGAGAAGACAGTCACTGTACTCTTTGTTCTGTTGGTGGTGCTCTGGTTCACCAGAGAGCCGGGCTTTTTCCCGGGTTGGGGAGACACGGCTTTCGCCAACGAAAAAGGGCAAAGGTAAGACCTGCCGGAGCAGAAGGGGAGAATGCCTGGGATTCTGCACTGGAGAGCAGGGAAGGGAGGGCAGAGGAGGAAAGGACACGATGTCTCCCTTGGGGATGCCCACCATAGCGTGCTGATGGGCAGGACCCTTCTCTGTCCCCTGCTCAGCCTCTCCCTCCCCCGCCCCCCCACAGCATGGCATCCGATGGAACCGTGGCCATCTTCATCAGCCTGGTTATGTTCATCATGCCCTCTGAGATTCCAGGACTGACCCAGGACCCAAGTAAGCACCTGGCCTGGGGCTGGGGAGGGGGCTCCGGTAGCCCCTGCCTGAAGGCATATAGCCTTCTACCTCATCTGGAAGGAGCTGGCAAAGCCTAGAGAGGTTGGGGTGACCTTCCAAGGACGCGGGGACTCAGGGACAGAGTTGGAACGCTACAGGGATGGGAGACTGGGGGGCTCCCTCCTACCTGCCTTAAGCTCAGATAGGAACCCACTTAGGAAGGCTCCAAGTGGAGGGGAGGGAAGGCCGATTGACTTTTGGTGACCATCCTTGTCTGCTTGGGGAGTAGAAAAACCAGGGAAGCTGAAGGCTCCTCCTGCCATCCTCACCTGGAAGACAGTGAACGATAAGATGCCCTGGAATATCCTGATCTTGCTGGGTGGGGGCTTTGCCCTGGCCAAAGGCAGTGAGGTGAGAGTCTGTCTGAGGGAGACCCTGGGATAGCCCCACACTAGCCTTATGTACTTTCCCCATCTGGGTTCTTGAAGCCCAAAGGAGAGTAGGCCTCTCTCAGCGATGAGCCCCACCCGGGCACCAGCCACGTATTCCCGAAGCCAACACGAAGCCTGAGCACCCACAAGGCTCGCAGCGGCTTGATGCAGTGCCAGACGAGGCCTCCAGGGGACGCCAGATAACAGTCTTGCAGGGACTGGCGTGTCTTTCTCTTTGATCCTCCATCTAAAAAAAGCGGAAATTCAGGATACCGCCTTCCTGGACCTCCAGGTCCTGGCAGAGCTGAGCCAAGGGTTGATGTAGGAGATTCCTGGGTCTGCGGTTAGTGTAGAGATAGTCTCTGTGTGGAGGAGTCAGGAGCTCAGTGCCTGGGCATACAATGGGCAGGGCCGGAGTGGGAGCTCTTCCTAGTCTGGAACTTGCCCACTTTTCCAATCAGCTCTTCAAGGCCCTGATTCCCCTCTCAGTCAGGAGCATGGTCTCTTCAGCCCTGTCGCTCAACAGGGAGAGGGCTCAGGCAATCCAGGGGCACCAGGGAGTCAAGAAAGGAAGGTGATCACACCCCACATAGCCAGGTTTTCACCAGGTCCTCCCCACCTCATCCCACTGGTCCTAAGGAGCAGCAGGGAGCCCCCTTGGTCCCAGCCGGGTACTGACTTCCTTCAGAGCTGTTTGATGTGGAGGCCACAGAGGTGTGGGCAGGGACAGGGCCTCCCAGAGTTCCCGCTGAGGACCCAGGCAGTTTTGCCTCCTATACGCTGCCTCCTCTGCCTTCAGAGATCAGGTCTGTCTGAGTGGCTCGGAGACAAGCTGACCCCGCTGCAGCACGTGCCACCAGCAGCCACCGTGGTCATCCTCTGTCTGTTGGTCGCCATCTTCACCGAATGCACCAGTAACGTGGCCACCACGACGCTCTTCCTGCCCATCCTGGCCTCCATGGTGAGCTGACACTGCAGCTTCCTCCGGGCAGTCCTCCTGCCTGCTCTCTACCCGCCACTGGCCAGAGTGGCTGCTCTAAACTCCGCACCTCCATGGAGAGAAACCTCCTAGGTTTCCTTCTTCTCCAGGTGTTGAACTCTTAGGTCCCAAGGCCTTCTGGCCCCTGAGTCACCTGTCTCAGGTGACATCACTCTCTGAGTATCCCAGTGGGGCTGGCTGGAGGCCTCACCCACCTCCCCACCCAGTCCCCTGTTCTGGTCATTCTAGAAGTGATGGGGGTAAGATTGCTCCCTGGAGCGTCCCCAGCCCCTTCCTCCTCAGGCGTGTCCCCACAGCCTTTGATGACACCTCCTGAACCCCTTTGAGATCAGTTTTATGAGCCCCTCCCCTCACTACACCCCACAGGGCAGGGCAGCACATTCATCCCTGAGAGGTCAAGGGCCCTCTCCAGGTCACCCACAGCACTCTGCCCAGGGACTGGGTTCATGGCCAGAGGGGGGAGGGGGAGGGCAGGCCCTCAAAGGGTATAAGCGGAGGAACCGGGGTCTGGCCTTCCTGCTGAGCCTGGGCTGGGGTCAGCTGTGTCCGTTCCTGTCCTCCAGGCCCAGGCCATCTGCCTTCACCCTCTCTACGCCATGCTCCCCTGCACCCTGGCCGCCTCCCTGGCTTTCATGCTCCCGGTGGCTACACCACCCAACGCCATTGTCTTCTCCTTTGGAGGTCTCAAAGTGTCTGATATGGTGAGTGGCAGGGAGGTGGGAATGTCTCGGCCCTCCTCCTGCCCGAGGGACACTGAGGTTCCCTAGTGGGGGCTGGGAAGCAGGAGCTCTGACATCTGTATGCTCTACAGTCTCAGAGCACAAATAAAGGGAGGGGACATTCGGAAAGTCGGGGGGGGGGGAGACCTAAGAGAAAACGAGGCCCCAAACCCCAAGAGTGTATGAGGGACCCCCGACTTTCCCTGTTAGGACGGGCAGTCAAATAAGAGGCAGAGGCAGTGCCTAGCACTGCAGGTTAGACTGAAAGCAGGACTTCCCAAGGAGGGCTTTGCTGATGGGAAGGGTCCCGAGCACACCTGAGAGCTCAAGAGTGTACCTCTGATCCACATTGCCTTGCCTCGCCCTAGGCCCGTGCCGGATTCCTGCTTAACATCATCGGGGTGCTGGTTATCACCTTATCCATCAACAGCTGGAGCGTCCCCATCTTCAGCCTGAACACATTCCCTCCCTGGGCCCGCTCCAACACAAGCCAGTGCCTTCTCAGCCCGCCCAATTCCACCGTACCAGCCCCATAGACCAGGCTACAACCTAGTTCTGCGGGGGAAAGCCCACGGGTGCCACTCCTCAGGGCCAGGAGAGGGCGCCCCAGACGCCAAGCCCCGGGCCAGAGGCGCAGTCTGTCGGCGCATGTGCAATCGTGTATCCGTGTGTCTGCATAGGTCCTGTGTGTGTTACCTCTCCTGGGTGCCGATGAGTGTCCGTGTGCTGTGCGGGGACGCGCGCGTGTATGGCGTGGCCTGAGGGCGCCTCAGTGGTTGTGTGCGTGGTGACGGCGCCCGCCCTCTGTCTCCCAGCTAGGCCTCCGGACTTCTTTGCACTGTATTTATTGAAACTCCGGGCTGGAGGCGCCTGGGAGCGGGAACTCCAAGGTTCATTAAAGGCTTTTTCAGTAGAGTCCGGGTGTGTTTCCCCGGTGCTCAGAAGCAGAGGTCGGGCACCCCTGCCAGGCCGTTTGGAGTGGGCGCAGCCACCTAGCAAAGTTGCGGTGACTTCACCGGCGGCTAATTGGGAGCTGCCAGTCCCTGCGTGCCTTTGGGAAAACCGGCCTCCCCGTTCCCAGAGCACTCCCTGGACATTTACATAAAACCCTCTGCCCCCTGCCAATTCCTCGCCGACCCTTTCTCCGGCTGGAAAAACCGGTCCCACCAGACCAGAGGAGACAGGCTGACCCATGCTGAGTGCTTGGAAAGATGGACCCTCATCCAAAATGGCAGCCCTCAGGAAGCGAGATGAGGGTTAGACAATTAGCAGGCTCAAACCTGCCATCGCCTTCAGAGTCCAGAGCCAGAAAGTATGCAGCGATCTGCCTCCTTCCTTACCTCACTCCACACTTGTGTAGACCCCGGATACTCGAGTATCTGGCAAGGGGGTGGGGAGACGGACGACACCACATCACCTGCCTCTCCTTGGCTGGAAATCCATCTCTATGTCTGCCCCAACTCTCAGTGCAGATGGTGCCGTGTAAGCCTGGGCTTCCTTTGGAGAGTTTCCTAGAACTTACCCAGCTCTCTTCTGCAGCAGAAAGAGGAAAAAGAGATCTGTGAAAAGGAGGACCAGCTAGGAAGGCAGAAAATATTTTGCTCTTGTCTCCTAGCTGGGATTTGCTGTCCTTACAGAGCTGGGTATCCCAGGGGAGAGCAGCCGGGAGGTGTCTCCAGGGGCCATGGATCCTGACAGGACATGCCAGGCATCCAGGGGGAGTGAGGTGTGTCAGGAGAGTGGCGCTGCCCGCCCCCCATGACATTCCTTACACATGAAGTACAGCCATAAACCACGGGAAGGCCCCCCTAAAGCCTCCGGGGACAGTCCCCCACAATGCAGTGGGCTCCCAGGAGGACCTTCTCTGCTACTATGGGCACCAGCACTGCGGAGGACTTCACTGGGCCCCAACAACCGCCTGTTCATCTATTTCCTGCGTGTAGCCTGAGCTGTCCTGGAACTCACTATGTAGACTAAGCTAGCCTTGAGCTCATTGTAATCCTCCTGCCTCAGCCTTTTGAGTGCCACCAAATCAACTCTGTATCTTGTTAGCCCTGCTCAGAGGGGCAGGTACAGACTGAGGTCACACTGTCCTGGGGCTAGCGGGCTGGCTTACTAGCCCTGTCTTTTTTAGGGCAGATGGACACCAGCCAGGCTAGAGCCAGAGCTGGGCCATGCAGGTGCTCAGACCCTGCCCTCCTCAGCAAGCTGGGTTGAGGAGGGCCGGGCAGCAGGCAGCACTAGTTGGCCCTAATCACCATCATTAACTGGGTAATAAAGCACATGGACCGAGCTGGCCTTGGAAGGAAGGGCCAGTCCGCCTGGGTCAGGGCCAGAACAGTAGCCTGGTCACTCCAGGCTGCAGCAGGTAGATCAGGCCTGCTAGCCTAGGACCACCCTGCTAGGCATGCACACCCCATCACTGCTGCGTTCAGGGAGAGTATAGCAGGAGGTTTAGGCTGTCTCCTGGCAGCTGAGACTCAAGGCGTGAGCTCCCTAATCCTGTGGAAAATCAAGAGACGGGGACACATCACGATGGCCTGCCAAATGGAGCCTTGCCCTTGGTTTCTGGTACAGGGAATGTCATACAAAGCCATGAATGTGCCAGGAGCACAGAAGTGCCTTCTTCCCTGGAGGCCAGCAGGACACACTGTCCTCAGAGCCCCTCTCCAAGTTCTCTTGTGGGCCACTCTTTGTGACTGAGGTAGCGCCTCCATCTCTCTGGCCTTACCTCACTTTAGTTTCAGCAAATAGGCCCACATTTCTGAGCCAACTTTAGATGTCTCCCCTTTCCTGTGACTGAGACCCTGGGCAGGGGAAGTCCCCATTTCCTACTTCTCCCCCTGCCAGCTATGGGCAGCCATAGCAGCCAGGCCACTGAGGCAGCAGCTCCCAAGCCTGTCAGGGACGCCTGCAAGTCAGGAAAGAGTTTGTTAGGTAGGTGGAACCAGGCCAAGTCTAGGGTTCAAGATCAGCCCCTGCAATCAGACCTCTTTGGGGGCCTCTCTCCCCGATTCTGAGGAAGGCAGGGGCTGGCAGAGGATGGAGAGGGCTTGGTCCCTCTCCAGCAGGGAAGGTGCCTACAGGGGTAGGCTCCAGCCTTCGCTGTCTGGAAGCTGGAGGCCCAGGAGGACTCAGCCTCAACCTGCAACACAGGTGTGCTGTGAAGGAACAAGGGGAGGGGGAGCAAGACTGTGACAAGAGTGGGTGACCCCTGTGCTCAGAGCCCTGGAAGGACCCTGCAGAGCACTCCCCCACATTCCTGCGAACCGGCTCTCCCAGCCCCTTCACACACACAGCCACAGACACCCACAGTCACAGACATCTGCACACCGGTGCTGCTCAGACCCACACACCCTTACAAGTGTGCAGAGGCTCACACAGGGCTCTGGCCAGCCACACGCCGTAGCTCCGTGCCCCACCATAGCCTTGGACAAGCCTGAGGAGCGAGAGGGGGCACCTGCGTATTCTGCAACAGAAAAACTCATTGCTCTTAGAGACGCTTCTCACCCACTCCGATCCCCGTGGGGAGGGGTTAAGACCTGAGCACAGCAGCCATCCAAGGCCTGGAGGACTCTGCCCCATCCTCCCCCACAGACCCTCCCCAGCAAGCTTGGAAACTCCCTGCACTTCCCAAGGGTCAGCCAACCAGAACAGGGGCGGACCTCCCTGGCCGGCTCCCCGGAGGCTCTGGTCTAGCTGTTCCACCGGCATACCCTCCCTGTGACCAGATCCCTCCAGTCAGTCTCTGCCGTGTGGCCTGGCCTACAGCATTTCATGCTGGGGTAGTCTGCGGGAGGCAGCGTGCTGGTGCCTGAACCCAGGGCCTCACGGACGCTGAGAGTCCCGGACCCCTCTGCAAACCTTCCTCAGGGCCTTCGTGTGTGGAAGGGCAGGCTCAATCTTAGGAACTCACTTTGGAAAGCAGGGCCCAGTCTACAGAAGCAGAGTTGGACAGGCATGTCAAGCATGGCGAACTGTGCCTGTTGGAATTGCTGGGCAGGGGGACTGCTGTTAATTCAAGGCCGGTCTGGTCTACACAGAGAGTTACAGGCCAACCAGGGCCACAGAGTGACACTGTCTAAAATGAAAGAGAGAGAGAGAGACAGAGTAGGAGATCAGGGGTGGGTGAAAAAAAGACTCAGTCAGTAAAGTGCTCACCACACAAGCAGAAGGACCTGAATTCAAGCCTCAGAATCCACAGAAAAACCCGAGTGCAGCAGCTTGAACCCAGGCACAGGTGGATCTCTGGAGCTTCCCAGCCAGTCACCGCTGCCAAACCAGCTCTAGATTCAGAAAGAAACTGTCCCAGAAAATGAGGCGAGGAGAGAGTGAGGAAGACATCATACATTGACCTTTGGCCTCCATTCATGAGCCCAAACACACCCACACAAACACAAGCATACACCCCCCACCCCCACCCCAACACTTCACATACATGCGTAACTTGACAGACGATGGCCCTGCCTACTCCATGGCACAGGGGCTCCAAGCATGGAAACCTCTCCTGCTTGGGCCCCACAGACTGGCATCTGGCAGACCCTGCTCCAGGGATTTCCACACCTGGCCAGCGCTGGGCAGAGTCTAGCAGGCAGGTAGCAGTTCTAACCCCTCAGCTTCCCAGGCCTCTTCAAACACTAGCTGTGGCCACCTGGACCAACGCCAGCCCAGCTCTGTCCACAGAAGGGTGGGTATGCTTTCTGAGTCAACACTGCAGATGCTAGAATCCAGGTGAGTGTCAGAATAGGGCTTCTGGTCCTAGGAGAGAACGCCGAGGGCCTGGTTTAATGAGAGGAGTGAACAGTCTGTCACCAGGAGGAAGACCTCGCCTGGCTTCCTGAGCTGAGCTCTGCCAGGATTCCCAACGCCTCCATCTACTAGGCTACAGTGACGAAGAAGGAGCTTTCCGAAGGAAGCGTGAGCAGAGGCAGACTCCTTTCTCAAGAGGAAGGGGCTTGACACACCCCACAGAAGAATATTGACCGGTGGTGCACTCCTGGAAATCCCACCTCTTGGGAAACTGAGGCAGAGTATTGTAGGTGTAAGGACTGCACAGTGAGTCCCAGCACAATCTGGGCTACATACAGAGACCTTGTCTTTAAAAGACAAAACAAACAAATAAACAAGAGAAGCGGAATCAGAGCCAGAGAGATGGCTCAGGGTCTCTTGTCACCAAGCCTGAAAACCTGCGTTTGATCCTGGGACCCGCATAGTGGAAGGAGAGACTGAGTCCCATTAAGTTGTCCTCTGACCATCACACGGACACATAGGCATGCACCTATGTGTACACACACACACAAACACACACACACAAATGTAGTTTTAAAGTCTTGAAAGGAAAAAGGAATCTCACTGAAGGAGCGCCACAGTCTCCTGAGAGTCCACAGCCTCCTGAGAGTCCTTGACTGTTGAAGTTACATTTCTTCCATTTTTAATAAAGTTGAAAACCTTTCATTTGTGCTTTGGCCATTAATAGTTTTTTTGGTTGTTTTGTTGTGGTTTTGTTTCTGTGAATTTACATTTATTGTCCTTTATTCCTTTTTTCCTAAGAGACAGGTGGCCTTTAATTTATCTGCAAGAGTTCTCTATGTAGTGTGGATACTGGCCCTTTGTATGTTGCAACAATTTCTTCTAGATGTTACCTTTGTCTTTTAACTTTGTTTATATTATATTTTGCTCTAAATAAGGTTTGAATTTTTACTCAGTGAAGTCTGTCAATATAGGCCTGTATGGCTCCCTGATTTGATGGCATGCTCCAAAGTGTCTTCACTACTTCATAATTTTTCCATTTATTTGTTTGTTTGTTTGATCACTTTACAGTCAGATCGAAGCCCCCTCCCTCCTCTCTTCCCAGTCCTGCCTTCACATCTTTCTCTCCCCTCTCCCCCTCCCCTTCTCTGAGTACCAACCCACCGACCCCCATGGGTACCAGCCCACCCTGGCACATCAAGTCAAAGCAGAACCAAGCACATCTTTCACACTGCGGCCAGACAAGGCAGCTCAGCCAGGGCAAAGAAATCCAAAGGCAGGCAACAGAGTTAGAGACAGCCTCTGCGTCCATTGTTAGGGGAACCCTCACAATGACCAAGCTACACATTTGCTACATATATGTAGGAAGCCTAGGTCCAGCCTATGAATGTTTTTTTGTTGTTGTTGTTGATAGTTCAGTCTCTGTGAGACCCATGGGACTACTTCATAATTCAATAAAATATTTTCTATGCTTCTCTGTTGATTTGTGAGGTTTTCCACTGTTTAGTCTATTATGGGTTTGGGAGGTATGCAATTGATCTGTTCATTTTATTTGAATCTTACTCTGCAGCCCAGGCTGACCTAGAATTCACTATGTTATTCAGTCTGGCCTTGAACTCATGGCAATCTTCCTGCCTCAGACTCCCAAGTGCTAGGATTCCATGTGTGAGCCACCACATCCATTGTCCACCATCGCTGCTTTGTTTTGTTCTGCTTTCTTGAGGCAGGAGCTAACACAACCATAAGCTCTCGACATTCCTGGCTCCACATGCCATCACTGTTAACCCAGAATCTGGCCTTCTTTACTATTTCAAGTCTATTATCTCAGCCTCATTCATTGGACTTTATGCATTTCCCCTGCTTCTCTGTTAATTTGCTATCACATGCCCAGTTCTCAGAAATATTCGACTTTATCCCAGACCCTGTTCCATTAATTAATTCATTTAGTTTATTTTTTATTGAGGGGGTAGATTTTTTTTTTTGTATCATTTCAGTTTATTTTACCTACGTGTTTATTCCAGGGGAGGGTGGGTTGGGTGTGTGTGCCATGGCACCCATGTGGATCTCAGAAGACAACTATATGGGATCAGTTTTATCCATCTTGCTTTATGTGGGTTCTGGGGATCAAACTTGGACAGCAAGCACATGAGCCATCGCACCAGTCCAGTATTGGTTTGTTTGTTTTTTGTGTTTGTTTTTAACTTTTGAGACAAAGTCTTGCTGTGTAGCCCAGGAGAGCCTCCTAATGAAGCTCCTCCTGGGAGCTTGGATTCCGCACCTGCACCACCACGCCTGGCTCCAGCACTCACCGCTCTCATCTGTGTACCCTCCTTGGGAGTTCTGAAGATTGTTGAGGCCGATTTCAAAAGCTCTCTGGCATTTGCATATCTTTAATCTTCCCCTACTTTAGACTCAGCTTGTCAAGTTCCAAGGGCCAAGAGAGTTGGGTTTTGAATTTGGTAGACATTCTGCTTGGAGCCCACTTCTGTGCAGCATCATGTCCAGTTTCCTCACTCCATAACAGGACACGTTTTTACATTTCTGTAGGCCCCAGGTTTCTCTATGTAACCCCAGCTGTCCTGGGCTTGCTTTGTAGACCAGGCTGGCCTCAAACTCACAGAGATCCGTCTGCCTCTGCCTCCCAGAGTGCTGGGATCAAAGGTATGCGCCACCACGCCCAGCTTGTAGGCCTTATGTTTATGTCAGCTGGTAAAATTGTTTTCCTCATGTGTATTCATGATTCCTGTTAAACTTATTCATGGGCATCCTGCAATGTCACTACTGTGGAGACGGGCGTCTTCTGTGTCTGCTTTTGATTCCTAATATGAGGTGTGGCTACGTAGCCCAGGCCAGTTTTGAACTCAGTCCTCCAGTTCTCAGACTGGGAACTGTGTGCAGCACCACACATGGCCGGAGTTTCCAGTTGCATAAAAATGATTCTGGCACTTATCAAGACTTTTTTTTGGGTTACCCAGTGAAATTCAGTCACCACTTCCAATAGTCTTTCCTCAGATTCTCTTTTCTTTTCTAATTTTTTCTTTTTGTTTTTTTTTTTCCTTTCTTTTCTTTCTTTTCTTTCTTTCTTTCTTTCTTTCTTTTTATTTTTTTTTAAGACAGGGCTTCTCTCTGTAGCCCTGGCTATCTCGGAACTCACTCCATAGGTCAGGCTGGCCTTGAATTTACAGAGATCCACCTGCCTCTGCCTCCCAAGAGCTGGAATTAAAAGCGTGAGCCACCACTGACCTGCTCCTTTTTATTTCTTAAACAATTATATCATTCTCAATTTTTTGAAAATTATTTGTCTTTCCTTCCCTATATCCCTTTTTTCCTTCCTTCCTCCCTTCCTTCTTTTCTTTTCTTTCTTTTTTTGTTTTCTTTGTTTCAAGACAAGGTTTCTCTGTGTAGCCCTTGCTGTCCTGGAACTCACTATGTAGACCAGGTTGGATCCAAACTCCTAGAGATCTGCTTGTCCCTGCCGTATGTGCCACCACTGCGCAGCTTTTTTTTTTCTCTTAAAAAAATATTTTATTACATTTAGTTCTTTTTTTTATAACTTATTTTTATTTTATTTTATGTGCATTAGTGTGAAGTTGTCAGATCCCTTGGAATTGGTGGTATAGACAGTTGTGAGCTGCCATGTGGGTGCTGAGAATTGAACCCGGGTCCTTTGGAAGAACAGACAGTACTCTTAACCACTGAGCCATCTCTCCAGCCCCCCCATTTAGTTCTTTATTTGGGGAGAGAAGGAGCCTCATGCTCCACATATGTGTAAAGGTCAGAGAGCAATTTGCAGGAGCCACTCAGCTGTCTTCTTTCCCAGTGTGGATCCTAGGGATCAATTTGCAGGGGCCTTTACTGGCTTTTTAAAGCCAGTTTCCTGGTTTCTGTGCCTGAAATAGCCACACAGAAATACCTGTGAGCCTAGAAATGACAACCAGGCCTGGATGCATCAGACAGAGCAACAATTCCCAAGCACACAAAGCACTCTCCACCACCTTGCTCCGTGAAACTCCATTCCTTATTAGCTGTCAGGGAACAGGGCTCCCCTTAAAACAGTGCCCCTGGGGGAAAGGCCAAGCATCAGTCCTAGAGAAGGGTGAATTGACTCGGATTCTCGGGCTGACCCCCAGAAAACAAATCCTTTTCCCAGGCTGTCCAAGCATGCCTGCGTTCTCTACAGCACCTCAGGGAGCTCCCCCACAGCACTTCGGGGCTTGGAATAGGGAAAGGAGATGCGTAGTTACTGACCATCAGTTCCCAGCACACTTGTGCTGGGACCATGAGCACAGATGTTTTTAATCCTTCCAACAACCTGTAGATGATTTCCTCAGCTGAGGAAAGTGAGGACCACTACCCATCATGTACGAATGGGTCCACTGAGCCAGATGTGCTGGAGGGTGCCTATAACTCCACAGCTCAGGAAACCGAGGCAGGAGGATTGCAGAGAGTTCTAGGTTATGAGACTCTGTCTCAAAAACAACAACAAAAAGCAACCAGATAGCTATGTGATCAGCATCTGGCACCCACCTTTTTACTGAGCTCTACCTAGACCAATACATCTCCAAATGTTCTCTCTCTCTCTCTCATTCTCTCTCTCTCTCTCTCTCTGTGTGTGTGTGTGTGTGTGTGTACATACACATTTGTGCATAGATGCACTCACCCATTGTATTTGGGGGCCAGAGGTCAAAGTTACAAGTCTTCCTCATTCACTCTCTACCTTGTCTTTTGAGACAAAGTCTCTCACTGAATCTAGAACTTGCGGTTCTGGCTAAACTGACTGGTCGAGGATCCTCTGTCTTCCCCAGGCTGTGAGTGTATCCTGCCAGGCCTGGCTTTTACGTAGGTGCTAGGGATCCAAACTACGGTCCTCCTGCCTCCACTTCACCCCCTGGGCCATCTCTCTGGCCCAAGACTGTCTTCACATGTTTTTAGCTCGCTCCATGCTTGTGCTACAAGACCTGAATCATCTTGTAGCCACAACCACACTGTGTCTTTAGAGGGAGACACTGTAAATGGGGAGAGCAGGCCTGCTACACCTTCAAGCCAGAGACTATGTCCCAGGCTCCACCAGGCAGTAGCTTCACCATTCTATACCAACCCTTGGTCCAGGAAGAGAGGCTGAACAAGAGGAAGGAGACGGAAGGAGGGACAGAGAGTCTGGGGATACAAAACAGCAATGTTGCAAAAAGGCTGTGGTGGAGCAAAGACAGGCCTAATCCAGGCACGATCCATGGTGGCCAGTTCCTAGACCCGCCAGGCGTTGCACCCCCACTGAGGACCGTGAGGGGCTGGGGACCAGTAGCCACTCAGATATTTTCATCCTGTAGATCATGACGAGTGACTGTGAGGGTAACGACACAGAACAAGCAGCCTCCATCTCCACCTGTACCCATACACGGGGCAGGGTGATCCAGAGCAGAGATGTTGGCTATAAACTCAAAGACGGCACACAGCAGAGAGATACAGGCCTGGGTACAGGGACAAGAGCCACAGATGCACAGACATCGTGGAAGACATGCATGCAAATAGGCAGTCCCTGCCAGGACCTGGGGAGAAACAGGTATGCCCACAGACATGTGGGAGAAGTCACAAGTGGATTTTGGGGTGCACACCCCCACAGAAAAGGAGCCGGAGGTAACATGACAGGCAGATGGGCCAACCAGTGCTGTGAGCATCTCCCAGAAAGCACTGGGCCCTCGTGGGGTCCCGATCACTGCTGGTCCACACGAGACCTCAGAGGACTCAGGGCTGCAACTGTGTGCTGCTTCCTGGAACCCCTCTCACACCAGCTCCATGAACACACATGTGGTGGCTGGGCTCTCTTGACACACAAGTGCGTGTCCTGACAGGCCTAGGCCCCACCCATGGGGGCTGACATCTCTGTTCTGGGGTGCAGGTGGGGGCCAAAGAGCCACCCCTCCCCCGCAAGCCACAGGCTGTGCCCGCTGGCAGGGACTGGGGGCCGGGGCTGGTGCAGGAGGGGAGGGGTGGGGGGCCGGGCGCGGCTGGGGCGGGCACAGGAGCCAGTACCTGTCAAACAAGAGCCAAGGAGCAAACTAGCTTCTTAGTCACCTTTCTCTTCTCCCCGTTTTTGGCAGCAACCCCTCGGGGCAAGGGGAAGCTGATATCATAATTATTGGCTCACCCAGCAGCTGCCTCCCCTCACCTGATGTCAGCGCAGACCCAGGACAACCGGGCTGACAGACTGACAGACGGTCGGAGCTCCTGGCCCCCCAGACCCAGGCCCCCACGCTGACCTGCTTCACTGAGCAGGTAAGAGGAGACCTGACCCAAGTCAGCCGTGGAGGCCAGCAGGGGAGGGGGCTTGGCTTTTTAATGGGCCCCAGGAGGCACTGGGTGCTCCTTAGCGTCTCACTGTCTCTCCGGGGAGGCTCAGGATCAGGGTGAGTGCCTGGAGTCCGAGGGGACCCCTCCTCCACACTCCTCTCTCTCTTTTCTAGCCCAGATCTTCCAACTTTGACCCTTCCTGCTATACTGTAGGACTCTGTCCTTCTGTGGTGGCTCTGAGCGGTGGCTCTGTGTGGTGGCTCTGCGTGGTGGCTCTAAGCGGTGCCACCCACCCTCGGCTGGGAGGCAATGACAGCTCCAGCTGGAAAGCTAGCGCTCAAAGTCAGCCGGGAAGATCCCCAGATAAGGACTGAGTGGCTGTTTGGGTGGACCATGGGGGACCTGGCTCTGGTGACCCGCGAGGCTCTCTGGGATATACCTGGGCTGGGGTCTGCATGTCCCAGGTTCTGTGGGGAGGCTGGACCTGCAGAAAGGAGGATGGTGCACCTGGTGCAGGAGCAGACAGGTGGAACAGGTGCTGCGGCTGGGAGCCGACGCTGAGCTAGAGGCTCGCGTCTCTGGGATGTCTCGCTTCTTCAGGGTCCCTGCAGTAGAGAGAAGTGGTGAGCAGACCTGAGATAGGCAGAGGGTCCACAGACTCCCACCTAGACCGGCCCAGAACGGGGGCATCTAGGGAAGTGAAGTCCCTCAGCCAGTGCCCTCTTTAACTACTGAGACTCCCCTCTGTCCCCTACCTGATCGGGCAAAATCCTGGAGCCCACTCACCACCCTCCAACCCCCAGCTCTCCTTCAGTGTCCAAGGAAGCACGTTGGGTTAAGGCTGGAGTGATAAGTGGGCGTGTTTGGCTCCTCACTCTGTACCTTCAAGTGCAGGGGACATGTCTGGGTATGTGTAGTGACGGGGCACAGCTGCTCAGCAAGAAAGAACCAGGTGGAGGAGGTGCCGGCCCTCAGGACACCATCTCAGCTCATCTGTCCCCTACTTCTGGGCTGGGCAGGTCCCACACCAGACAGAGCTTGGTTCTGTCCGCTTTCTAAGCCCTTCAGGGAGAGACTTGATGGGTTTCCTCACAGCCTCTCTGAAGTCTGTAGGGTTCATCCTTACCACCCCCATGTCTTTGGCTTTCTTGCACTGAGGAAGCCCAGCTCCCCTGAGCCTGGGCTTGTTACAGAAGGTGGCAGTGAACTCTATGCCCGCACTGGGCTTGGAGAGAGCTTTTTTCCCAGCCTGACCTACAGAGCAGGACAAGATGCCTGCGGAAAAAGGGCATCCCAGGCTGATGAGGCAGGCAGCACATCTCGCCTGGGTCTTCTCTCCTGTGGCTCTGTGAGGGGCTCAGACAGAGCTGAGCCGGGTCCTGGGGAAGCACAGAGGGACGGAGTGCAGCCCTCAGTTGAGGATCCTCAGGGGTGAAGGTGCCATGGGGAGGGGCCCTTGCCCTCCCAGCGCTCCACCCAGCCCCGCCCGGGCGGCCTGTGCCGAGCTCAGCTCCCGGCTTCGAGGCCTGCTGAGGCACGCTGCACCCCCAGGCCTCTCACCTCACCACGGGCCAGGAACCTGTTCTCCCGGGAATGCTGGGGAGTTCTCAGAGGACTTTAGTTCCCAGGGGTTTAGGGACCAGTGAGTGAGCCATGGAAAAGAGAGAGAATGGAAAGATCAGGGAGCATGAGGGCCCGAAGCTCTCTTCGTTTGTGTCTATCCGCACACAGAACCCACACTTCCTCCCGCCGACAGCTTTCAGTGCTCTTCATGAGAGAAAGAGGCCTTGGGACAGCTAAAGACAAAAGGAAAAGCCCCTCATGGCACGTGCTTTCTGTCACATGCTGTCCTTTGCTCCAGGGAAAGCCTTCCTCTGGGCCCCTGGAAAGTCCCTTCTGCCCTCTAAGAAAGGCACAGGGCATCCTCACACTTGGACCCTCCACCCCCCAGCCAGGGAATGTTTTCTGCTGTCTAAGCTTCCCTCTTCTAGCTTGAGTTGAGCCTAGTCTTCATGGACCAGCAGAATCCCCCGAGTCTACACACATAGCTGAAGCCTGTTCCTCGGTAAACGTAAAAGCCCCGGGAATCTGTGAGCCTACTGTCCTCTGCCATCTCTCCGGCACCATATTCTGATGAGACTGGAGCCACTTTTTTGTCTGTTTTGTTTTGTTTTGTTTTAGAGACATGATCTTCCTATCTAGCCCAGGCTAGCCTTGAACTCACAGTGCTCCTCCTGCCTCAGTGCTGAAATTGAAAGTGTACAACCACCACCACCCTCCGGCTTATAGGCCACTTCTGGTTCCCCAGACCAAAGGGACAGAAGGCCATCATCCCTGTTGAAGCCGGACAGGCTTGACAATGGGAGATTGTGACTTGGGGGAGAAAGTTCAGCATTTTAAATTTAGTCATCCCGGCCCGTGTAACCCTAGAAGACAGTTTCCTGGAGAGGACAGGCAGCCTTGATCTGGGGTGGATGGGGGGAAGTGGGGCTCAGAGCAGGGGAAAGATATGCTGGACCCCTATCCCTTCCAGCCTGCCCCAGTCCCTGCCTCCTTCTGCCTCCCAGCCTGAAGCCCGTTCCCTTTCACCAGCCCTCCTTGTGCACCCCAGGCCTGGCTTGAGCTGAAGCTTCTGCTGTGAGTCTCCTGCCCCTCCTTTATCTCCACTTGCAGCCACAGCTCAGCCTCTCTTCCTTTCTACTTTTTCTCCTCATCCTCAACTTTACCAGAGTCTCCATCTCCCTCCTACTCCTAACTCCCCCCATCCTCCCTCCTCCATCCTCCCCCCTAGCCCCACTGCCAGCAACCCCACAGGTTGGATGGGGATCTCTGTGCACAATCCCACCCTCCACCCCAGGAATCTAGATCCTCTCTCAGTGTTCCCTCATTTATTCTCTTAGGAGGAGGAGCCCAGAGCCATGCCCCAGGGACAAATTGTATGGGATCATGCCTAGAGACGCTCTCAGCTTCCCATATGATTTCATGTGGGCCTTAAAAAGCTGGATGCTGGTAGATAGAAAAATGGGGTTCAGCCAGTATACAGTTCAGTGGGATATCCTGTGCTGTATAGGCGTGAGGTCCTGGGTGCCAGCCTCAGCCCCAGCCCCCCAAAATAAAAATGAAACCACTCAAATGAGTTCAGATACAAGATGAGAGCAAGAAATCTGGTGTCTGAGTGCTGCAGCTGTGTGGCAAGCAAATCGGGGAGGGCTGGAGGAATGGCTGATCCAATCAGGCATGGCCAGGCCAAGGCAGGCAGATGAAAGAAGCTGAAGCAAGGCCAGCTGGGTTCTTTAGGAATGACTGCCACTGTCATGAGTATCCCCCAGTCTCTACCCTGCCTGTGGCTCTTGCTTAGTCAGCTCAGATTAATGAGACTGGGGAAAGAATTAGCTGAATCGTGATCTCTCGGGGAACTAGAGCCTGCTGTGAGTCACAGGGAAGGGAACCTGAGCTCTCAGGAATATTCTGGAAGCTCCCTAGGTGTGTGTGTGTGGCAGGGGTGGGGGGCAGTGGTTCTCTGGGATGCTACCCAGAGCCTCCCAGCCTCCTCATTGCTGGGAGGCGCAGCAATGACCCTCCACCCCAAGCTTACAGCCACCAACCATGTCCTCAAAACCCCCCAAGGGCCTTCGACACTCCCCCCAGCCTGAAACCACGATTTCTGATAAACTGCAGGCAGCCTAGGCACCAACACATAGTCAGTTTAGGTGGCACCATCACACACTCTGTGTCAGTATACACGCAGACACCCAGAACAGGGCGTGTCCCTGGAACCGGATCGCCTGCAGACAGATGGAAGTCCCACCTACACTTGTAAATTCCACAGCCATGTCCCAGACTGCAGCAGCCTATCAGGTTCAGAGGCAAAGGATGTGAACAAGGATGAACACGCACACACGCACACACACACACACACACACTGTGATGTGGAGACCCAGTTATCACACTTGTCAACCCTCCCCTGTACACAGCCAGAAGAGCTATAACAATGCTCAGTCAGTGGTACTCTGTCCCCTGGCCCTCTAAAGAAGGGTGCCCTAAAGAACCTACCCTGGGCACCTACAGAACAGCTGACTAAGAGAAGGGTCTCTTGTAACTCCAGCAGTGAGCAGGCTGGGGCAGGAGGATTGCTATGAGTTTGAAGCCACTCTGGGTAATCCAGGCTGCATAATGAGTTTGAAGTCAGTCTGGAATCCACAGCAAGACTCTGTCCAAAAGAACACAAACAAAAAAGAACGAGGTAATGGTGGTGTATGCCTTTAATCCCAGAGTTTAGGAGGAGGATCTCTGAGTTCAGAACCAGCCTGGTTTACAAAGTGAGTCCCAGGACAACAGCCAAGAATAAACAGAGAGACCCTGTCTTGAAAAACAAACAAAGGAAAGGAAAGGAAAGGAAGGAAGGAGGGAGGGAGGGAGGGAGGGAGGGAGGGAGGGAGGGAGGGAGGGAGGAAGGAAGGAAGGAAGGAAGGAAGGAAGGAAGGAAGGAAGGAAGGAAGGAAGGAAGGAAGGAAGGGAAAAAGAACACTTTGATGGATCTTTCTATGCCTATATGCAAGGTGCTTACAGTGGGAGAGGTTGAGAGGAAGTCTGGGGTGATGGGAAAGCCAGAAGGATGTAGAGAGTGAGTCTCAAGGGAGGTAGGAGCCACACAGCCAGAGCAGCTCAGAAAGACCCTCTGGGTCTGTCACTTCTCCGAAGGCATGCCGGTATCTCAGAGCCAGCTCAACATGACCCAGGCACCCAGAGGAAGAAGTGGCACAACACTCCTGCCTATGAAATAATTCCTATCCTGCTATGGCAGTGCCATGTTCAGTCCTCAGCAGCACAGAAACAAACACAGCCATCCTTCTTGGTTGGGCTTCAGTTCTACCATCTGTCACTCAGAAAGGGCCTTGGATGGGAGCATCTTCCAATGTGCTTCTTCCTTCACGCCTCATGCTTTGCAGCCAGTGACTGCCCACCTGCTGTTCGCTTGGACATGGGGGCAGGAAGTGCGCCAGCATGCACTCATCTTGTGCTGAATCAGTGTTATTAGCAGTGGTGGCAGAATTAATATCCCTAATAATAGATTGGTGGTAATGAGCAGTGCTGGTAATAATATGTACAGAGAGAGGCCTCTATCCAAGGGACAGTGGAATCCCAGGCCACCCGAGGCCCCTACTAAGATGAGCAGGCAAAGGGTGGCTGTCCCCCCAACTTCTATAGGGAACATCCCAGTGAGGTGCAGTGCTGTAGCTGCTCCTTAGGATTCCGGGAGAGGAGGCAGAATGCTGCTCACTCCTTAGGAGGCCTCCTCATGGTTGTCACCTGCCCCTAGGGACAGGACGGCAGGGGAAGAATTCAAGGCCAGAATGAAGTTATCACTTCACAAAGAAGGAAGTAAGCGTCACCCTAGTGGCTAACCCATACTGATGACGGAGCTAGGCAAAGTTCCTCCCACAGTCCCTGAGAGGGAGAGAGGGGCTCTATAGGAAGCTGGGTCAGTCCAACTTGGTGAAGGCTTTCGGAGAGAACCCAGATTAGGGGAGCAGATAGCACAATGTCCCATCATCCCTGATGGATTTACAGATCAGATCCTCAGCAGCCAGCGACTGACATAGCCAATTGGCTCTACACCCAATTTGGGGGTAAGGAGGAGGAGGCTCAGTTCCAAGTGATGTCATTGTGGGCCAGAGTTTCTTGGCCTCTGATGGGCTCTGAGAAGCCAGCAGCAGCTTTGGCCCTTTAGCCTGTCCCACACTCTCTTCAGCAGATGTGGCTTGCCACAGGAAGGATGAAGGTTAAAAACCCTCCTGGCCCTTCAATCCTCCCCCACCTACTTCTCCCCTCCTTGGCCTCTTTCATGACTAGGCAGACTGAGTGTTTGAGGGAAATTTCCTTTCTGGAAACCAGTGCCTAAGACCCCATCTCTGTTCTCTGTAAGGGGCATGCAGAGGGTTAAGCAAGTGCCACACCCAGCTCTCCATTTAGATCCTGATATTTCTTTTTAGATGATGATGAAGACTGTTGTTTTTCAAGGCAGGGTTTCTCTTCATACCCTTGGCTGTCCTGGAACTCACTTTGTAGACCAGGCTGGCCTCAAACTCAGAGATCTGCCTACCTCTGCCTCTTGAGCGCTGGGATTAAAGGCGTGTGGCACCACTGCCTGGCATTGTGTGTGTGCATGTGTGTGTTACAAGGTCTCACAATGCAGCCCAGACTGACCTTAAATTTGTGATCCTTCTGCCTCTGCCTCCCGAGTACTAAGATTACATGCTACCAGCCTAACTAGGACAATACTTCTGTCTCCAAATTCTTTGTCAGACCTTTCCCCACCACTCAGGGCTTCAAAAATCCCCTGGAAAGGTGGAGCTGGGGGCTTTTTCCTATCTGGCTCTCCAAAGGTGTCATGTTCTTGAATATGAGAATGCCTGCTCACCTCGGAAGGAAGCCACGTTGCCCTGGAAACAAGATCTGGGATAGGCTCCTGGTCTCAGAGCAGGGGCTCCGGCGGAGGGAGGAAGGCAGAAAGGGGGAAAAGGTGGGTGGGAAATAGCCCCCAAGAAGAAAAGCCAAAGTTCTTGTGGGCAGGGGCATCAGGTGGATTAAGAGGTCTCTGGAAAGAGGTATCTAAGGAAAGAGAGTCCAGTTGGTCAATCTCTTAAACAAGGTGCCCGAAGCAAGGGAGAAGGGAGACCTAAAACAAGTCTAGGAGGAGTAGACGATAACTCTGAGGGGCACCCTTTCTTGTTTCTTTAAAATCTCTTCCTGGCCATTTACAAGCTAGGCATCCATAGCATTTCAAAAACATCCATCCATCCACCTGTCTATCCATGGCCCATCTATCTGCTCATCTGTAAGTCACCCATCTGTCTGTTCATCCATCCTTCTGTCTGCTCATCCATCTTTCATCCAACCATCCATCCATCTATCCACCTACCTACTTAGAGAGGTCAGGGCTACTGGGAAGAGCCTGTGGTCCTGTGGCATTTATGGGACATGTGACCGCCCTGTTTGGCCTGGGGAGGCAGTCCCACCCCTGCCCTGGGGGAGGGGGCAGGTCCTAGCATGTGGGAGTATTTATACCTGGATGGAGGCTCCCCTGAAGCTGCAGGCTGGATGACTCCCCAAAGCCGGGATGGTGTCCACGGCCCAGAGCCCACTGTGAGTGTTTAGATTTGGATTCTTTGGGGATCAGGACTGGGTGGAAGAAGATGGTGAGGGGATGGGGAGTAGGGAAATTGCCCAGAGGTGGCTAAGGACTATGAAAACAAAAGCATGTGAGGCAGAGGTTCATGAAAGAATAGGAGGCTACCAGCATCAGACATTCTCAGCAAAGCTGGGACCTTCCCTGGAGAAGGGACGAGTCTATTTCCCTTAGCTCGTGGGGAGCAGCCCTTGGTGAATATGGCAAGTGGACAAGATTATAGGAACTAAGACCAAATACCTAAGAGAACGTCCAGGTTGGCCTAGTCAAGCGCTTGTTTCAGGATGAACATATTGAAGGATGCGTTCTGACCAGTGTGCTTGATGAGGCTAGGGGAATGACTAAGTTATCTTTATAAAAGAACTGACAGAGATTGGAATGGTTTGGCCGCAGGTGCCCAGAGGTTGACAGAACATTGCAAGGGAAATATGGTTGCTTTTCTTACTACAGTGTGTGTGTGTGTGTGTGTGTGTGTGTGTGTTCATGTGCATGCCTGCCGAAGCAAGAGTATGGGGGCCAGGCGAAAATTTCCTGCAGCTGGTTCTCTCCAGCCACCATGTAGTGCCTTCAGGAGGCTGAAGCAGGTACCTGTTCTGCTAAGCCGTCTCACTTGCCTGTGGCTGCCTTTCACCCATCGCTCTTTACAAAGCCAGGCAGTATGCAGAGCCAAAGAGTACAGAAGACTGCCTTCGGGACCCCAGGTTGGCTGGAGGAAAGCTGCTGCAAACCCAGTCTTCTTGACACCCCTAGACTCCCAGAATCCTGAGGGGTGCAAGCCTTAGGCACGATCTCCAGGTCCTTCCCTGCCACCCCCCACAAGGTAATTAGGGACCTGCTCCAGGGAGCCCCTCCCAGAGGCCTGGCAGGTGGAGCTCCGGGTGGGGCTGCAGGCGAACACTGGGCACGGCCCCACCCCTCGTAAAACATGCTGCCGCAGCCAGCAACAGAAACCATTAAGGTGGAACTGAGCCGGCTCCGCCTGCTCATAAAGGGAGAGCAGGAGGGCGCCGACAGGTGTTGGGGGGGGAGGTGTCTCGGAACCTTCTAAGTGTCCTTGTCAGGCAGCAGTGCCTGCCTGGCTTCTGTGACGCAGCTGCCAGCAGGGCCTCCAGGGACAGACCCTTCCAAGGAATCCTCCACCTTCCTGAGGCGGGGCTGTGTGGTCTAGTGGTTAAGAAGAGATTAGCTTTGAAGCCTGGGTCTGATCTTGGGGAGCACAGTTTACTAGCTGGGGGACTTGGGCGAGTCATTAATCTCTCTGAGCCTCAGTTTCCTGATCCATAAAAGGGGGTGACAGCGCAGTGCCTCCCTTCTGGGATAGAACCAGAATTCCTGGCACAAGCCTAGCATATTACTCCATAGATGGCAAACACATCCACAGGACCAACACCAGCGTCCTAAGATTCAAATGGTCCCTGGGCTTCATTTTGCCTGTAGAAGAACCAAAGTGCAGTGAGAAAATAACTTGTCCAAGGCCACAAAAATCAGCAAGTTAGGCAGCCCCCAGGACCCGCCAAAACGGCCCCTTCTGCCCAAGTGCTGAGGGTAGGGTCTAGGAGGCAGAGGTGCCAACGGCTGGAGGTAGTGCGGCACTGACGGTTTAAGGGAAGTGTACAAGGTGGGGATGCCAGGCATCCGGGGATACAGGACAGCCATGCAGCAATGACTGCCATTAATTCATTATCCATCCAGCTACCAGTTCCGGAGGGGTTTTTTCGCAATCTCCCTACTCGGGCCAGAAGGCCATTTCTCTCTTCCTTTGACTCTAGGGCCCATCATGTCTATTCTGTCCCCCCAAATTTTTCCCTTCTCCAGGGATTACAGAAGGAGCTCAGAGGGCAGAGGGTATCAAGGATGCCCAGACCCTGACAGGGTCTTCAACAGGTCTTACTAAAGCTATAGTGCTAGATAAGTGTGTCTGGGGCTCTTGAGGCATGAGAGAGGATTTTCCTTCTCTCCGTGGACCTAGACATGTTATTTCTTCTCCCCAGGCCTCTTTTTTTGCTCCCATGATAAATGGAGCTAATGCCCTTGCTTCTCTGCCTGGAGTATGCTGGTAAATTTTCACCAAATATCAGCTATCAAAAAGGGGAAGGAAGATTCTGATTTGGATTTGCTTTATTTTGGTTTGGCTTTTGTTTTTAGTTTTTGTTTTTGTTTTTATATATGCTCTCACTATTCATCCCTGGCTGTCCTGGAACTCCTTATGTAGGCCAGGCTGGCCTCAACTTCAGAGATACACTTGCCTCCCCAGGGATGGGCTTAAAGGCGTGTGCCAACACACTGGGCAGCATTCTGACTTACAATGTTTGGAATTGTGTATGGGCAGCTGGGTGGTCGTGGCCAATTTGTCCTTATTTTGCTGGATATAGAATTGGAAGTGATGGATTTAGTTTGTGCCTCAAAGTCCTGGCTGCAGGGTGCTCTGCTCACTATCATTGGGGACAGAAGGAGGAAGTGATGACGCGATCATGAAATCAGGCAACATGAACTTGCAAGCGCTCCAATGATGTGGGTCTAGGAGGATTATGGTCTTATGGTAGAAGGAAACTTGGGCCGTGTCTCCATCGTGTCCAGCCCATGAAGGAGACATATGGTGGGCAGAAGTTGGTTCTGAGTGGTGGTGATAAGTGCTCTGGACCAACTCCCGAAGTCTGGATTTGGGAGATGGGGAGACAGGAAAGGAGAAGAGAAGTCAGTGTGCTGACATCGGTGCTCATCCCATTGTGTGTTGGATCAAGGTTTGACAGCAACAAAAGAAAAGATTCCTTCCGGGTTCACACCCACTCTCAGGACTCTGGGCCACCATGGATGCCTCCTGAGGGTTCCAAAGCAGCAGGAACACTCTGTCCATTCCATCCCAGGCCATTGGAGTTTCTGTAGCTACTGGCTCTACTGCAGGAGAGTGATCAAAATGACCTCAGAGGCCAGAGTCAAGAGGAAGTTCAGTCTCTTGTCAGTGGAGGAAGATGATGTCCGGGAGGTGAGGGTGGGAGGCAGGAAAGAGCAAGAAAAAGGAGTTCCCTCCTCCACACCAGAGCTCATGCCTTAAATTAACTCTGTCCCACTGCTAATTATTAATAATAGCTATCATTTATTGAGTATGTACTGTGTGTTAAGCTATTTACAAGCAATATTTCATCCAGTCCTCCAAAGAGGTATGTATTATAAGCTCTATTTTACAGAGGAGGAAACTGAGGCCCAGGCAAGGAAGTTAAACAACCTGTCCAACCAAATTCTCACCCTGACTGGGATTCAGACCCAGACCTGACTGCAGGTCACCAGCTTTAAGAACATTACCACTGCTCCAGGGAAGGGCTGGGGTGAGGATGCCTCTCTCTCTCTCTCTCTCTCTCTCTCTCTCTCTCTCTCTCTCTCTGTCTCTCCCCCTCTCTCCTCTGTGCTGAAAAGACCCTTCCCAACTAGGGGCCCTTTGTCCAGTAGGTGACCCCTTTAGGATGACTGAGGGCTCATCTTTCCCAGACAGTGTGGCCTTAGAAGAGTCAGTTCATTTTCTTAAGGGAGTCATAGAACAAGGCCTCAGCTCTGGGCACCATAGTCACTGAGCTGGACGTCAGTACTTACAGACCCAGAAGAATGCCCGAGTGAGGACCACTCTGGGACATCTGCATCCTCAATATAGATTAAGGGGCAGGCCTCTGAATTCTGCAGAGACAAGCTCATTGGGAAAGGGGTGGTGGTTTGCAGAGCCAGAGTGTGTGTGTGTATGCAGTCCTGACTAGGACCAGAAGGCCTCTGACACACAGGATCTCCGCCAGGGCTTATACAGATAGCTCCATCTGGGGAAGAGGGATTGGGGAAAGAAGTCAGGGTACTTCTAAGAAAGACAGATCTTCAAGAGGGGAAGGCCCAGCTGGAGCTTAGATGCCCCTACCCTGTAAAGTAGCAGGGCTGGTGTCTGAGTCTCCTGGGGTCATGATAAATAAAGACCAGGCAGGCAGGGAAGGCCCGCAAGGGCAGCTGGCACCTGGAGACAGCATCATCAGCACTTCTACCAGGCCTGACACACCAAGACCATCATGGAAACTGTAGAACCTGGGATTAGAGGCCCTTAGGTCCAGCTCCGTTTGGCCAGCTGAAGCCAGAGGTATGATGTATGTCCCTGGCTCTTTTCTGGGTATTGGCATCTCATGTGCACCATGCCACTTAATCCTCAAGAGTGATATAGGCCCACAGGTGCCACTTCTCAGATGAGAAAAGTGAAATACAGACTTGACATAGTGCGTTCAGAATCACAGAGCCAGAATGTGACAAGGCTTGGGACTCAAAGTCAGATCTGCCTCAAGATGAACTGCTAGTGTCCTTCCCTCCCAGGACTACAGAGCCTAAGATGGGGAGGGAAAACCTCACTCCTCCCCACCCCCAATCCCCCATCCTGCCTCACACCCGGGGGGGGGGGATTGTATTTGGAAGGTGCCAAGTTCGCAAGACACCACCTTCTCTAGTAAAGGCATCTCTGAGCCAGGGTGAGGCATGGCAGGCTGGCAGGCTGAGCTGTCCAGGCAGCAGGGGCCAGGGCAAGCAGTCATGCAAAGCCAGAGATGGGGTGTCCTCGCCCCTGCCTGCGCTGTCGGAGTGTCCAGTTACAGCCAGCTCCACGCTTCCCGGTCATGCCACATTTAGCGCTGCTCAGAGTGAGCCTGCTCGGGGATACAGAGAAGTGGTGGGGACTCTGAGAGGTGGGGGACCCGCCCCACCCTCAAACCCATCTAATCCTGAGTGGGACTCTGGACAGGTTCCCTTCTCTCTTTGTCACCATTAGCCTCTCTAGAGACGGCTAATTTATCAAAGATTTGTCAACCACTGACTAGGCCAAGCTCAGAAAGATGAGGCCTGCCCCCTCTCCAAGATTTCCCAGAACTGCTCAGCTACTCCGCTGTGGCTTGAAGGGGTCTTGGGTAGAAGGAACCAGGGTAAAATCTTGGCTTTTCTTGCTGCTTGGCTTCCAGAACAACCCCCTCACCCCCTCACTCCCAGCTCTGACTCCCATCAAACACAGAGGTGGGGAGAGAAGCTAACCAAAGCTTAGTTCAAGTTCTGACTGTCACGCGTTGGCTGTGAGACTGGGAAAAATCACAGAAATCTCTCTGGGCTTCAGTTCCCTCATTTGAAAGATAGGCTATGTAAAGAGCCATCCTGGCAGTAAAGCAATGGGCTTGGGGATGGTGGCTCCCACTTGTAATGCCGACCCTTGGGCTGCTGAGGTCAACAGTTCAGACTTAACCCTGCATACATAGTGAGTTAGGGGCCAGCATGGAGTGTATGGTGAGAACTTGTATTAAAAATAACAGGGGATATAGATATTACTCAGTCAGTAAGCCCTAGGTTTGAACACAAAACTGGGCTTGAAGGTACATGTCTATAATCCCAGCACTGGGGAGATGGAGGAAGGAGGAGCCTAAGGTGATCTTCAATGTATCGTAAACCATCCCAGGTGCTACACAGTAGCCATCACAGAGCAGTCCCTCAGGAAACAAAGGCTGAACTCAGCGGAATGAGCTCAAAGGCTGTTGCCCTTTGGGGAGGAGAAGGAAGGCAAAGACCTGCTAGCGGAAAGAGCCCCAGTGACAACTCTCTTGGAGCAAACCCTGGTGCGCTTGCACGGTGCTCCATGCTTTCTCTGCATGATTTCATTTCACTCTCTGCACTCTGCGCGAGGCTCTGTCACTCACCTTGCTTGCAGATGCTGACACAGCTTGGGACGGATGGCCTCACCTGGCACCGAGCCCCAAGGCCTCCAAGCTGCTCTTTGGTGCTGGGTCAGGGCTCTCCAACAGTTCAGAAGAGGTCAGCCCTCAGATCTAATTCAAGCCTCAGCTTTTCATAGGCAAGCTGAAGAAGAGGGAAGTGATGGAGGCTGGGGGCAGCGGGTTCAATCTCAAACAGAACAGGAAGGGAGGAAAGAAGAGTGGGGATAAGGAAAAGAGAAATGTTTGGCACAAAATTACACATAACAGTTTGAAGGATGGAGGTAAAAATGCTTATCAAATATCCCATTGGTCCTACCAGCAAGGTCCCCACAAGACTACCCCTCTGTATCATTGGAATTGCTGTCCCATGAAGTCTAGGCATGACGCACCTCCTAGCTTCCCCTCCTCTCAGGGCCTACCCAGCCACTGATAAGGTCACCTAGCATAGACATAGGAGACCTAGCAGCCAGGGCTCTCTGGGAAGCTGCAGCTCGCTGACTCACTTGAACCAGCAAAGCTTGAAAATAGACAGAACCCCCCTCTTCTAAGTAATCTAGATAGTTCATTTCTCTCCCATGATCCTCGTGTCTTATCCTCTTCAGCATTTGCCTACCAGCATTACCAATGCACCACCATGGCTGGCTCTCTCTCTCTCAGATAGATAGATAGATAGATAGATAGATAGATAGATAGATAGATAGATAGATATCTCATCTCTTCCCTTCTCTCCCTATTTCCCCATTGGGTGGCTAGCTGAAGACAGGGTCCCAGCCTAGGGAAGGGGTGGGAATGGAGGTGGGGGCCTGGGGTCAGCCACTCCTAGACTTGGTCCTCATTCTCATCATAGCCGGCTTTCTTCGAGGCCAGGACTGGGTGATGGTGTCGCTACTCCCTCCGCAGTCTGACGTCACACTGCCAGGCTCCACCCGACTGGAGGGCGAACCCCAAGGGGACCTCATGCAGGCTCCGGGCCTCCCGGTCTCTCCTGCCCCACAGAGCGTAAGTACCTGCTAACTAAGCCAGCCTGGTAGCTGTATAGGCAGTGAGTAGGCAGTCACGGCCCCACACAGAGACCTCCCGGATCTGCTTTGTCCCTTACACCAACAAACGTTATGACTCTAGACCCGAGAGGGCTCAGGCACGGGTCTCAGTTCATCCCTTGGTTTGGTGTTCCCCATCAGCCTTAGGGTGCCCCAGGTTTAGGAGAGGTATCCTTGTATCAGACCGGAATCCCAAGAGCAGCTCATCATTCCAGGATTCCCGTGAGCTCAGCCATAGACTCTGTTATATCAACACAGAGTAGGGTCCTGGCAGGTCCCCTGGTCCAACCTCCGTTTACAGGTTCTTTCTACTCTGTCTACCCAGAAGCATGCCAACTTCAGCTGCTCGTCGTTTGTGCCTGATGGTCCTCCGGAGAGGGCACCCTCATTGCCCCCACACAGCCCAAGCATTGCCTCTCCAGGCCCAGAGCAGATCCAGAGCCACTGCACAGCCGGACCTGGCCCAGGCTCCTTCCGCCTTTCTCCCTCAGACAAGTATCCTGGCTTTGGCTTTGAGGAGGGACCATCAGGTACCCCAGGGCGCTTCCTCAAGGGCAACCATGTGCCTTTCCACCCCTACAAGAGGCATTTCCACGAGGACATCTTCCCTGAGGCCCAGACGGCCATGGCCCTTGATGGACACTCCTTTAAGACTCCAGGGGCACTGGAAGCTTTTGAGGAGATTCCTGTGGATGTGGGAGATGCTGAGGCCTTCCTGCCTAGCTTCCCAGCAGAAGCTTGGTGCAATGCACTCCCTTACCCCAGCCAGGAACACAGCCAAGTTCTGGTGAGTACCAGTGGCCAAGGGCCTCCTACTTCCTCTCTCCTGACTGCTTGAAAAGAATTCTCAAAGCCAGTCGTGGTGGCACATGCCTGTAATCCGAGTACTCAGGAGGCTGAGGCAGGAGGATTGCCTGAGACGAAGGCCAGCCTATGCCTTTGTATGGAGACCCTGTCTTAAAATCAGAGGTCCACAGAAGCAACAAGCACAGAGGGGAGGGGCCTTCTGGCTCCATACTGGTCCCTTGGGGAGGGGGATGCTAGCCTGACAGGCATGGAGGGGGCTAGTGGAGGAAGCACATCATGGAAAGAAGCTGGCATCTTCCCAGAGGATGCTAATTCGGGATTCCAGAGGGTGACTTGTCTCGTTTGTTTAAGTGTCCAAGAATGCCCGGGGAGACCAACACACCCCTATGCAAATGTGAGGAGGAAACACACATTCCAGAGAGAGAAGGTTCTGGACAGAGCATCAGAATGCAAACTCCATCAAATGGGGCCTTTACCAGTATCTCCAGACCCCTTCCAGACCCTATTTTCATTTTTAATTTTTGTGTGTGAGACAGAAACTAGCTATGTTGCCTGAGGCCCGGACACGAACTAGAAATTCTTCTGCCCAATGTCACTAGTGCTAGAATAACAGGTGAGCTCCTGGACCTATTCTTTGGGAAGAGCACACCTCTGTGTACACCTTAGAAGGCTGATCTTCAATAGCCAGATCTGTAAGCCCTGTGACCTGGTCCAAGCCCCTTAATCTCTCTGAGCCTCATGGGAAAAGTAATGTTAAGGGTTCCTGTCTCAGGAGTGTGGCTTTGGGAAGCAGAGTGGGACTTGCTTCCTATCTCTGATCCCAAGGCACTCCAAGGCAGTAACTGAGTGGGGTCAGCCTGGGCTCTGATCCATCAACCCTCTTCACTTCCTGCTTTCAAATAGGCCCGTTCTTAGTCCTCGGCCACTTCTTACACGAAGGAGGACGAGGAAATAGGGGAACACCCATCAGGTGTGGCCAACAAAGGATCTTATGCTGTCTCCAGAGCCATGGCAGCTTTTTCTCAAGCCTCTAGAATGGGGCACCCAGCAAGCCAGCAACTGTCCACTCAGTGCAGCTCCT
Source organism: Meriones unguiculatus (assembly GCF_030254825.1). Lineage (NCBI taxonomy): Eukaryota > Metazoa > Chordata > Mammalia > Rodentia > Muridae > Meriones > Meriones unguiculatus. The sequence goes on from NC_083355.1 coordinate 41,849,568, forward strand.
GCTCATTCAGCCAAGAGCTGAGTTCTAGAGAGTTCCCACTATCTACAACTTGTGACTCAGGACCTGGCACTCCATGGTTGAGGCCTCATGACTTGCCAGGACATCCCCAACCCGTAGACGGAAACCCACCTGGCACACGGAGACAAGATGTACCCAGAGCCCACAGCTTCCAGGTCCACTCTCTGGTGACTAATAGCACACAGTTTCCCCTCTTTGGGATCAGCTCCATAGCCTATGAAATGAAGGGGTTGGGCATGGTACTTGTGGCCCTTCCAGGCCTGAGATCCAGAGATTATAGCAATCTCTGTATCAGCTGCCCTGGGGCACACCCGGAAAGTGGCCATGGCTAGCTTTCGTTTCTCTGGGCCCAAATGCTGGCATCCCAAAGGCCCGTGGGAATCCTAGTAAGAGCAGTCTGATCCCGGCTTGTCTATCGGCCAGGTAGGTCCTAGGTGCACACCCTTGCTGTCTCTAGCCAGCCGAGAGCTGGCTCGGCTCAGGGACAGGCCCTGAGGACTTCACATGGGCCTCTAAAAGATCTCTGTCGTACTCAAGTCCACGTGACCACTGATGAGCCTCCTCCATTTGTCCAGTGGCCCAGCCTACCCTGCCTGTCACCTGCAGGGAGGTGGGATGTAGCCTGGCCCCTCCACTGATTTGCTGATTTCCCGCAGGAAAACCCCTGTCCATCTCTGTTCCTTCCCCAAGAGTCAGCTTTGAGAATCAGAAAGGGTTCTTTTAGTGTGAGGTTTAAGACAGGAGAAAGAAGAAAGGGAGGAAAAAAAAAAAAACAACTTTCTTTTTCAGCAGGGGTCAGAGGTCAAGGTCAAGCCCCAAGCTGTGGACAGCGGCCCTGGGATGTACTGCTACCAGCCTCCCTTACAGCATATGTACTGCTCCTCTCAGCCTGCCTTTCATCAGGTGAGTCTAGGGCAGGTGGAGGCGCTTCCTGGAGCTCTCAGGAGGCCATGTGGGGGTTGCTGTGTGTGTGTGTGTGCATTAGTGTTGCTGTGTGGGATGTTGCTGTCTGTGTGGGTGTTGCTGTAGAGGGTGTTGCTGGGGGTGTTGCTGTGTGTATGGATGTTTCTGTGGGGGGTGTTGCTGTGTGTATGGGTGTCATTGTATGTGTGTTGCTGTGTGTATAGATGTTGCTGTGGGGGGTGTTGCTGTGTGGGTGTTGCTGTGTGTATAGATGTTGCTGTGGGGGGTGTTGCTGTGTGGGGTGTTGCTGTGTGGGGTGTTGCTGTGTGGGGTGTTGCTGTGTGGGGTGTTGCTGTGTGGGGGTGTTTCTGTGTGGGGGTGTTTCTGTGTGGGGTGTTGGTGTGTGGGGTGTTGCTGTGTGTGGGTGTTGCTGTGTGGGCTGTTGCTGTGTGGGGTGTTGCTGTGGGGGGTGTTTCTGTGTGGGGTGTTGGTGTGTGGGGTGTTGCTGTGTGTGGGTGTTGCTGTGGGGGGATGTTGCTGTGTGGGTGTTGCTGTGTGTATGGTTGTTGCTGTGTGTATGGGTGTTGCTATGTGTATGGGTGTTGCTATGTGTATGGGTGTCATTGTATGCTGTGGAGGCTGTTGCTGTGTGCGGTGTGCATGTACATGTGTGTGTGTGGATGTGGATGGGCACATGAGGACATCAGGGTCCTGGGCCTCAGACTGGGCTACCCCAGGTGAAGAATAGTGGCTAGTGGGAAGAGAAACAATCGCCCTTTTCTAGGGACACTCGAATTTTCTGAACCCCTGGTGGAGGCTGATAGGAGGCTCTTTTTCAAACAGAAACAGCAACCAACACTGAGGTAGAGTCATGATGTGAAGCAAAGAGGGAGGGAGGAGAGCCATCGCAGACAGACAGGAGCAAAGTGGAAAGGGGTGTGTGCTGTGACACACAGGCTGAACAGGGAGGGAACAAAGGGTTCCCATCTAGGTCACACCTTGCTGTGTGACCTTGTCTTCAAATTTCCCTTTGGCCTGGGGTTGGTGGGCACAAGTGTGAGGGTGGAGTCCTTGCTGTGGTCTTCATCATCTTTGCCCTTTCCCATGCCACCCACTGCCCGGGCTAGCCTTTCCAGAATGGATGAGATGCTAAATAATTGCCCCACACTGGCAAGAGATGGAGGATTTTTTTTTTTCTTTTTCTTTTTTTTTTTTTTTTTTTTTTTTTTTGAAAAGAGACAGAAAAGAGCCCCAGAGCAGCCAGGCAGCTCCCTTGGAGTCACTGGGCAAGACAGAGCAAGTGGCTGCCCAGCGCTCGGCTCCATCCACCTGCAGCCTGGCACTCAGACAGGCCCTGCCTGTGGAGCAGGTTCTACTCCAGCTCTGGCATTGGTCCTGATCCTAGCCAAGGCAGGAGGCAGGCTAAGGAGTGTGTGTGTGTGGGGGGGAGTCATGCTGCCTGTTGTGGGCACAGAAAGTGACAGAGAAGGACAAAGAAACACATGACGTGAGGGGACATCCTCCCTTCTAGAAAGGGCCTAGCTGCAGTGGCCTAAGCTTTTCTGAGGCTCCTGCTCTGACTCAGGGCAGAGGATCTCCCTGAGGCAGTCTGCCACATCAGGGACCAAGCCACCACAGGATGAAGGTGACCAGCAGACCCTAAGTGGCCATGCTATGCCCAGCCCTGCTTTGAAGCCCTCTGCATCCTTCAGCATCCTTGAACAAGATGGCCGCACCCAGGGCTTTATGGAGCCCAGAGAGAGGGTGACTCAGGCACTAAGTGTCTTTCGGGTGACCTGGAAAGAACACTTCAGCCTGGAGCAGCTGGGGGAGTCAGAGCCTCCAACCCCCAGCCCCCATAAAACACCATTCCTGGCACCGCAGCCACTCCCTTCGCCGTAAAACTACCTCCTACCCCCACCTGCCCACCATCATGACCGGCTCTTTCAAAGAGCCACTGAAACTCGTAAAGGTGGCCATGCCTAGAACACACCCAGGCTGGACATCCCACTTCCGGCCCGGTGCTCCAGGAGAGGCACAGGAGGCCTGGAGTGCCTGCCTGGAAAGCACAGGACTGTGGGCTGTTCCCCATCCCATCCCATCACCTTGGCAACCAGGGTACCTCAAAGGCGGAGAGGAAAGAGGTGGAGGAAGGCAGCTCTGAGAACTTTTGAGTTGCCAAGCTCATCCCACTGCCCATTACTGAGCCATGCCTTTGGGTATGATGTAGGGTCCATGACCAATGGCAGGAGAATGTGGTCTCAGCTCCTTCTCTGGATATGTACGAATGAGAAGGGGCACCCCCCCCCCCTTGGGCAGGCTTGATATCGTGGTGATGACTCTGTCCCTTTTGGCCTCTGCAGTACTCCCCAGGTGGGGGCGGCTATCCTGTGCCCTACCTGGGCTCGGCTCACTATCCCTATCAGAGGATTGCACCCCAGGCCAGCGCTGACGGGCACCAGCCACTCTTCCCCAAGCCCATCTACTCCTACAGGTACGTGTCCTAGGACAACTGGGGCAGAGCTAGGAGCAATGAGGGCCCTTGGGGAAACCAAGGCACCATGATCCTCAAAATGTGAGGGTTGTTTCAGGGAACAGAAATCACACCCAGTAACTCCAAGGGTGCTGGAGAACGACCCCTGCAGGTGGGGGGGTAGATACACAATCTTTGCCTTTTGTCGGACCCTGAGTCTTAACTCTGGGTGGACCCGGTTGCTGCTGACTTGGGTAGACGGGCTGTGAGGTCCCGTCCTGGGGCCCAGCACCCGCAGCTAGAGTTCAGGTGGGGAGTTAAGGGTCCTCACTGCCTTCCCCCTCTTCCAACATTTAAAAAAATCAATAAACAGCTCTTCTTCTTACTAGCTGTGAAACTGTTTGGTTGTCTGGAAGGGAAAGGGGGAGACGATTCAGCCTAGTTGAAGTTTTCTGTGAGAGAGTGCTGGCAGAACACTTACTGTCTTATTGTGCCTTATTGTCTAACACAAGGAGCTGAGGACCCAGCGGTCAAGCTGGCTACTTCATTTTTCAAAGCTAAGGAAACAGGCTCAGAGAGCTCACACGCCTGTTGGCTAAGTCAGAGAGCAATCTGGTTTTCCAGATTCCACAAAAGGCTCCTATAGTTCAGTCTCGGCCTCCCAGAGCCTGTCAGTGAGGGAGCCGAAGAAGATGGGCCAGGCTCTCAGGAAGTCTCTCTTGCAGCATCCTCATCTTCATGGCCCTTAAGAACAGTAAGACCGGAAGCCTTCCAGTCAGCGAGATCTACAATTTCATGACGGAGCACTTCCCTTATTTCAAGGTGAGTATAAGGGCCACCTCCCCTGCCCCCATCAAAAAAAGAAGGGTTGTGGCCAGAAGATGCTTCCCCTGTGTCCACAGTGAGTGCAAAGCTCCCAAGGGGTTGTGGTTTCAGGGTTGCACAAGGCTCAGAAATAGAGAGCTTCACGTCTCATGCACCAGGTCCCCAGCTCCAGCCTCAGCGGCAAAGAGGGGGAAGACAGATCTTGCTTGCCCCGGCTTACACAGGGGAAGCTGGAGCAAGGGGTGATGTCAGTCCTGACAGGCTTTGGGAATCAGCTACCTATCCCCAAATTGAGAGAGGAAGACAAGTAATGTGTCTCCAGCCTCAGCCAGGGTGCCGTGGGGCTGGAGGAATTCCGAGTTGGAGCTGTTAGCTAAGGTGGCAGGAGCGCTGGAACCGACCAGCGTTCAGAGTTAAGATTAGTGCCTGCCACTATGGGTGGCACACTGAGCCTCGCCTGTACCCGAAAGTGGGGCTCACAGCCTTAGGGTGTCTCCCAAACCCATGTGCAGCATTAGTTCCTATTCCCCTCAGAGGAAGACTTCAGGCAGCTCCCAGTTATTCCTTCCCAGAACCCCTGGGACAGGGAGTGGACCTAGAGAGATCCTGGGGAAACTGAGGCATGGGATTCCTTGGTAGGTAACAGTTCTGGCAGCATGAGGTGGAGATCCCACCCAGCAGATTTTCAAATGTTCCTCAGCAAGATTCTTACACGGGGGTTGGGGGGCTGGAATAGATCACCCTGACCCTTGATCTAACCCTGAGGAGTCCCTGGGTTGACTTTGCAAAGCTGGTGCCTTGGATGAGCCTGCTGAGGTCCAGCCTCCTGGGGATATGACAGGCACCCTTCTCTCCAGGTGAGCAAATTTGTCAAGCAGGGTGATCCATCCTTCCACAATGACAGCACCAGCTGGACCAGTCCTTGGGTGGAGCGCACACACGTTTGGTTCACACACAGCCCCCTTAGCCTTGACACAGGTCCCCTGAGACCCTCCTGCACAGACATCTTCTCCTGAAGGCGTAGGGCAGACAAGAGCGTCTGTTAGGGAGACAGTCCTCAGGATTTACACACTGGTAGATACTGTCTCGTGCACAACCCAGGCAGGACAGAAGCCGAGGCCCAGGCAGTCCAGGGCCAGCTCTGTAGGCAGTGGAGATTTCCACCCCCACTATCTGCACCATAGCTCTGCCTGGGGATGATCTCTCCTAGGAGGCAGACAGCTCCCCCCCCTTCCCCCGTGCTCCCACCAGACAGGGAGTGGGCAAAAGTGTCTTTCAGCATGGCTCTGACTGGAATGGAAAAGTTCACTGGCTTGATGGTCTAGGACATAGAAACACCAAATAGTCTGTTTGGGTTGCTCCTGAACCCCAGAATCTCCAAGTAGAGATAGGCGCTCCCCACCTCCTAAAGCAGCAGCAAAGTCCTCCAAGAACTGGTCAGAGAAAGGGAGGTGAGGGCCCTCCCTCATCCTTCTGGGCCATCTTCCCTGCCCACTCCTGGCCTTCCCCCTAGCCCCTCCCTGCATCTCATCTTCCTGGCTTAATTATTTTTCCTGGGAGCCGTGTAATCCCTGTTTTATGGGACTGAGGAGTGAAGAAGTCCGACAGCTTTTTTGGTTTGGTTGTTTTTCTTAGCCGGTTGCATCACTCCCTCATGCCTGAGTTTACATTTGACTTCAGAATGTGTGAGGATGGGACCGGGCCCCTCTGGCAAGGCAGGCCCCATGGGATGACCTCGGCAGGGCCCTCAGCTGGGGAACAGAGCCAGAGACCAGGCCCTATTTTCACTTCCTTATGTGATCCAAGGCCAGCTTCTTTTCTCTCTGGACCTCAGTTTCCCTCTTTAACATGTCAGCCTGGACCAGCTGGTTCATAGAGTCCTTCCAAGCCAACAGGTTCCCTCTGATCCTCCCTAAAGAGTTCAAAGCCTAAACCTCTCAATCTTCACTTGGAGGTCATCTTTCAAGGCAAGGACAGAATGGACGCTCAGGGGGACAGTACTCAAAGGACAGAGTGGACTCTGAAGTGGACAGAACTCATACCACGGCAGCTGCTGTGAGCGTCCTGTGGTCCCATGAGTCAGGGATGTGGGACTGAGGAAGTGTCCGGCCACTGAGCATAATTGTTAGTGCTGACCATCCCTCTTCCAAACAGGAAGTGGCTGGGGTGGGGGCTGCCCTGGCATCCCAAAGTCACAGGTTTATGGGACCATAAAAGTTCCCAGTGCCCATTAAGTCTGCCCATGGGGCGACAGAGCTTTGGCTCTTAGTAGAGACAGCTGTGGGAAGGTAGCTCACGATCCTTCCTGGTGACCCCTGACGAACCTTGGGGGTCACTAGTACCAGCCCCGAGACAGGCTAGCTGTCCCCAAGGAAGGCTCCAGCTGCTGCTGCCAGCAATCCTCAGTGACGCTGGCATCAGGGCCCGGTTCTGCTAGGCGTGATTCAGCTTGGCTGCACCCTAGGGCAAGCGAGCTAGGGAGGAGGGCATGGCCATCTCTCATTAACCAGAAACGAGGGGCTGAAAGGGACAGGAGCCAGGGAGTGAGGGAGATCCATCAGCTAGAGTGTCGGCTCTGCCCACAGTCAGCCCCTGTTGGACTCAGGGTGGTCACAGGGCAGCAGCTGAGCCAGAGACCGGGGGCAGGAGGCCCGTGCCTCACCCCCACACTCCCCACCACCGCCTCTCACCCAACTGAGTCAGCTTAATGGTTTTTACAACCCTCCCTGGGCACAATTACTGCACGGTGGCATGACCAGGCCTCCTAATGGGTGTTTATTCTGTTGGCACGAGCACCCCCTGCCTGAGGGCTGGCCTCCACATCAGGGCACACCTCCAGGGCACGCTCATGCGAACTCACACCCACACACTCAATCATGGATATATGCATGTACTCTGCAACACTTTCTCACACGCAGCCACCCTCCCTCAGGAGACCTGTGGTAAGAGATGCCACTCACAGCAAGAGGGGTCTAAGGACTTTGGTACACATTCACCCACATACTACTGCCCACGTCTTTCCCAACACCACATCTGCCATAACAGGCAGAGAGGTGGTCTAACAAAGGCAACAGGTGGTCTAACACTCACCTACTCGCCATCCTCTTCTGCTCCAGAGGGATGAGGCCGACCCAGAGGAGGGGCGTTCTGCTGGACTCCCTTTAAAGCTGGCCCCAGAGACTTTTTGTTTTTGTTTTCAAGACGGGGTTTCTCTCTATAGCCTTGGCTGTCCTGGACTCACTTTGTAGACCAGGAAGGGCTCGAACTCACAGCAATCTGTCTGCCTACCCCAGAGGTTTTAAAATAGTGATCTTCCCTATTCTACAAGTAGTTACACAGCCCAGAAGGCCCAGTGGGCAAATCCTGATTCAATGAGGATATAGACCAGAGGCCTAGGTGGCATTTACCAGCTGTCCCTTAAAGAGGGTCACAAGCCAGACATCCTGGCTCATGCCTGCAATATCAGCACTCAAGAGATTCTGATCAGGATTTCTGCGAGCTTGAGGCCAGCCTGGGCTACAAGTAAGATCTCATCTCAAAAAGCAGTGGTGCTAAAATGTACTGGAGAGAGCTGGGTAGTGGTGTACACCTTTAATCCCAGTACTGGGAGGCAGAGGCAGGTGAGTCTCTGATTTTAAGGCCAACCTGTTCTACAGAGCGAGTTCCGGGTCAGCCAAGGCTAAACAGAGAAACCCCGTCTCCAAACAAACAAACAAATAAACAAAAAGAGCATTGCAGAGATGGCTCAGTGGTTAAGAGCACGGGCAGCTCTTGCAGAGGGACTTGGGTTCTGTTTCCACATGGAGACTCACAACCATCCGTAACTACAGTTTCGGGGGACTCAATGACCTCTTTGGACCTCCTGTATACACATAGTACATGGACACACACACAGGCACCCACATGCACACATAAAATAAACAAATAAACATGTAAAGGATCACAGTCCTCTGAAGGGTCTGGGCGAAGAGCTAGGTTGGATGAAGACAGGTTTTAGGTTTTAGCTTATGGTCAAGGTTCCTGCCTAAGCCTATCCCAAAACAAGCATGTTCTCGGTGCTGGGGGCATCAAACCACAGAGTGTGTAGAAATTCTGTGTCCAGAGTTGGTGAAGGAATGTTCTGGAACCCAAACCTGGAGCCATTTCTCGCTGCCTGAGCCCAGCCTGAATTCTCGCTCTGCTGTACTCTGGCAGACGGCGCCCGACGGCTGGAAGAATTCTGTCCGCCACAACCTGTCTCTTAACAAGTGCTTTGAGAAGGTGGAGAACAAATCAGGAAGCTCCTCTCGGAAGGGCTGTCTGTGGGCCCTCAACCCTTCCAAAATCGACAAGATGCAGGAAGAGCTGCAGAAGTGGAAAAGGAAGGACCCCATCGCTGTGCGGAAAAGCATGGCCAAACCAGGTGAGGCCGGCAGGCACCGGCAGGAAGAGGAGCACGGCCTTGGGGAGGGCCCAGCCCAGCGGGTGGGGGGGGGGCTGTAAAAGAGGGAGGCCTCATCAAGTTTTCTTTTGCAGAAGAACTAGACAGCCTCATTGGAGACAAGAGGGAGAAACTGGGCTCTCCACTGCTGGGCTGTCCACCCCCTGGGCTGGCAGGACCAGGCCCCATCCGGCCCCTGGCATCTCCCGCTGGTCTCTCCCAGCCTCTGCACGCAATGCACCCAGCTCCAGCTCCCATGCCTGGCAAGAGCCCGCTGCAGGACCTGCTGGGAGGTCACGCACCCTCCTGCTACGGGCAGACCTACCCACACCTTTCTCCCAGCCTGGCCCCTTCTGGACACCAGCAGCCACTGTTCCCCCAGCCGGATGGGCATCTTGAGCTGCAGGCCCAGCCAGGCACCCCCCAGGACTCACCTCTTCCTGCCCACACACCACCCAGCCACAGTGCCAAGCTGCTGGCTGAGCCCTCCCCAGCCAGGACCTTGCACGATCCTCTGCAGCCAGATGGAGACCTTGGCACCGACCTGGATGCCATCAATCCCTCTCTCACCGACTTTGACTTCCAGGGTGAGCTGGGAGCAGGGAAAGGAAGGGTGGGACAGGGCTGGGGAGGTGCTCTTGCCCACGTCTCCAGGCTGCCACCTGCTGGCTCCTGGTCACCTGAGGCCCATGACTAGGAGTAAGCGTTGAAGCTACTCATTTACCCCCTGCCATCCTGAAAGCTGGGTAAACTGTTCTTGCCCCTATCTTCCTGCTCCTGGCACCCTGAACATGTTTGTTTGGGATGACTTCCTCAACAAACCGCTCATCTCTGACAAAGCTTGGAAAAGCCAGAAGTTCCACGGCATACTTGAGGCTGGGAGTCTGAACATTCCAAAAACATTTGCATTTTTTATTAGATTTCACCCTTCAGTGCAGGAGATGGACCCTCCATAGAATATGAGATCTCAGAGCTAGGCATGTCTTAGAGAGATTTGAATCTAGAAGCCCAGAGAGGGGACAGGGGTGGGAAATCTATTTCTTGCCATCTTGCCAGCTCCAACCTACAGGCAGCCAAGCCCCAACCTCTGTCCCTTCTAAGCCCCACCCCTTCCCAGCTAACCGGCAGTGTGCCCTCAGGGGCTGCCACCGACCATAGGTTTGGGGCAGGCTCTCGACCTATACCTTAGACTATTAGAAATAACTTCACATAGATCTTCATTCCAAATCTGCTGTGGATTCAGAGAGCAGGCAGCTGCAGAGGCGGCCATGGACTTGTGGGATGCTATAAATATCTGTTAGAAGGCTGGAGATGGTGGGGGTTGGTAGTGCGCTCCTTTAATCCCAGCACTCTCGAGGCAGACGCAGGTGGATCTCTGTGAGTTTGAGGCTAGCCTGGTCTACAGAGCAAGTCCAGGACAGCAAGGGCTACACAGAGAAACCCTGTTTCGAAAAACCAGCAAAAAAAGAGAAGGCTGGCTAGGCTAACATGCACCAGGCCTTAGTTAGGCTCACTACCCCAGCATCAAAACCAAAACAAAGCCTTTAATTAATACCTACTCAAGCTCCTACTGAGTTCCAGGCATTTTGCAAACAGCTTTACTTGTGAGCTCCCGTCTGGACCTGTGGACTAGCAAGCGAATCCACACAGGAATCCACTCAAGTTCACTTGGCCAGAAAGGAGTTAGGACTAGGACCCAGATGGCCAAGAGCAGCCAGAGTTGTCAGGTCTCTTTCTCGACCCTGCATATAAAATACATGTTCTACTCATGTAGTCCAGTCAGTGGCCTGCCAAAAGGCAGGTCACATGACCCCGAGGGCAATCAATGGCAGCGCTGTTGGCTCCTCAGAGTCAAGCGTCCCTTCTGATTCTGTCCCTGCATCTTGGGTCCTGTGAGAGGGGAGGACTAGGGAGCCAGGTCTATGTTCCTCATCAGGTCCAGCGGGGCACTGTGGGAAGACTGTAGGCTGCAAACCCACCTTCTTTGGGAACCCAGGCAGAAGCTTGAGTGAAGAGTTTCAGGGGGCGCCTAGCAGCCCCCAAGTAAGTCTTTGCAGCAACCCTTCCGATAGGCAAATCTTTAATCTCCTCCCGTGACCTCCCCTCCCCCCAGAGAGGCACAGAGTTTATCTGCGACCATGGCAGTGGTTGTCAGCTTGTGGGTAGCCGTCCCTCTGGAGGGTTCCCTGCAACTATGGCTTTCACACTTTGCTACCTCGGAGCTGAACTCTGAGGCTCCTGAGACGCTTAGGTGGGAGGCTTTGCTCTCAGCCAGCCGCTGATGACGCTTCTTTCCTCCCCTGCTCCTCTCCAACTAGGAAATCTGTGGGAGCAGCTGAAGGATGACAGCTTGGCCCTGGACCCCCTGGTGCTGGTGACTTCGTCCCCGACGTCAGCCTCCATGTTGCCACCCCCACCAGCCGCCCAGTGCTTTCCCCAAGGGCCCTGTCTGGCAGAAACAGGCAATGAGGCAGGTGAACTGGGGCCTCCAGGCAACGCGGGCTCCGGCGCGCTGGGAGACCTGCACCTCAGCACCCTCTACTCGGCCTTTGTGGAACTGGAACCCACTTCCTCCTCAGCTGCTGCCAGCCCTGCTGTGTACCTCAGCCCCGGCTCCAAGCCAATGGCTCTGGCTTGAGCTGTGCCCAACATCAGCTCCAGTCTCTGCCTGGACTGGAGTCCCAGCTGGCTGCCCATAAAGGGCTCATCTTCAAGGTCAAAGAAGGAAAACACTAACTGTCTCCTACGCCACTCAGCCAACGTCCTTGTTAGCCGGAAGCTGGGGGATGCAGCCAGGATGCCTCCTGGTGGACCCGCTCCTCACACAAGGCCCCAGCGAGGGCCGTGTAGGGAAGGAAGCGCCAGCGCGCCCCCTAGCGCCAACTTACTCGAACCTCAGTTTCGAGCGTGCTCGAAAGCTCATGAGTCTGGCCCTCAGAGAAAGGCGTGGACTATCACAGTCTGGCTTGACTTCTGGGGGCAGCTGAGAGCTAAAAGCTTTGGTTAGCAAAGCTCAGGGCCAGTGTGACATGTCAAAGATCCCGCCTCCCTAAACCCTATCTAATTCCTGTGTGCTCTGCTGGCCTGTCCCACTCCAGTCACGTTCGCTCCCAGAAGTCTGTATTTATTCTCCCGTCTTTACCCTCACAGCCCACAAGGGCTCCTCCCATGTGGCCTGTGAACCCTTGGGGGGACTGCTACTTCCTATCCAGACCTTTCCCATCCGTCCTCAGTATGTACTCTGGCTGGCCGCCTCCAGGGAGACACACAGAAGGGACAGCCTCTACCCTGGGACCAAACTGAGCCCAAATCCAACACAGAGTGTTTGGAACAGCCCTTGTCCTCAGAAACTTGAACACATCCTCCTCTCTTAGTCTCAGCCACAGGAAGGGTCCCCTCCGGGTTGCCATAGTCTCACTCTTTCTCAAAGAGAAGTTCACAGAGTCCAGGCCCCAGCGTACTTACTAGTTGCTGTCCACTGTCTCTAGCATCCTCCGTAACCAGAGACTGCAGCCTGCTACAGGATGGGGGGGGGGGCCGCACACGCCTGCATAGCAGACTTGGGACACCCGGGCAGCAGGCAGAATGTCCGTGGAGCTGGGCTTTGACTCACATGCCCGCCATGGCTCACTAAGTGGGAGCCTCAGCCTTCCCTGGGCCTGAGGGTAACATGTACCTCCGTAGGCGGTCCCCAAGCTCACCCAGGGTGAGCCAATCATCTCGGTCATCTGCCATTGTCCCCCACCCCCGTCCTAGAGCAATAAAGTAAGTGCCTGATGGCCACAGCTACGGAGCATTCGTTTTGAGGTCTTCCCCCCTCAAGCAGAGGCACGAAGCAGGCCACGAGGCATCTAGAAGGACTTTAAAAATAATTTCAAAAATTTATATGTGCGGTGTGTGTGTGTGTGTTGGCAACTGCGTGCTGTGCATGGCTGTGCGTGTGTGTGTGTGGACCCAAAAGAGGGTATCAGATCCCCTGGAGCTGGAGTTAATATGCAGTTTTGATCTGCCATCCGGTGTAGGTGCCGGGAACTGAACTCAGGTCCTCCGCAGGAACGGCAAGCCCTCTTAACTGCTGAGCCATCTCTCCAGGCCTGACAGGGCTTCTAGACCACTGGCTCTCAACCTGTGGGTCAGACCCTTTTGTGTCGAATGACCTTTTCACAGGGTTTGCGTATCGATAAACATTTATATCACAGTTCATAACAGTAACAAAGTTACTGTTTCAAAGATGCAAGGAAATAATGTTGAGGCTGGGGGGGGTCACTACAACATGAGGAACTGTATTAAAAGGCCACGGCGTTAGGAAGATTGAGAACCACGGCTCCAGACCAAGCTGAGGGAGCAGCCAGGTGAGGCCTCTTTGCACAGGAACTTGGAAAATGGGAGTCTGTGGTTGCCCGTCCAGATAAAGGAGGCGACGTCTCTCGACACCTCTTCTTCTGACACCTGTCCTCTGCTGACATGGCTGGAGCGATGACTCAGTGGTTAGGAGCACTTGCTGCTCTTCCAGAAGACCTGAGCTCAGTTCCCAGAGCCATAGCAAGTGCTTTATAACCTCTGTAATTCCAGGTTGAGGGGACCTGATGTCTCTGGCCTTGGAGGGCACTGCCCTGGCATGCAGAACGGGCCGCTTCCCTGTCTAGGCTGTATCTCCTTGTCACCACATGGGAGAGCTGCCGAGTCTGTTTGGGGCATAAGCTGGTGCCGCGTATGCCGTTGGCAGTGGAGGATGGACTCTGGAGGGCCAGGAGCTCAGTCTCATTTCAGCCCACCCTGCAGGTTGGCCAGCAAGGGGCAGCTATCTAGTTCCTCCCCAAGAAGGAACGGTTAGGCTCAGGAGCCAAAAGTACGGGCATGACCCCTCAGCACATGCCCCGGAGCAGCCACAGGCAGGTCTTTGGCTTAAGTCATTCTGGGAGTCAGCCCTGGCAGCCAGCCAGCCAGTACCTACAGAGTTCTACAAAAAAACCCAGAATAGAACCTCGTCCCCCTCCCTGCATCAGTGCCCACCTCCCTCCGAAGTCTCTAGAAAGGAGCTGGGGGTGGGGCCGGACATGGAAGAGGCATTGCCAGCTGGCACACCCAAGAAAAAGAACAGCTTGCCCCAGCAGAAAAGAAATAGCTGTCTGCCAAATTCCAGGGTATGTGGTACCCAGCTCTGGCCAGCCCTGGCCCTCAGGTACAGGACAAGTGTTTCCTAGAACTCTTCTGGGACCTACTTCCTTTGTTCTTGACACTTGCGACCTGGGAGCACAGACAAGCCCTTCAACTTCCCCCCTTAACATCCTCCCTTTCCTCCTACCTTAATCCAGGAGACAACAAGGCTCTTTGGGGGCCTTCCGTCAAATCTGTCACTATAGGCCCTTTCAGCATGCCAGAGCAGGGACAGCAGGTGGCAAGCAGATAGGACTTTGGGTGTCATCCTTTGGGTCCTTTGTCACTAGATGGCGCCTCAGATTTTAAAACTGGGCCCAGCTCCATTCTGAAAACAAATCCAGCACTCTTGTGCCTATGGTTCCCCCTGCTGGCCAGCCCCTGGTTTAAGCTGGGACTTCCCTGGAGCATTTATAAATCCTCTACCTTACAGATGAATTAGCCCTTTGTTTATGGATTCCACAAAAAAAAAAAAAAAAAAAATTCAAATTATCAGGACATAGAAGTGCACATCTGTAATCCAGGCTTTTGGAGTGTAGAGGCAGGAGAATCAGAAGCATGATGTCAAGCTTCAGCTATACAGCCAGTTCAAGAAGAAAATAAGGCCCATAAACTTGAGGGGGGAGAGAGGCATATACGTCATTAAAGGCTGGAAAGATGAACCAGTGGATAAGAGTGTTTGCTGCACCAGGAAGAAGGCCCAAGTTCAGATCCCAGGATCCACATAAGAAGGCTCCTGTGCCTATCCCTCTAGCAATGGGGTCGAGGGACAGAAGGGATCATAGGTGCTTACCAGCCCTGCTCCAAGTTCAGTCTCAAAGGAAAAATGAATCACACACACACACACACACACACACACACCACATTCACACATTGCAGACACAAAATTACAACATCCTTTTAGTCTTCACTTGGAATGTAGCAATGCTGACAACAAATCACAAGCTTTCATGGTGCCAGAGACTGTGCCATGAGCGACCATGTCAGGTGTGTTGGCGCAGGCTCACCCCAACACTCAGGAGGCTGAAGGAGGAGGGTCACTTGAGCACAAGATTTTAAAGACAGTCTGGCCACCACAGCAAGATACTGTCTATTAAAACAGAGGAGAGCCTGGCAGTGGTGGCCAATGCCTTTAATGCCGGTGCTTGGGAGGCAGAGGCAGGTGGATCTCTGAGTTCGAGGCCAGCCTGGTCTACAAAGAGAGTACCAGGACAGCCAGGGCTACACAGAGAAACCCTGTGTTGAAAGAAAAACATCTTTAAAAAAATGTAGACAAAAAGAAACCACAAATATAGTCTGAAGATGAGAGTCAAAGGCAATGGCTGAGTTCTTGCTTCATGTTTGTGAAGCTTCGTGCTCCAAGCTCCAGTGCTACAAAAAAAAAATTAAAGAAATAGATAACTTTATAGTATATTGTAAGCATTGCAACACACACACATGTCATTTTTAAAACATTTGTAGGACTGTAACATAGTGTATATTAGTGAAAAAAAAAACAAAACTCACATAGTCCCATTGTCCAGGCTTTAGCAGAGTGATAACAAAGGGATCCCGTAGTGAAAACTTTGGTGTCTTAAAAAAAAAAAAAAAACAAAAGAAAAAAACAGTTATGTTATGTAAACATGTTTTTTTTTAATCCCAGGTGCGGGGATATGGGGCTGGTTTGGGTTATCCACAGCAGCAGACTTGTGGGTTGCTCTGTCATGGATGTGATACTGTCAGCTGAAGACAGTTTAAATTTGGGGACTCTGGAGAGGGTATAAAAAGACCACAGCCCCAAGAGAGGCAGGGCTATTCTTCTTGCTGGTTCCTACTGTTTCTGGTTTGTCAAGTGGTTGAGGGAAAAGATACGAGAAGAAACTGGAGGTATCCTGACGAGACGAAGCTTGGACTTGCCCCAAGGAACTCAACACTCATAATCAGGGGGAAGTAGACTAAAAAGATCTCAGTGACCCCTACCCCCAGTAACCTTCGGTCTCTCCTACCTGTTGGGGTATTGGAAGGGATTGGGGGAGAGAAGGGTGGCAGATAGAAGAACCCAAATAAAAAAGATTTTAAAGTTACATCAGCAAAGTCCACAGTATGTTAAAAAAATAGAGATGGCGCACACCTTTAGTCCCAGCACTCGGGGGGGCAGAGGCAATTGGATATCTGTGGGTTTGGATTAGAGGCCAGCCTGGTCTACAGGCAAGGCTGCACAAAGAAACTCGGTCTCAAAACAAGTTAAATTAAATTAAAATACATTGAGATGGCTCAGCAGTTAGGAGCATTTGTTGCTCTTGCAGAGAACCTACCTTAGAGTCCAGTGTCTACATTGTAGCTAACAATTATCTATAACTCCGATTCCAGGTATCCCGTGCCCTTTTCGGGTACCAGGCGTGTGTGTGGTGCCCTTAGGTGCAGGCAAACACTCATACACATAAAATAAAAATCAATCATTATTTTAAATAAGCCAGGCATTTGTATGTATGCCTTTAACCCCAGCACTCAGAAGGCAGAGGCAGGAGGATCTCTGTGAGTTCTGTTGTGACCTGCTTAAACTCTATAGCCCCTCAGTTGAGACCTACTTTAGCATAACTGTGGCTTCTCTGTTAACACCTGCTGTTGTCTTTAGCATATCAGAAGCCATTTTACCTCCCAGTACCTAACTTAAGTATGAGGTAAAACTAATTTCACGTTCCCAGGCTCTACAGGCCTGAGAATGGGATACAATTCAATAGCAATGCTTGCTGCTTAGAGCAAAACAATATTTAATAAATGCATGTTCTGCTTGAATTAAAGATAAATGTATATTTTGTTAGAGGCACGATTGCTACATCCTTCTATGTTCCTTACTCCTAGAAAGATGGAAAGCCCCCAAGAGCTCTCCTACCCTAAATCCCAGCCAATCAGCTTAAAATACTTTGTCTAGCTACCTAGATACAACACAATACATTTGGAACAAAATCAATTATTTTTAGCTAGTCAAAATGATGTAATGCTGCCCCCTGCCCCCCTATACCTGGTTACCTGGTTGTTACTTGGTTACGATTTTTTGTATAAAAAAACCTGTCTTAGAAACAGACAGGTCATAGTCTGGCTCCCGGAGTCCAGACTAGGGCCCTGACCAGTCAGTTTTTGTTCAGCATTCAATAAACTTCCATCAATCTGAATCTGGTGGTCAGTGGCTATTCCTGAACCCACAACAAGTTCAAGAGCAATCAAGTCTACATAGCCCTAGGACACTCAGAGCTATGTAGAGAGATCCTGTCTCAGAATATATATTTTAATATAAACAAACATAGATGACTTTATATAAACAAAGCCTAGCTGGCTGTAGGTGCTACAGAGCGGGTATGTGGAAGCTGACGCTTAGGAGTTGGGCTAGCCCCGGAGGAAGCACATGGAGCCCTGGATGGCTGCTCTTTACCAACTGGATAAGGCGCCTCCATGTTTACACCTGGGCAGGCAGTCCCAACAGGCACTCCAAAGGCCAGCCAGGAGGGTGACCCCTGAGAGGCCCCTGCAATGTCTGGGTTTCCTGCTCTATCGAGTAGTAGGATCCACATGATACCCCTAAAGACGCAGAGCTCAACGACTGGTCGGCTTCGGAGAGATTATCTGAGGCCTGGCAAGACCTCGGGAATTGTCCTTTCGAGACAGACAGCTCTAAACACATCACTCCCTTCCTTTTTCCAGAGGATGGTGCCAGGAGCCAAGAGCAGCAGGCCCCAGCACTGGCAGTGAGACCAGTGTGAGAGGCAGGAAGACTCTAAGGAAGAAAGTGGCCAGGATTCCCCCTCCTCTCTCCCCTCTGGCCTCGCCTCCTCAGAGCGATGGAGAGAGCCAATCTGGTACCCAACTCCATCGATGAGGTATGCAGAGCATGGGGCCCTTGTGTTGTGGATGCTGAAGTGCGACAAACATGTTCTGGAGGCTCAGCCTACCGTGGAGGTGTGTGTTAGGGGGACCTTGGGAAGCTTAGGGGGGCTTGGGGAGATTAGGGCTTGGGGGATGTCCTTTATTGTCCACCAGACCAGTGGGGGAAAGCCTTCCTTCTGACCTAAGTGGAAGTCCTACTTATGACTTTCTAAAGACTTGTAGCCCCACAAGCCACAGCAGCCACAAGAACCAACCCCGTACCTGTATACCCGTGCAACCTCATTCACAAAAACCCCTCCACATCAATTACATTTTTTTTTTTTTTTTTTTTTTTTTTTTTTTTTTTTTTTTTGAGACAGAGTCTCTCTCTGTAGCTCTGGCTGACCTGGAACTTGCTATGTAGAACAGGCTGGCCTCACTCCCAGAGGTCCTCTGAGCACTGGGATTAAGGGTGTATGCCACCATGCCCAGACTGATTATAGATTCTTGTCACATGCCTTCACTCTTGTAGCCGCTAAGGATTCCTGAGGTCTGGATTCCAGGGGCAATGTTACCCTCCGGGTAAACAGCTCAACAGTGGAGCACACCCGAGGTCCTGGGTTCAGTTTAAAACAGGCTCCTAGTCTGACATGGTGCCACACACCTTTAATCCTAGCACTCGGAAGGCAAGAGGCAGGCAGATCTCTGTAAGTTCGAGGCTAGCCTGATCTACAAAGCAAGTCCAGGGCAGCCAAGGCTACACAAAGAAACCCTGACTCCAAAACAAACAGGTTCCTACTCTCTCCATGGTGAGTTCCCCTCCGACCCCATTCTCAAATTCTGACCTCCCCAGTGATGCAACACACCATGACCAAAACAGCTTGGAGAAGAAAGGGTTTATTTGACTCTTACACTTCCATGTCAGAACGGGAAGTCAGAACAGGAACTGGAACAGGGCAGGAACCTGGAGGCAAAGGTCATGGAGGGGTGCTGCTTACTGGCTCGGTCTTCATGGCTTGCTCAGCCTGCTTTCTTATAGAGCCCAGGACCACCAGCCCAGGATGGTACCACCCACAATGGGCTGGGCCCTCCCACATCAATCAAACCTAATTAAGAAAGTGCCTTACAGCTGGATCTTATGGAGGATTTTTTTTTTCCATTGAGATTCCCTCCTTTCAGATGACTCTAGCATCTGTCAAGTTGACATAAATCTAGGCAGGACCAGGACACCCAGGGTCCTGGCCTTCACTTAGAGACCTCAGTTAGGGGTTGAGGGATACCAGCATCATTTAGTACTGGCTCTCTGCAGTGCCAGTTGAGGGCCTAATAATCGAAGGTATCAGCTTTAGCAATTCCTGAAGGACCCATAACCTCATAACAACCACCCACTCCAGCCCTTATCCCCTTCCTCGTCTCAGGCAACTTTCTGTCTCTCAGTCATCGTTTCCAGGACACCTGACCAACCCACAGTGCATCCCCGAGCTCTTGATAAGCTTCCCCCTTAGCAACCTGGATCCTCCAGCAAGTGGGTGAAGCAGCACACAGACGTGAAGACTGGAGTCCGGGTTCCCGCACCCACGTAAAAGCTGAGCGCATGTGGAGGACAGCTTCCCAGCTCGTGGGGAGTGGAGGCAGGGCATCTCTGAGGCAAGCTAGCTAGCTGGACTAGTCCAGTCAGCAAGCTCCCGGCTCACCTAGAGACCTTATGTACCTACTCAGCACCCAACGTGGAAAGCAGCTGAGGAAGATACCCGATGATGTCAGCCTCTGGCCCCCACACACCTGCATATTCCATATACGAGTGTGAACACACACTCACAGGCATGCACACAACACATAAATACATACTTTTTTTTTCAGTTAAGGGGTCTGCAGAGAGTTTGCTTTCCACTCAAGCAAGAGATTTCTCATTTTTATTTATTTATTTTGTGGGGGAGGAGTGGTGTTTTGTCTTCTCCAAGTACTTTTAACCACTGAGCCATCTCTCCAGTCTGGTCTTAAAAAACAAGATGTTTCTTTAGGAATAACAACCAAAGCCAGGCACAGTGGTGCATGCATATCTGGAATCCAGCACTCAGGGAGGCCGAGACAGGTGGATCTCTGTGAGTTCAGTCAGCCTGGTCTACAAAGCAAGTCCAGGACAGCCAGGACTACACAGAGAAACCCTGTCTCAAAAACCAAACTAAACAAACAAATAAAAAGAATAACAAGCAAGGCTCACCTCTAGTCTCCACACACATGCACACACACATTAATGTACACCTGCACACATAGGATCCTGCACACACACACACACACACACACATCCCAACCAGGTCAAGAATGATAACGCACACTTGTAACCCCAGCACTTCAGAGGCAGAGGTAGGAGGAGCACTGGAAGTTTGAGACTAGCCTGGGCTCCACAGTATGACAGTATCTCAAAACAAATAAAAATTTCAGTTTCATCTGCTCCTATCTGTGGGTAGTGACCTGATCTCACTCCCTTTGTCCTTTATCCTGATTCCTCACAGTCCCTTCTCTACTTGACGGGGAGTACATGGGACCAGACAGTCTGGATTTAAATCGTGGCACTGCTACTTGAAGGCTGTGCAATTTTGGGTGGGGGCACTAAACAGTCTGGGCTGACTGCTGCTGTAAAAAGGCACAGCAGTAGTGCCTGCCTTCTACAGTCATCAAGAAGACCTGTAAGGCGGGGCTGGAGAGATAGCCCCATGCTCTGGGTTAAGAGAGACTTCTGCTCTCCCGGAGGTCCTGAGTTCAATTCCCAGCAACCACATGGTGGCTCACAACCATATAGAGATCTGGTGCTCTCCGCTGGTGTGCAGGCAGAATACTATATATTTAATAAATTATGTAATAAATAAAATAAATCTTAAAAAAAAAAGACTTGTTAAGCCCCTGGCTAGGCACATAATGAATCTCTGTTGTGGTCAAAAATTAGTCCTCTTTCCAGTCCACCTTCCATCCAGCAGCGATAACACATCCAGGTCACTGCTCAGTCTGCCTGGGGAAGCTTTGTCTTTCTCGGAAGCAGCTGCCTGCCACACCTAAGCTCAGTGGATGGATATGCCTCTCCAGTCACCTGGTAAAGCTTTTCTCCCAGTCCTTGCTTAGGGCTGTTCGCTCCCCCATCTCTTCCTATCAGAGGCATGCTGACTTTACAGGTCTCCAAAACTGTCTCCTTCAATAACTCACCTGAGACATCTCCAAGAATAAAGAATGACTCTCTTTCCTGCTGCATGCCTAGCAGCCTTTCATGTTCCAGAGACAGCAGTATCCACTCTTAAGAAACCAAAGCTCTGGGCTGGGGAGACAGCTTGGTCTGTGAGAATGCTGGCCACAGACATGAAGGCCTGAGTTCAGTTATCTAACAAGTGTCGGGCATCTGTAGTCCCAGGGTGGTGGGTGGGGGGCAGAGACAGGTGAAGAGGGGCTAAGGAAGACATACAGTGTTGACCCGTGTCCTCCACAGACATGTATCCCCGCCTATACATGAACTTATACACACATACAAATATAAGTCCCAAAGTTCAGTAGAAATCCTGGCCCTCCACGAGAGCTCCACAGAACCAGCAGAAGCCTGGGATTCTGGGCGTCCCAGAGACGGGTTCCTCAGCCTGGGGGTTTAGATGACCAGCAACATCAGTATGTTAACCCCAACCAAGGCCCCTCTTTCTCAGTTCTTAAATTCCCTCCACTGGGAAGGGTCAGAGGCTACCAGAAGTCTTCTTCTGCACAGGACTGACCAGGCTAAGGGTGTGGTGAGGCAGCTGAGGGCAGGAAGATGGCTCCAGGCCCAGCCCTTCTCTGATCTTTTCCTTCCCCATCCTGAGTCGATGAGGCCCACGGTGATGAGGCCATGTGGTGGCCTTGGACCTCTGAACTAAAGCAGATCTTTCTCTTTAGTTGACTTGCTCATGTACTTCCATAAAAAGTGAGTAACACAGGCCCCTCCCATTCCACTCCACCCCTACCTTCCCCTATAGACACACAGGCTGGCTGCATCCAAGAACAGAAAAGGAGGTTTATTAAAAACTATATACACTTTGTCCAGGTCCTACAGGTTGCAATCTGGACATATCCTTCTCGCACCTCGGGCAGTGTCTTGGCCCCTGATGGAGGAGGCCAGGGCTGAGGCCAGGGCTGAGACCAGGGTACCCACTGTGGATCTTTATCTATGAACTGACAACTAGAAATAGGGAACGGATCCCTAACCTGATCTAGTCACAGCCTCAAGAGGGGAACACTATTCTGAAACTCAGGCCCAGTGGACCTAGTAAGGTGTCCAGAAGTCCTCTTCCTGCAGGAGGCCTTCCTGAACATGGGGGCAGACAGCCTCCCCAATCGCCCCTCCTGTGTGTCAGGCCCCAGGAGCTTCAGAGGCTTGCCTAGGGGTGATGGCCACCCTTCCTCACAACACTGACTCAGGGTCCAGAGCCACTGGAGCCATCCCAGAGCGGAGATGATGTTGGAGAGGTCACAGCACAGGGTCCAGACCAGAGCCTCATAGGCAGGGGCAGTGGAGGGGGCGGTCAGGGTGTCCCGCTGTAGGAATAGTCTGCCTTATTGTGCATCACCAGCCGGTCATCCACAAAGTAAAAGCTGTCAGACTGCGTCTCATATGGGTGACGAATCATCTCGCTGACTGCAAGAGAGGCCGGCGGGGGCAAAGGTTAGGAACCTGAACCAGGCCACTGTAGGGCCTTCAGGACTGAGCTCGGGGGAGGCAGGGCCAGATGAACCGCCTCAGTCTCTCAGCCAATTCCCCTCCTGGTGACAGGGGAGCGGTGCCCGGTGGGGAAGTGACCCAGGACGGGTGAAGGGGCGGGACCAGATGCTAGGTATCATGTCCCCTGGCCCCATCCCCCACCCCGAGCTCGGGCTCCACACATCCCCACTCACTTAGTTCCTCCGAGAGAGGCGGGAAGTCGTAGATGTGCTCACAGGTGTTCTTGCTGCTGGGGATGCAGAAGCCAAAGTGGAAGTCAAAGCTTTTGAGGAGCTGGTTTCGGAAGTAGTGCCTCTCGATCATGCGGAAGTTGTTCACCGGCTTGTCTCCCACCGTGAACTCAACCCTGAGTCAAGAGAAGCAGGGCTCAGGGTAGCCCCCAGCCAGCCAGCCAGCCAGCCAGCCAAGGGAGCCGGCTCTAGGCGGACCACCACTGAGAGGCTCTGGAAGGGCGGTTCCCACCCTCGCACTCGCCCCCAGCCCTCACCCCTGTCCCAGTGACTCACGTGGCTCCCACCTGCCTTAGGCGGAGGAAGGCGGGTGTGAACTGGTAGCGAACAAAGCGCCCTGCATTGGGGTCCAGGTCCCGCCGGTTGATGGGCAACCGTTCTGCAATGTACCCCAGCTGGGCTCAGCGGGCTTCAGGCCGGGGCCCTTCCTCCTCCACCCTCCCCCAAAGGCCTCTGTTCAGACTTTTCTAAACTCTCCGCTCTTGTTGAACAGTTCTAGGTCAACAAGGAACCAATTTTCGGAGGTTCCCAGAGCCACGAGATGTGTTTATAGGATTATGGGAGGCCTTTGGGAATGCAGTTTCCAGGATGGCCAGCAGAGGGCAGGCTGACCAGTATTAAACAGGACTGTGCTCTCAAGATGTCCACCCTGAGAAAGTGGCAGAAAAAGAAGAGGTCTGTCTGCCTATAGACACCTGAGTACGCTGGGGACCAAGCCGGGACTCTGCCCTGACCTTCCTGTGGCTAAAGGAACCTAAGCAGCCCACTCCACTGCGTTTGCCCACCTCTTCCTGACAATGGTCTACCTAGCCCACTCACCGGAAATAGGGGGCTTCTTGATTTCAAAGAGGACAGTTCCTGAGTCCATGTCCCGGATCTTGAACCTGACGAAATCGATCTTGTAGATATTTTCCTCAGGGGAGCACAGGTAATCTAGGGGAGACAGGCAGCTGAGCAAACAGGGTCCCCAAAACATCCCGTTGCCAGTTCAGTTCCTGTGGGATCACTCTTACCCCTCTGGCTACTGCCCTCCAGAAAGAGAACTGGGAGAAGACCACACGGGGTAAGGGACAGAATTTTGCTATGGGGACCTAGTCAGGGACGAACAGCCCCATCCTAGCGGCCTCACAGGATCAGGCAAGGGAGGTCATCTCCAACATACCTACCCTCACTCCTCTACTTGAGGACCCTTATTTCAAGTTCTGCTCTGTTAGGTCGACACACATCCTTTGGACAACCTCCTGCCTAGTGTAAGCTTCCAGCACGAGGGGGACCTCACTCCAAAGGGAGCGTGGGGCCCTGCCTCTTAGGGGAGGGGAGTTACGGTTCCCTGGAGTGTGCCCCACCCCCACCACATACACCCTGTGGCTTGCCACCTAGATGCCTCGGGCTGATCTTGAGGGGACTTTCCCTTGCATGGGCTGTATCAGGGCAGCTCGGTAGCCCTTCCCTGTTCTCCCCCCATCCCCGCTCCTCCGTAAGCAGCTTACGAGAGCCCGGTTCGCCGTAAGCAGCTTATGGCAGCTCTGCTGACTCAAGCTCAGAGCCCAGGCTACTGGGGCAGAAGAGTGGGACTTTGATCAACAGATCCTCTGCTGATCTCCCAATGAGAGGAAGTCTTAGCTAACGGAGGGACAGAAGTCTTAGCTAACAGAGGGACGAACACCTTAGAGGTCATCTTCCCAGCCTTGGCCCTGAGCCATGCTCAGGACTAGAGTGCTCTCTGGTCCTTAGAGAGAGGAGCACAGGCCAAGGCAGAGAAGGGTGTGGTGGGTGTAGCTTCGTGGTATGGATGAGACAAGGAGAGTCCTGAGCTCAGGAGGAAACAAAGAGAGCAAGGCATTGCCTAGGGGGGGTTCATGGTCTAACCCTTAACACTCTTTTGTCATTGCTGTTTTTAAGTCAGGGCTTCAGGTAGCCTAGGCTAACCTCACTATGTGGCAGATGCTGGCCTTGAACTCTTGCTCCTCCTGCTTTTTGCAACTTACTGTTCTTACAGCACATCCTAGGGGAGGCCCTGGCAAGAAATGGGAAGGAGCAGCAAAATGCTGACAGAGCTTGGGTGCTGTCAGCCTCCAGCGCACCACATCCTCCCGCCGACCCACAGAGGCCCGGAAGTCCTCCTCTAGACCTCTAAGCCACCTCCTATTCCTCTGTAGTTGAAAAAGGAAGTGCATACAAAGCCACTCTCTCTTCCCTAGGCCTGTCTCCTCCCCAAGCCTGGGTAGCACCCTTCAGGAAGCCCTCCTGACAGCCCTCTAGCACCTTGCAACCTGGCAGAAACTATATAAAGCTTTAGAGAGGGGTCTGAGCCCTGACCTGTCCACCACAGCTCAGTACAGTCTGAGACAAAGCTATAGGAAGACGCTGCAGAGCAAAGGAGAGGAGGGAACAGAACTGGAAGCAAGATCCCATTTGCCCAACTCCCCAGGAAAAGCTTCCCTTCGTATCCTAGGCTCATCTTGGGAGCCTCTCCTCTCATTAAGAACAACTTCTCACACTAGACCCCAGTCTCTTACAATGCAAACTCAATCTGTCCCTACAGGGAGTAAGGATCAGGGGCTGCCCAGGGCTAAGAACACTGAAGCTACTTCCTCCCCTCTGCCAAGAAAACTGAGGCACAGGACCCAAGGTCAGGTCAAAGCAATGAGCGGAGTGGCTCAGCACCCAGCTACTCTCTTCCTTGTAGCCACAAATAGCTTCCTAAGCTGGATTCGGGGCCTGATAATCCAGGAACAGCAAACCTCAGACCTATGCGATTAGGGTCAGAAGACAGCAGGCAAGATGGAGAGGCCTGGAACCCTGTTTTCAGATCCTGAACAGTAAAGGACTCTTACAAAGCACTTGCCTTTGCTCATCCTCTACAGGCTATGAAGTCCCTACAGATGTAACTTTGCCTGGAAGCTTCCTTAGCTGCAAAATAAGCCTCCATTTCTCCAGGACTGAGGCCGGTGAAGGTTGGCAGGGCCAAGGTGAATAGGAAGGGCTGCTATTACAAAATGCAGCCCACTGCCTTCAACATCAGCCTTGTCCAGGCCCCTCTCTCCACTGATGCATGCTTGGCCAAGGGAGCAAGCACTCTGGAGGTCTAGCCAAGAATGCTGCTGCCTAGCTCTGGAAGGAGGAGGGAGGCCCCCAGGGACCCAGATGCATAAGCTCAGGCCTGCTATCCTGGGGCCGTCTGGGAGCCCCGGGCTCTGCCGCTCCTGCAGCTGGAGGGTTTATGCCCACGCTAGCACCTGTGTCCATCCCACAGAAGGGGAATTCAGGCTCACAAGGGAGCCAGAGCAGGTTGCTGATGGCACACCATTCCGAGGCAGTGTGCCACTGTCTCTCCAAACACCTTCCGTTCCTCAAGGCTCAGCCAAGCTTCTGCCAGAAGTCTCTCTAGTCCTTGTTCACTGTCTGTGCTGATGCCTGCCTTTGCTGTGAATGCTCACTTATCTGCCTGCAGGCAGCCACTCTGAACAGGCCTGTGTAGCCTCCAACACTGCTGATAAAAGAGCCCTGTTGACATAGCACGCATAGCATGCCAAACATTGCCCCAAGTCAGAAGGCTTTATTTTTGTAATAATCTTGAAGGAGGTAATATTGTTCCCATTTTACAGATTAAAAAAAAAATGCCCCTGCAAATGAAATTACATCCCAAGGTCACACAGCCGATTATGGGGCAAAACTGGGACTCTAATCCAGGTAGCTCAGCTCAGGAACTAAACTCCAGTGGAGACTAGGCTTCCCTTGATGAGAGAGCCCTGGAAAAAGGACAAACCCAGGCTGGGGAACACGCACTTGCTTCCATGACACGGCCTACAGCGGGTAGACTGAAGTACCCTGATTAGCAGCGTTCCTGGGGAGAGTATAGCTCAGCCCTCATCGGAGAAGCAGGGCAGTGAGTCTGAGGGTTTCGCTCGCCTCCACCTAGCCTGAGGTGGCCACTGAAGACAGACTGCCATGAGGCACACTCCTCAGGGTGGCCAACCTCAAAAGGTTCCCAAGACTCTACAGGAAAAGGGTTACTGAAGCAGCTGCTGCCCCACCTCCACCATGGGAAAAGGGGTGGGCCTTTGAGAAGGAAAGAGCGGGATGAAAATAAGCCACTACAGGAGAGGAGGGGCGCATCAAAAGACCGAGGGAAGGAAGAGCGATCTGAGGCTTGGGAGCAGAGGGAGAGTAAGGGGACACAGAGGAGGGGCACTGCGTGGGGGAGGGGTGACGCAGGGGCCAGACCCTGAGCCTCGCGGGCCCCCTCCCGTGCTCTCCCTCCAGCCGGCGGGTGGCGCTCCCTCGCCCGGTGCTCACCGCCCGTGATCCGCTGCAGCCCCAGCACGTCGTCCGGCCCGATGGGCTGCTTGCCCTGCAGCGGCCCCACTCTGGGCCCCGGGCCTGGCTCCGGCTCTGACTCGGACCCAGACTCGGATTCCGCCCCGGACTCCCGAGAGGATTCCACGCTCCGGTGAGAGGCCCCTGGAACGGGCTCCGCCCCCGGCCCAGTCCCGCCGCCGCCGCCGCCCTTCTTCACCTTCATGGCCTCTCGGGGCCGCAGATCCGCGCCTGCTGCCACCACTGCTGCTGCCTGCGCCGGTTGGAGCTAGGGGAAGGGGGAGCGTCCACCGCCCCACCCCCGGCCGGGCCCCAGGTGCTGTCCCGCCCTGGTCACGCCTACAGGGGCCGGGTCACACACGCCCCGCCTACCGCCTGGCATCTACAGTTGTAGAGCCAGGATCCCGGGGTCCCCCTGAACTTCATGGTTCTTTTTTTGACAGTGCAGATACTGAACACCTCTCCTCTTTCACTCTGGGCTCTAGCCTCAAGGTCTTTCCCCGACAGCTTTGTCCTGATTCCAGTTCAAGCCTCAAACACCCGCACCAACTCAGTTCTAAAGTACTTCCTCTCCATTTCCAGCTAACCAGCCTGGTTTATTTGTTTGTTTGTTTTTGCGATACATTAAGTGAATTTATTTGTGATTGCTCCCTGCCCCGTCCTCCTCAAAGGCCAGGTCTATGAAAGCGGAGATACTCCACACTGCTCTCTGTAACACCCCGTTACCAGCACAGAGCTCCTTGAAGCCAGTACCCAGCGCTTTCCTGTGTTGAACTGATGAGTTAGCATCCCAGGGCTGTCACTAGCCCAAGCTACCCCCCCCCCCCCTTAGAACTCCTGCTAAAAAGCAGAGGCAGATATTCACGGTTCCAGGCAACCTGCAACTCGGAGACACCACAGCCCAAGTGTCTACATTTTCCCAGGCTCTGCTGAACAGTGAGGCAGGAAGGACAGGACCCATGAGCTTAGGGCAGACCAGTCTGCTTCTCACACATGAGCAAAAGTTATGTTCATATGTCATATCAACTCATATCCAACCAATGTTTATTCATGAGCCTAATACAGATTTTTAAAGAGCCCAATATACAGAACACTTTTACGTGCTTATCACAGTTAATCCAACCGGCTTCTGAGAGTGACATCTTCAGTGCAACCTCACAGATGAACCCTGAGGCTGGGTGAGCAGAGCAGCTTATCTAAAGCTCTCCAGTGTGTGACTGCAGAAGCAGGGGTCTGATTCGGGCCAGTTGGATTCCAGCGGGAACTGTTTCCTTCTGTGCCACACTGCCTCTCTGAAAGGGTAGAAGGGAACCTTAGCCGTGAGGCAGAATCAGGTCCTAAGCCGCTGCCTCCTAGACCAGACTGTCTCCAACGGTGACACCAGTCAGGAAGTTGAGGAAGGAGGGAGAGGATCTCAGAGAGGAGGGGACTACCATTTAATCCAGGATCTCCCCTAAATCCACCTCTCAGAGCACAAGTATACTGTGCTGACGGCCTGGAAGGACAAGGTACCCTGCCCAAGGGTAGACAGACAAAGGCCTTTCAGTCAAGCCAGATACAGAGATCCAGAAGAGTGCCTTCTGAGGCTCCTGGGTGTGAGGAAGCAGGGTAGTGCTGCAGGAAGGGAAGGGAAGATGAGCCCACCGTGGAGTGTCATCCTTTGGTTGGTGGAGAGCCAACAGAGGAGAATGAAGACACGTCATTACAGCAGACCTTGGCTTGGCCTCTCAATCTGATGCCTCCAGCTTGGCCAGACTGGAAGGCTTTCTCTGACATGCCGCCCAGCTCAGTCTATCTTCTCAGGCTTTTTCCAGGACTTGCGAGTTTCCAAAAAGATCTTGACCAGAGACAGGAGGATGGGCACAGCCATAGGCAGAAAAAGTGGGATGTAGATAGCAAATTTCTGGTCATCAGGGAAATATAAGAGGTGGAGGAGCGAAGGATCAAAAAAGGCACGCTCAGAGGATGTCACAGCTTCCTGGCTGGCTGCAAAGGCAGATGACAGGTGCCCAAGGGCTAACTCCTCCGCTGCCTTCTGGACTGCAGCCACAGCCCTATATACCTGGGGAGGTGAAGTGATGGGGTTACCAATATGTCTTAGGCATGGGGCAGGGAAGGGCGCTGGTCTTTCAGTACCTTCTGTTTCCCAGGGAGTTATCCTGGAGCCCACCCAAGCTATGTGGAAGCTAATCAAAAAAGGGTTGTGCTTATTTTCTGAGAGTCATCTTGAACCTTTCTCCTTTGTTTCCACCTACACTCCCACTGGGAAGCTGGCATGGCTTCCATGGGAAGCCCAAGGTGTTTATTTAAGGATGACATGCTCACTGGCACCCTGGCCCATCCCTTCCTGCCCCATTTACCTCAGAAGCCACACCATCCTTGATGACAATGTTGCTGATCTTGCCCAGAAGCTGGGCCAGGGAGGTGAGTGTGGTGGTGGCTGTGGCCAGGTTCTCCACTGACCGAGCCCACAGTAGCCGGTCCAGCTCCCAGGTCATGAGTCCCTCACTCTTTGGTCCTGAAAGCAAGCACTTCGGAGGCAGCTGGGGTTGAGCAATCCCAAAGAGCAGCCTGTAGAAATGGCATAGGGAGACCAAAGTTGCTGTGAGTAGACATGCCAATCCTAAGATTCCTACAGTCTCTGCCCCAACCCATCACCTTCAATTTTACTGAGAACCAAGGGGGCGGGGGATGGATAAGCACCAACAGCAAATAACCCAGATCTCTAAACACTGCCTCAACCAAGCATTTCCCATTTCCACACTGGAGTTCTAAGATATCCTCTGAAAAAGGTACTTTGGTTAAAGTGTTTCTGATAGGCCCTTCCCTCTCTGCACCTTCTCTTTGAACAAATGGACTCCATAGGGCAGGGCTGACAGGCCCACCTTTGACAAGGCATGCGTGCTTTGAGGTTCTGCTAATTTTCAGAAAACATTCCTAATTAGCTTGATACCTCCCTAGCATCTTCAACATAGAGCATTAGGTGACTACTCTCAATTCATGGGTTAGCACACAATAAATAGCTATTTTCTTAAAAACAAATAGAAGAAGAAGAAAAGCAGCAGCAGCAGCAGCAACAGCAGCTGGAAGGATGGCTTAATGGTTAAGAGCACTGGCTACTCTTCCAGAGGACCAGGGTTCAATTTCCAGCACTTGCTTGATAGCTCACAAGCATCTGTAACTCTAGTTCCAGGGGATCCAATGCCCTCTTCTGGCCACCGTGGGCACCAGGCATGCACCAGGCATGCAAAACATCCATACACATAAAGTAAAAAATAAAATAAAAAAATGAAGAAACAAGGCCAGGTGAAGTGGCATATGCCTTTAATTCTAGCACTTGGGAGGCAGTGTCAGGCGATGTCTGTGAGTTTGAGGCCAGCATGGTCTACAAAGCAAGTTCCACGCCAGCCAAAGCTACACAATGAGACCTGTCTCAAAAGAGAAATCAGCAACCACCAGTTGTTCTCTCACCACCGTAAGCACACCTGGAAAGTGGCTCCGATTTCTCTCACGTTTTGCAGCTGCCTATCCTTAGGGGAAGACCACCTGGAAACGGCTCTTGTCTTACTGGGGCTCTAGGCACAGTACAGCACTCCACCAGGCGAGAGTTCATTCTGCTTGGCCACTGTCTATTCCCAGAGACTGTGGCCATACCATCCACAGACAGCCCCAAGGGGGTCATGAAGGACCTCACCTCAGCTGGGCCAGGAACACCTCCATCACCTGCACCATGTCCACCTCAGCTCTCACTGGCAGCTCCGAGGCATTATAGATTTTGGGATCAACATTGTATACCTGAAAATAGGGAATGAGGTTACCTTAATACCACACAGAACTGCACATCTCTGCTCAGTATCCAGAAGTCACGAAAGAAAAGGAAGATATGCTTCTGGTATAACCCTAGGCACAGCAAACTTGTTTGGTTTTTTTTGTTTTTTTGTTTTTTTTTTTTTTTTTGAGTCCCCATGTACTTAAGTACTAAAGAAGCTTTAAGTACAGTATTCTCAAAAGTCCTAGGAAATTCAAAACAGTTGTCTTGCTTTAGATTCCTACCCATGGACTAGAGGACAGAGAAAAGGAGATTCCCACCATTGCAAGACTCCTGCAGGAAGCCAAGAGCTAAGATGGACAGAGACTAGTCTGTCTCCAGTGCAAACTGGTATTGACAAAGGTGCAAAGCAGCTGGACTGGCAGAGAAGTGACACAAGCACAGCCCTCTCACCTCCCTGGTGCATATTCCTCCCCATAAGGGCCGCAGAGGGCCCGCCCACTCCCCCAGAGACAAGCTGACAGGAGTTTTCTGGAAGTACATGTGGGCTCCAGGGCCTGCACAGGCTGACTATTACCATGATGCCACCCCAGCGGGGACTGTGGAAGGCATTGCTGGGCACTGGAGCCCCATCCTTGTCCTGGATGTACAGCGGGGAGTGGGCAAGCTCAGGTACGTAGAGGAGAAAGTGGATCACTGGGTACAGGGAGGCAGCGCTGGACCCTGTGGTACAAACAGAGAGTTAGAACACCAGAGCATGTGACTCCTGGAGCACAGCTCCTGGCTCAGCCTCTCTGAGGCTGGCAGGACTCAGTTCCCCCAAATGATGCTCACTAGGACACTCTCTACTCCTAAATTTTCCACATGCACCAATGGGTAGGACAGAGTCCTTAACACCCAAATGTTCCTGGTGTCCTCCCCTCTGAGAGCACACCCCCACCATCTATGACAGGTGGACACTGAAAAAGAGGACCTTCATTCAGCTCTGTCTTTTTTGTTTTGTTTTTTTTCGATCCAGGTTTCTCTATGCAGCGTTGGTTATCATGGACTCACTTTGTAGACAGCCTGGCCTCGAACTCACAGAGATTTTCCTGCCTCTGCCTCCCGAGGGCTGGGATTACAGGGCTGCACCACTGTGCCCGGCTTCTGTAACTGGCGTTATGACAGTGGCCAGCGCTCCGCTATCCCTCACACGCCTTCACACTGGGCTAAGGGTCAGTCTCCTTACAGCGTCAGACCGGTCTGGTGCCCGCCTGCCTTACCAGCCTCATCGTTGTCACCCACTCCCATGTCAGCCGTTCTAAAGGACTCCAAGCTCCCTTGGGGCCTGCGCCCTTACTCGTCTTTATCTGGACCAATTCCCTTTGCCGGAACAGCCTTTCTGTCTCTGTCCTTACACTGGCACAAAGCATCTCTCAGCTAATGCTGGCGGAATGAATGAAGTCATGAAGGAAGGAGGAACTTGCTGAGGACACTCGTGGCACTCCTCTTGTGATCTCTGGTCCATCTTAGAACACATTTAACTCTGGTCTGTCTGTGTTACAGTTCTTGGCCCCACTCCCTCTGGGCTCCTTTCCTCCAGAAAAAGAAGATTACAATCCTAGCTTCAAGGTTCCCCTAATTCAAAGAACACAGCTGTCCATCCAAGTTTGGCCTTTGGGCTGGTAAGACAGCTCAGTGAGTAAAGGTGCTTGCCACCAAACCTGATGACCTGAGTCTGAACCCCAGGACCTACACAACAAAAGGGAAAGATGGACTCTCACACTGACCTCCACATGCATATCACAGCAGTCCCCCCAACACAAATAAATAAATCAAGGGGCTGGAGAGATGGCTCTGTGGTTAAAAGCACTGGTTGTTCTTCTAGAGGACCTGGGTTCAATTCCCAGCACCCACATGGCAGCTCACAACTGTCTGTAACTCCAGTTCTAGGGGATCTGGCATAGTCAGTCACACAGACATACATGCATTGCAGGCAAAACACCAATGCATGTGAAATAATAATAAATAAATCATTAAAAAAAGAAAAAGAAAAATCAGCCAGGTGTAGTGGTGCAAGCCTTTAATCCCAGCACTCATGAGCCAGAGACAGGTGCATCTGTGAGTTTGAGGCCAGCCTGGTCTACAGATGAGATACAGGACAGCCAGGGCTGTTAACACAGAGAAACCCTGTCTTAAAAAACAAAAACAAAAAAAAGAATCAAATTCTGCTTTCAAAGGCTAGAGATGTAGCTCAGTGATAAAGTGAGTGCTTGGTCTGCACAGGACCCTGAGTTCAATCACCACTGGGGGAAGAAAAATCCTGTCGTCTTTTCAAGGTGGGTGTGGTGGCACATGCCTGTAACCCCAGCACTTAGAAGGTAGAAGCAGGAGGATTGGAAGTTCAAGGCCTTATTTGGCTACACAGTGAGCTTGAAGCCAGCCTGGGCTACATGAGACCCTCTATCAAAAAACCAAAACAAAATAAAAACTTATACCTTTCTGCCTCAACCAACCAAAGGGAAAGATGAGAAAAGATGAGAGGGAGGAAAGGAGAGGGGAGTGAGGGATAAGAGGAAGAGAGACAGAGACAGAGAGAGACTGACTAAATCTTCCCAGTCCAACCCAATTCAGAAAGCACCGAAACACACAGCCCACCCCCAACCCCATGCTGAGCCTAAGTGTGCCTCTCTGGCCTGGCAGAGGCCTCCCCAGGGACTCACCCAGCCGGGACTCCACTGGGTTGATGACATGGGGGAGGCTATGCATGGCCAAGTAGTAGCTGGATGAGGCTGGGTCAAAGCGGGGATTCACTCCCAACATGGCATAGTAAAGGATCTGAGGAGAAAGAGAACAGGCTATTTCGTACACAGATGCCAGGTCTGCTTTCTCTAAGAGTGGAGGGACCCTGCGAAGACACACTCAAGACAAGCCAAAACATACAAGACAAAGACAGGGCCCAGAAAAAGTATAGGTATGAAAGGAAACAACCAAATCAAGGTAAGGTGAGTACCCTGAATACATACTTAGAAAACCACGCTATTTTACCCGATTTCCAAACACTCAGAGAGGGACACAAAGAGAAAGCAAAACTCAGAGTCCACAAGACTCAGTCAAGCCTGCTATGCAGAGACAACCACTCCACGCGCAGGATGTGACACAGAAAGCAAGCAGCGTTCTTCATGGTGGCACTGTTGCAGTGCGCTCATATTGCAGAAAGACTTTTTTAAAAATAAATTCCTTAAGAGCTGAAATGGCTTTAACATCTATGTGCAAGTGCTGAATGAGTCTACTGGGCGTCCTAGGGAAATTGCTCTGTTAAACCTGAGCTGGACTCCAAGGAAGGAAGGAACCTGCCCTCAGGGGATCAACGGACTGATGGAAATAAACAGGTGCCCATAGTGCCCCCACAAGCTACGCCTGTTCACAGGACACTGCCTGGCACACAGCTAAGCAAGCAAATCATCACACACTAAGAGATGGAAGAACAGATGCCCATGCATACATTAAACATGTATGGACTTTGAAAAAGTCTCCGTAGCTGGCTCTTGGTCTTACCTGAGAGTCCACAGAGAAATTTCCAGCAGCGCTGAGGCTGTTCAGGAAAGGCTGCACATAGCGCTGGACAGCCCCCTCGATGTCCCAGTGGACATCATGGGACTTGGGGTCTGGGTTGAGTAAACTGAAAGTGATCTCATAGCCTATAGAAAGAGGAGTCATGGAATTCAAAGGCGCATCAAGGAAAAAGGCAGCCTACACCCATCTCATCTGGATACGGCAGGGGTGCCACCAAGGAACTAAAGAGAGTAGAGCAAGAAACACTACTGCGTGCTTTAAGAAAAACATGGAGCCGAGCGTAGTGGCACACACCTTTGATCCCTAGCACTCGGGAGGCAGAGGCAGGCGAATCTCTGTGAGTTCGAGGCCAGCCTGGTCTACAAACGAGTCCAGGACAGCCAGGATTACAAGAGAAACCCTGTCTCAAACAAAACACAACCCAAAAAGAGAGACCCAAAAAACAAAAACAAAAACGTAGGAAGGAGAGATTGTTCAGACTTTAAAGCTCTTGTTGCTCTTACAGAGGACCCAGGTTCAATACCCAGCATACACATGGTGGCTCACAACCATCTTAACTTCAGTTCCAGAGAATCAGACACCCTCTTCTGACCACCAAGCATGCATGCTATACACATACATGTATGTAGACAACACACTCATACACACAAAATAAATCTAAAACATTTTTAAATGGAGACCAAAGAAAGAATAAGCAGTTTCCCTGGATTTCCCCACTGTTCCACTTGACTCATTCCTTCTCCCTTTCTATGACAAAGCTGGAAGCCTACCTAAGCTGGACTTGAGAGGCCGCCTCTTATCAGAGCTCCACTTGTCCTCGGGGAGGTGGTCA
Organism: Meriones unguiculatus; assembly: GCF_030254825.1. NCBI lineage: Eukaryota > Metazoa > Chordata > Mammalia > Rodentia > Muridae > Meriones > Meriones unguiculatus. Next base: position 41,884,642 of record NC_083355.1, read on the forward strand.
GCCAGAGCAGCAGCGAGCACGTCCTCTGTCAAGGACATGGCCTGGGCCACTTGGATTATGCGGCGGCCAATGATGTTGAAGGCTTCCCGGTGCGTTATCCCCCGCACAACTGCTGTCCTCTCAGGCCCAATGTAGCTCATCGTGTCCTGTGCGGGTAGAGGAGTGGGCCATGGCTCAGTGAAAAAAGCACAGATGCGCTTTCTTCTCTCTCTCTCTCTCTTTTTTAAAGAAAACCTCTTATTACATACAGGCACTTTGAGATTCTCCTGCCTCAGCTTTTCAGAAGATGGATTTACAAGTTCTGGTTCTTATCAAAAAGAATTTGGCCTATTGCCACCAGCCAAAAGGTTGTACCACTCTCTAGACTGCACTGAGCTGTTTTGTTTTGGAGACAGGTTTTTCTCTGTGTAGCCCTGGTTGTCCTGGAACTCATGACATAGACTAGGCTGGCCTCTAAGTCACTACCTGCCTCTGCTTTGTAAATGCTGGGATTAAAGGCGTGCATCACCACCATTCAGTCATATTCCTTTTTTTTTTCACTCTCTCTCTCTTTTTTGCTAGTTTTGCTGTGTTTCTAAGGGCATAGTTTGGCTGGAGATGTGACTCACAGGTTAAGTGCACTGGCTGTGGGGCTGGAGAGATGGCTCAGAGGCTAAGGCACTGAATGCTCTTCCCAAGGTCCTGAATTCAATTCCCAGCAACCACATGGTGGCTCACAACCATCTATAATGTGAGCTGATGCCCTCTTCTGGAATGCAGACAGAGCATTCATCTACATTAGACAGATAGATAGATAGATAGATAGATAGATAGATAGATACATAGATAGATAGAGACATAGATAGATAGAGAGATAGATCCTTAAAAAAGAAAGGAAAAGAAACAAAGGCTTATTTTTTTTTTTAATTTTGTATGTATGAGTGTTTGCATACGCATATGTATGTGCACCGGGAGGACGCCAGGTGCTTAGGGAGGCCTGAAGAGGGCACTGGATTCCCTGGAATTGGAGTTAGAAACTACTGTGAGCTGCCACATGGGTGCTGGGACCTGCACCCAGGTCCTCTGCAAGACTGGCAAGTGCTCTTAACACTGCACTGAGCCATTGCTCCTTTTTCATTAGTTTTTTGTTTTTGTTTTTTGAGAAAAGGTCTCATGTAACTCAGGTTGGCCTTGAGCTATGTAGCTGTAGATGAACTCCTGATCCTCCTGCCTCCCCCTCGCCAGTTAACAGGCATGTGCCAAATGCCTGGTTTTGTTTTTGTTTTTGTTTTCATGGAGTTTTCTTCACTAATCTAGCATTTCTGAGCATTAAGCTTGCGTAAATATTCTCATGTGTTTCCATTCCTTTCTCCTTCCCAGTAGAGAGAGGTCTACTTAAATCTTTAGGAACTGGCAAAGCGGTGGACTGGACACCAGGAGATGACATGCTGAGCACGAAAAGAAGATTCAACAAACAAATGAAAAGTGTGCTCTCCGAAAAAGGCACCCAGCCGGAAGCAAGTGTGCACTCAGTGTCACACCTAAGGGAGAAGAGCTGGAAGCAATCCAGGCGTCACCAGTGACCAGGCAGACAGCAGATTTATCCAGTGAAGCAACAGATATGGTTCAACTCCACATGTCATCACCAATGGCTCTTTAAAACACTGAACAAAACCAAAGTGGCAGAAGAAAGCATGGTATCATACATCTATGTTTTAAAATATGTAAAAGTGGCTAGGGATGGTGGTGCACACCTTTAATCTAGAACTTGGGAAGCAGAGGCAGGTAGAACTCTGTAAGCTCAGGACAGCCTAGTCTAGTCTACATAGCAAGTTCAAGGACAGCCAGAGCTATTTCATAGAGACCTTGTCTCAAAAAAAAAAAAGAGAAAAGGGGGCTTTGGACTAAAGATCTCACTCAGGTGGTAGAATGCTTGCAGAAAGGCTGGGGTTCAAGCCTTGGCTTTGCATAAAACAGGCACTATGGTGCATGCCTGTAATTCCAGCACTTGCCAGGTACCTGGAAAGAGGAGAATGAGAAATTCAAGGCCATCCTTAGCTACAAACTGAGGTCAACCCTGGTTACAGAGCCTCTGTCTCTTAAAAAACTAATTATCATTAGCACTTTAACTACACACTAGTCATGGGTTTAGAAAGACCCAAATCACTGTAAGTGAATAAAATCCACTGGTAGGTTTATTGTAAAATGTGAAATTTTCTGTAGCATGTGGGAGTTATAGGCAGCACTCCTACAAGAAGGTGGCCTGGGAGAGGATGAGCTGACAGAAAAGGCAAGTTGCCAGCAGCTCTGCTCAGCCTACCTGGGGAAGAAGAGGGGAGTGTTCGGAGATGATGTACACAGTCAGGGAGCCCACAGCTTGCTTCTCCGGCTCAGCTAACATGGCTTCTGCCTCTGGGGACACAGTAGTGATATACCAAAAGCAACATTATTCCAGCTTTCCCAGGTGCCCAGGGCACTTGAGCCAATCCTCCACTCACACTCAGTAAATGCCGTAGCCAGGCATTTCAGCCAGCCAGTCTACCTGTCTAACCATAGGAGGACTCAGCTGAACCCCAAGGCATCTCATTCCCAGCGCTCTCAGACACAGCATGTGAATCACACTTAGGAGATATCCTACTTAGGGCTACTACTGCTAGGATGATGCACCATGAGCAAAGCAACGTGGGGAGGACTCATTTAAGCTTACACTTCCAAGTTCATCACTGAGGGAGGGCAGGGCAGGAACTAGAGGCAGGAACTGATGCAGAGGCCATGGAGGGGTGCTACTTACTGACTTATTCTCCATGGCTTGCTCAGCCTGCTTTTTGATAGAAACCTAGGACGACCAGCCCAGGGATGGCATCACCCTCGATGGGCTGGGCCCTCTCCCATCAATCACTAATTAGGAAAATGCCCCACAGCTGGATGTTATGGATGCATCTTCTCAATTGAGGTGCCCTCCTTTCATATAACTCTAGCTGTGTCAGGTTGATCTAAAATTAGCCAGCACAGGAGACTAGAAGGAAAACAAGGCATCTCATCAAAACTGTCATACCATGCACACTGCCCAGTGACAGTGCCTCCTCCTCATGGTCCAAAGCTCTCCGGTAGGCCTTCTGGAACCGGCATTTGATTTTCATTTTGTCTGGAAGGAAAAACATGTGAGTGCCATTAAACCTAACCAACCTGCCCAGCTGAGCAACTCCAGAACTGAGGACAGCAGGATGGCTCTTCAGAGAGAGAGAGCATGTACCAGCAACAGGCACTCCAATCATTTCTGCAAAGATGACAGGAGACACATGACATTTACTTCACCCTTTTGCCCCAACTCCTGCCTTTGCCTGTGAGCTCACTGGTCCTCTAGCCAGATCCCCAAACTGGAGGAGTTTATTTCAGTGTACAGTATATTGATTGGGGAGAGGAGAAAAACAGTATGGTCATTCCAACTACTGCCCCCAAGTAACTAGTCGATGAACACTAATGAAAACCAAAGCAGCAAGTACAATTGGCTAAGTTAGTAATAAAACAAGGACACCTGCTGCCTCCTGTCATTGAGGGCTGCTCAGCACTGTCCTCTGTGAAGGTCCTGACCACCGTAATAAGAAAGGAAAACGAAACCTAAAAACTTTGGAAGTGAGCTGCAGAGATGATTCAGTGGATGAAGAGTGTGCTACCCAACGTAAACATAAGAGCTGGTGTGACACACACATCTGTGACGGATGGTTACAGTGCTGGGGAGCAGAGACAGGGCATTCCCTAGGTGGCCAATCAGGCCAATCGTGGGCAACACAGAGAGCTACTGCCTCAAGAAATGAACAAACAAAAATAAAGTGAACTAGAAGAGAGAAGCAAAATTATGAATAGCGTTTGTAAAAGCATTAGATATGAAAATGTGGACTAGGCTGCTAAGTGATGACTGGAGATTTAGGGATTCTAAGATAATTCAAGGTTAGTGAGCAACCCTCCCTCAGAAACTAAGGTGGAAAGCAACAGAGGAAGACACCAGACATTGGTCCTGGGTTTCCATATTTGTATGTTCATGAGAGTGCGTCCATGATTATATATATATATATATACACACACACACAGAAACAAAACAGCTATTTCTGAAGTACTATAATTATTTCTCACACACACATAAAATGAAACAGGGGCTGGAGAGATGGCTCAGCAGTAAAGAGCACTGGCTGCTTCTAGAGGACCAGGGTTCAGTTCCCAGCACCCACATATCATATATTCCAGTCCTAAATGATCTGATTCCCTCTTCTGGCCTCCACATGCACATGGTACACAGATATACAGCCAGGCAAACATACATGCACATAGACTAAAATTAAAATCTAAAACTTTTTTAAAAGGAGAACCAACTGAAAAACTGTTAGAGCTAGAAACAGTTCAGCAACATGACCACACACAAAATGATCCAAGAACCCACCACTGTGGCAAGGAATGGTCTCTGAGGTCACTCACTATGAGCCGGGGTCTAAACCCAGCCACGGCAGCACGTATCTGTAATCCCTGCATTCAAGAGGCTGAGGCAGGAGAACGGACACAAGTCTGCAGCCACTAGAGATACACAGAGAGATACTGTCTAAAAAAAACAAAAAGTGAGCTAGAAGAAAGAAAGAAAATTATTTGATATAGAAATGTGGACAGGACTATTTTAGTGAAGCCTGGGATGTCTTTAATACTTCACTTCATTTTATTTCATGTTGAGACAGGGTTTCACTGTGAGTCCTGCCTGGCTAGCCTGGAACTTGCGATGCAGACAGGCTGGCCTGGAACTCAGAGATCCACCTGCCTCTTGTCTGGGATCTGGGACTGAAGGAATGTACCACATGCCCCACCGTACAGATGGCTAAAGTAAAGACAGAAAGTGACAGTACTGAACACCAGGGAAGGAGCTCAGGGGAAGGTGAGTCCTGTCAGCAGCAAGCTGAGAAGCACGTGAAAGAATTATGAAAGGTTCTTTTTTTTTTTTTTAAGATTTCTTTATTATGTATACAATGTTCTGTCTGCATGTACGCCTGTCCATCAGAAGAGGGCATCAGATCTCATTATAGATGGTTGTGAGCCACCATGTGGTTGCTGGGAATTGAACTCAAGACCTTTGGAAGAACAGACAGTGCTCTTAACCTCTGAGCCATCTCTCCAGCCCGAAAGGTTCTCGATGACTCTCAAATTGTTACTTTAATTCTAGAACTGAAGATCATATTCTAATATCAAAGAGAATACTGACTGATGAAAAAACAGAACTGAAGATGAGATTATAGAATAAAGATCAGAGTCCTTGCCAGGCGTGGTGGCAGACAGTTTCGGGACAGCCAGAGTGTGTGCCACCAGCCACCACCAGTCAGCCTGGTCTACAGAGCGAGTTCCCGGATAGCCAAGACTACACACAAAACAAACAAACAAACAAACACTCAATCTGGAAACGCCAAAAATAAATAAATAAAATTTAAAAACTGCAACTCTAAAAATTACATCCCTCAAGCCCTTCTCCACCTTTCCTCTCCAGCAGGTAAGGGTAGAATCCAGGCTCTCCTGTCACTCTGTCACTAAACCAAACCTGCAGGCTTACAGTATTTGCCTGTTTCTTTCTCCCTGATGTGACCATAGCATGCTAAAAACATTACCAATTTATTATTCACCCTCAAGTTCTTGGTATCTAACAAAGTGCCCAGCAATAAAGTGTGTGATGTTAAAATGACAGGGGTCTGAGTACACACACATCTGGTACAACTTCAAACTCCTATCCAGCTTTCGCTAGACACTGATGGGTATCAATTACTGCTACTGATAAGGTAGTATAATTTACCTTATGAATTAAATTACCATCATAATGACAGACACTGAACTTGAGGCTAGCTCCCCCTCTCTAAATAAACACTGTTCATTCCAAAAGAGATCTTTTTTTCTTGGGGGTGGGGGTAGGGGGAAAGGGTTCCATGAGTAAAGGCACTTGCTGCCAAGTCTCCTGACCTGAGTTGGATTCCCAAGACCAGGGCCCATGTAGTGGAAGGAAAAACGACCTCCACAAGTGGTCCTCTGACCACACGACGCTCCTCAGCACACGTACATACATGCGTGCACGCTACATAAATGTAACAAAACATTTTAAAGTAAGTTATGAGCCGCCCACGCTCCTCCTATGCAATCCAACTCTGGGTTTTGGATCTGGCTCTGATGGAAAAAGCAGCGCTGATACTCTCTCAAGGGACTCACATTTCAGAGGGATCTCTCTCTCATGCACAACGGTGAAGGGTAGTTTCTCCTGGTCGTCCAGGGGCACAGAGTCCCGAGTAAACACAACTGTCACTGGCACCATGAGCCGGAGCTGCGCGGGGAGGGTGAGGGGGCATGGGGACCTTTAGCAGCGTCCACACTTGGCAGGTGGGCTGTTCCCCCAAACAACCCCGCCCCGTCCTCCCCGCCCAAGTCTCACCTGCAGGGCGTTCAGCCCACTGATCTCTGAGTAAGGCAACGGGGCACGGTAGGTCTCCGTGGTTTTCCACCAGAGCGGCAGTCCCAGAAGGATGGCCACCGCGGCGAAGAACAGCGCGGCACGTTTGCCCCGGACCACCTCTGAGGGCACAGAGGGCCGACTAAGGCGCGGGAACCACGGTGCGATGCACGCTCGCCACGCCGCGATCACGGAGGAGCGCGGGCGGCCGGGAGCCCTGTCCGAGCCGCTCCCTCGGGGCGTGCCCCCGACCGCAGGCTGAAGGGACCTGGCATGCCTCTCGCACCCCACCCACACATTCCGCCCGGGAGACCTCCCCACCGCATCCTCCACCCGAAACCCACCGCACCTAGGTCAGTAGCCGCGGCACCCGCGGCCGCCATGGTCCCTTCCGGTTGTTCAGGCCGCTGAGGGGCGGGGCTCCGTGAGCCTCCTCCAATCGGAAGCCCCAGCATGAAGGGGCGGGACTACGGCGCGCGTCCCATGCCAATCGCGAGCGACTCTGCCGATGCACGCGAGCGCGCAGGCGGAGTTTGTGAGCGGGTGTCCGCCGGGCAAGAAGGTCAATCTGCCTTACCTTCCTGCGAGCATGCCTGCCACTGCTTAGCTCCAGAGGGCTAGCTCAGAGAGAAGGCGAGACTCGCTGTGTAGCCCAGACTGGCCCTCAGACTCTGGGGCAGCCCCCTGCCTCAGCTTCTCCAGTGCAGGGGATTACAGGAATGCACCACCACGCCCAGCGGAAGGGGAAGATTTACTTCAATGAAACCAAGGGCCTGACTCCCGAAAATCCTTCTAATGTCATCCTTAGCATAGGGCTTCTCTTCAGGACACCGGCTCTTCAAAGCTTGAAGACAGACTGACAAAACGGTAACTTTTTAGCATGATTGGCTACTCACTCTGGGATTAATTTTATTTTGGTTAGTTTTGAGGCATCTCCTTATATGACCCGGGGGTTAGAGTGATCCTGCCCCCAATGTCTCAGCCTTCTAAGTAGCCGAGACTATAGGACAGGTCACCATGGCCAGCTTCTAGGACTGAAAAGCCGGTTCCAATTTGAACGAGTCATGATGTTTAATTGAAAATTCCTGAGCACAGACTGTATCGTCGTGACTCCGTTTCAAATCCTGGTTTCACTTATTGCCTGAACAGCCTCCTAGCCTCTCTCCGAGCCCGTTTCCTCCTATGAACAGGACAACAGTACCTACTTTACAGAGCTGTGTTAGTGCCTGTGATAGTAGTTAGAACACTGCCTGGCAGAAGCACATAGAAACTGCTGAGTTTGCCGCTCGTTATAGCGTCAGGCCACACGGATCAGAGCATTAATGATTAGTTCACAACAGTGCAGTGTCACCCTACACCCTAGCCCAGTGGTCATCATTCAGCACAAAGCCCTATCAGCTCTAACTCTGTCCAGACCCTCAAATGGATCTCTTCTCTGCATGGAAGTGGGGCATAGCCCTTGGCAAGCTCCCTGACACTGTACTTAGCTCTGGTGATCCAGGGTCTTAGAAGGTTTCCTTATTGGAAAGGGCCTAGGTGCACATTGTTCCCTGAATGTGTCAGGGATCAATGGGTCAGTTGATCCTGAAGGGATCAACAGTACTGAGGTGGGACAGAACTAGCCCACGAGGATCCCTGCTTGTCCTGTTGACTCCTTGCTTTGGGCCTTGAGAAGTTGCTCATCGTGCTGGAGTTGCACTCCAGGGTCCTTTGATGTGTCAGTCCCTGAACCCTCTTACAACTCCTTACACCCTTGTACAGCTCCAGCTTTGGGGATCAACAGGTAGGAGCCTGAGCTGGGGCGATAGTGAGCTAGGTGAACCCTTCCTTCACAAACTTGAAGCCCAGTAAAACTCAGCTCTCACCTTCCCACCACCATAGTCAGAGGGCTCTGTGGTAAGATCAGCAAGAGATCACACGAAGGAAGGTAGGACTGTGAATGTGTGCAACAGACAGACAAGACAGTAGTGTGTTTTGCTCCCATTTATTTGCGATATATTTAGAGCATAAGTCAGGGCCAGTGTACTTGCCCATGATCCTAAGAGAGATGGGCAGCAAGTAGGGCCCGAGGACAAGCGACACCATCATGGGGAAACTGTAAGGGCTGGCAGAGCTGGGAACAAGACCCACATGTTCTGGTCTGACTTCTAGAAAGTTCTCCTGTCCTCAGACATGGGGCGGGAGAGGCTCCCTTAACCCTCCCATCCTGTGGCCTCGGGTGCAGCAATGTGAGACAGAAAGAGGAGAGGAAAAAAGGATGACTTGGTGCTGCATGATGACATCTCTGTTCCGCATGGCTATTTGGCCCTGGCTGTGAGTGACTACAGGCAAAACGGGGTCTACACTGCTAGGCCGAGGGCTGTGGGTCGTGTAAGCATGCCTCAGTAAGCATGGTTGGCGACGTAGAGGGACTGTGCTGCTGCTCCACCATCTCCACTGCCTTCATATCTGCCCTGCGCTGCAAGCCCATTCATCTGCAAAAGGGAAAGGGGATAAATGAGCAAGCAGGCCAAGTCAGCCCAGAGGTGTGGAAGCCTGTCCAGTCTGGGACCTCTAATTGGTACATACAGTCCCTCCCCGGTCATCACCTCTGGCTCCCTACCTCAGCCCTCTTGATAAACTCCTCAGTAGCAGCCCCAGCATTGTCCCTTTGTCCTCTCCAGGCATTGAGTGCAGATGCCTGCAGGGCACGCCCATAGGAGAAAGTGAGGGCCCAGGGCCGGGGAAGTGGGCAGCGGTTGATGGCATTGAGATTGAGTGATGCCTCCTCTTCGCTCTGACCCCCAGACAAGAAAGTCACCCCTGGAGTGCAGGGAGAAGACAAACCGACTGGTCATTCCGTGGTTTTTCCAGGGTAAAGGATCCCTGTGCCACAGAAAAACCTAAAGTCAGACCTGAAGGGATAGGAGCAATTTAGTACCTGGGACAGCTGGGGGCACAGTACGACGCAGGGCAGTGACAGTTGCCATGGCAATCTCTTCTGGGCTATATTTGATGGGACAGGCATGGCCAGGTGTCACCATGTTAGGCTTGAGCAGAGTCCCCTCCAGGTACACATGATGATCACTCAGGGCCTTGTACACAGCAGCCAGGACCTGAGTGAACAGAGGTTTATGGGACCCTGGATGTGGAATGCTGCCCATCCAGGGGTTGGGGTGGGAACAGGAATGTGAGGGTTCCATATAGGCTCATCCTCTGAAGCCTGTTTTGCAGTTAGCAAAGATCCTTAAGTGACAGTGTGCTTGGATCTAAGATGCAGGGATGCGGTACCCCTGCTAGGCTGCCCCTGACGTGTTTGAGCTCATCTGTGGCCTTACCTTCTCTGTAACATACTGGCAACGTTTGAGGTCATGATCTCCATCAGGCAGGATCTCGGGCTCCACAATAGGCACGATACCATTCTGCAAGCAAGAGCAGGATTAACTGGGAGAAGCAGAAGCTGGGAAGGGAGAAAGCTGTGAAAGCATACCTCCACCAGGCACAGGGCACTCACCCAACCACCCAAACCCTGGCACAGACCTGCTGGCAGATGCTGGCATAGCGCGCCAGCACATTTGCATTCTCCAGAATGGCCAGCGCCGAGGGTGTACGATCACTGATTTTCAGTACGCAGCGCCATTTGGCAAAGTCAGCACCATCCCTCTTATACTGAGCACAGCGTTCCAAGAGTCCATCCAGCCCTGAAAACACAGGACCAGCCTCACCACCCTGCCCTTTGCTGCCAGCACCAACCATGTCAAACCTCTGCAGACTTCAAACCCATCCACCATGTACCTTGAGTGGTGGTTTCCCCGTCAGTCCCAGCTAGAGGGACTACACCCTTGTCAACCTGCAAGGGAGACACAAAGAGAGGGCTGGCCTGCCACCCACCCACATATACCAATCTCCACACCTAGACCCAGGCAGGGCCAGGGGCTGTATACCTTGATGCCCACGAGAATGCCCTTATCCTGGATGGTCCGGACAAAGGGGACACCATTATCATCTTTCTGGTAGAGTGTCTCATGGAAGAAGATGACACCACCAATGCACTTTTTCACACGATCATCGGCACTGAACAGGACCTGGCGGTACAGCCGGCGATTCTCCTCGGTGTTCTCTACCCCAATTTGGCTTAGCCGTTTGGCCATGCTGCCTAGAAGCAAGCGAAGGGAAGGCAGCCTGGTTGTTTGGCTGTAGCTCCCTGGCAACCTCTCCTCAACCCTGACCACTGGCTCCCACTTACCTACAGACTCATCTGCGGCCAGAATGCCTTTGCCCGGGGCCACGATCTGTAGGGCGATATCAGACAACTCCTTTTTCTGCTCAGCAGAAAGGGCTGGGTACGAGGGGGGCATGGTGACAGCTGTGTGGAATGGAGACAAGGTATGAGAGCCCAACTACTAACTCCTCTGCTTCCTCTCCTGACCAAATAAGCCAGTGCCCTTTCCAACACAGGGCCAGGAGCTGCTGCCTTGGCCCGGGTCCTGGGCATTAAAGTGGCACCAATCTCTTTGACAGCTAACAGGGTTAGGGGCCTAGTTCCCACATCTCCTTTTGTCCCTGGTGGGCACCCTTCCCAGCTCCAGGAGAGATGCAGGGCGGGGGATGGGAGGTGGCAGCCCTGAAGCTACAGGTCTTCCTGGAAACTGCTGCCCAGTTAGAATGCCAACTCCTCTTTCATTGAATCTGGCCCCTTCCTGAGGCAGACATAAGACCTGCTTTTTCCTGCTTCCGTTTTCTTTTCTTCAAAAAGGCCCCTAAAAACAAAACACTTTTCCCCAAGATTAGTGAATGAGATATTTAGCCCCAGCATCCTTCCCCACTTGTAGTGGAAGGCAGGTAGGGGTGAGGTTAAAGAGCAGTAGTGGTACAGAGAACAGCCACAGCCGTACTGAAAACCCGATGGCCTATGCCACTGCCTGCCCCCCATACCTATGTTGGAGATTGGGGCTGCAAGTATAGTGGGAAAGAGCGGCAATAGGCCAGCTATATTTCCATGCATGGGAGTCCAGGAAAGGGACACCGCCAGGAGGCTCTAGTACTCATACCCGCCTCCATGCAAGGAGGCACAGGAAATAGACTTGGTTCCCTACAACTCAATGGGGAGCTCCTAGTGGGGATCCAGAGGCAGGGGATTAAAAGTATGGGAAAACCGGAGGGATGCAGGAAAAGCAGAAAGGAGCCCTGGGGGAGATGGGATGGTTCAGGCTAACCAGTGCTGATGCTCTTCTTGGGCCTATAGCCTAGACCTGGGGACCAGCCTAAAAGGAGCAGAAACGGACTGAGATTAAAACGCCCTGGGTACCCCAGTGAAAAAGTCCTGGAGGCAGAGAAAAACTTGAAACTGGAAAAGCTGATTTCCAGTTGGGAGAGGTAGGCGGAGGGAGGAAAGCAGGGTTTTCCTGAGCCATGGGGTTTCAAGCGCACAGAAAGCAGAGCATGGTGAGGCTGGAGTTAAAAAGGTACACTAGAGTCCCCGGGAGGAAAGCAAAGACAGCAGGGGAAGAGCCAAGTGGTACAGAGAAAGACAGATGCTGAGCATCTCCGCCTCACCAGGATCTTACCTGTACTCAGCAAGGCAGGCACAGGAGCCACAGGAACAGCTCACTTTCGGTCTGGTTAGCAACAGACGACAGCTCAGTCCAAGCTGGAGTAAATAAGGCAGCTGATGCCGCAGAGTTACGTGACGCCCCGGGGGCGGGACAGGCACCTCCCGTCCTGGTCCCGCCCTCTTGCCAGGACTGGTCTAGGGTAAGGCCACGCCTTCAGAGGTGGGGCACTGAGGTGGAGTGACTTCTCTTCCAGGGTCCCCAGGTTTGTTAGAGATGATGCCCCTCCCACATCTTTGAATCCCTGCCAGAACCCTAGGGGAATGAGATGGATGTGTTTGTCTCTGCCATGGTCAGTCTTTTGCTGTAAAAGGCATTATGCGGAATGTTGGGCATTAAGCTTGGTCTAGAGACATCTAAATGATCAGCAGCTTAAAGTTGGGACGGAGGCCTACCTATCAGGGTGCTCCAGTTCAAGGCATGGAATAATGAAATTGAGTTAATGTTCTCTGCCCCATATTTACCAGTGCCTGCCACATAGGGGGATGGGGAAAGTGAATGGAGTCTTTTCTGTTCCCTCCAGGCAGTGATCCAGGGAACAGGCAGTCCATTGCCCATTTTTTGTGGTAGCAAGAGAATCAAGCAAAGAAAAGCAGACAGCCCTGGCTCTAGTTGCAGCAGGAGATGGTGAAGGGTGCCTAGGATGCAGGGCTGAGCTGCCCCCTGACTTCATCTGCCCACTTCTACCCCCAAAATAAGATTCAGTAGACTGGAAGGACTACATTAAATATACTTTATTTAAATAGCATAAAACATGGTTGGCTCTATGCCAGTCGGTCCTACTATTGCAGTAAGGGATCCTGAAGGGAACAGGAGTGAAGTGGAATCAGCTTTCAGTTTCTTTGCGTATTGTCCACGTTGGTCTTGAACTCCTGCGATTAAGCAACCCTCCTGCCTCGGCCTCTGGAGTAGCTGGAATTATAGGTGCACACCACTACATCGCACTATTTCCATTTTCTTAGCTTAGAAAGTCTAACAGGCCTTGTAGCTCCTTACAACTCTTTACCACCTCTGGGACAGAAAGCAGAATCTGGGAAGAGATAGAGAAAACAATTCTGAATCATTAGCCTGGAGGAGAGAAAACAGAAGCCACTGTAAGAAGTCACACAGGCTGAGAACCAGAGCTGTGCTCCTCAGTACCTCCCTCGCTTTTACCTCATAGATATGCTGAATAGTGTCATCGAGCTTCTTTAGCTCTGTGTCAGAGCGCCGAAGGTTCTCCTCCAGGATGTTCCTCTAAAATGCAAACAGGTTTCATAAACCCTAACTTAAAGAGCATAGCTAGCTAATGCGGTGGGGCACACCTGTAATCCCAGCACTCAGGGAGGCAGAGGCAGGCAGATCTTTGCGAGTTCGAGGCCAGCCAGGTCTACAAATGGAATCCAGGTCAGCCAAGGCTACACAAAGAAACCTTGTCTCGAGGGAAAAAAAGAAGAGCCTAGCTAAAGACGGAGGCAATGGCAGGGTGCCTGCTTTTGGTAGAAGAAAACAAGTACTTACGTGGCTCTGATACTTGGCCACCAGCTTCGCATTCTCACTTTTCATCTCCAGGAACATGGCCCTCAGCTTGTCCACCTATAAACATGCCCACATTAATAGGGGCACAGCCTGGGTCCCCATTATTTGCACAGATCCTTTGTTAACACTGACTTACCTCCTGTGAGAGAGACACTTTTTCCTGGATCCAGTTAGTGGCCATCAGCTGACAACTTCCATCTAGTTGGCCTTCCAAGGCTTCCTGGAGCACTTTAGTCTCTGTCTCTGCATGCCGAAGTGAATGTGTGAGCTGGGTCACCTCCTCCCTGAGACTCTGGGAACAAGAGCAAAGGTAACCCAACAGCATCCAGGGAGCCTGTCTCTCCTTCCTCCATCACATGGGAGAAGCAGAAGGCCCACCATCACATCATGAGTAACATACTATGAGCTCGCCACTCTTGTCTATCTGCCCCAGGATCTTCTCGTTCTGCTTCTGTATCACTTCCTGGAGCTCCTTTTCATTCTGTGAAGAAAAGGTTAAGTTCTAAGGAATTTAACTAAGGAAAGGTTAAATTCTTTTCAGCCTTTGCAAGAAGGCGGGACAAAATGTCTGAGCCATGCTCAGCTCTGGGGACTAGTCCCTGTCAATCCACTTCTTATTCAGGACCAAGTCAAGCATGGCACACCTTAGTTTCAGAGCTCTGCTTCAGTTCTGGGCTTTTCTTCTGGGTCTGCTTGGAGAAGACAGGTCAACCCAGAGCTGAGTCTCAGATATGAAAATGTCTGACCCCAAAAGGGCAAACTAGGGCAGTAGTTGGAGATCCCCCACTACCTAGATTGCTAGAAAGTGGTCCCAGTGGGCCGGTGGAGCTGCCCCAGTTCTTTATCGCCCCACTTTAAGGTTCCTCCGTCACCTTGTAGCACAAGCACAAGGCCTGGTTCAGCTTTTCTATGTCTGCTTCCTTTGCCTTCTGGACTTCCCGATGCTCTTCTTCTTGGGCCTGTAGTCTAGTCTGCAGTTCAGAGCTTTGGGAGGGAAGAATCTGGCATCATTCCTGTACTCTGCCCTTGGCATGAGGGATAGTCTTATCACTACCACCACTCACACTGTACAACACTCACATTTTTCTCTGCAGGACCCTGACAGTTTCTTCTTTAGACTCTTGCAGCAGGGAACATAGGCTCTGGAGCTCCTGTAACATAGTACTCATTTCTGCCAGGCTCTTCTCCAGGTCTGGGGTCTCTGAAAGAGAAAGTCCTAGATAGACATACAGCCCTTCTGCCTATAAGGACGGGATACACAACCGCCATTTCCACAACTTTATCTTCCCCACCTACAAGGTTTAAATATCCGGAACATTACAGATCCCAAAAGACAGAAATGAGCCCAAGCAGAATTGAGGTTTTTAGAGCAAAGCACTTCTCACTGCTTTTGTCTTTGTTTCTCACTACCAGATTCTTTGAGAAATGAGGCATGGTCCCTGGAGCCCATCCTAACCTGTAGGCTGAAGGGAAGCTGTTGAGGCTACTCGGGTGAAAGCACTCTTATCACTTCCAAGCAGTGGTGCAGGAGCTGGTTCTGATGCTAAGGCAAAAACAAACCACGAATGTTCAGCCATAGAAATCCAAAGCCATCCTAAGCTACATGAGACCCTGCCTCTAGACAAAAACAAAAACCACAACCATAGAAAGGATCTTTCTGGTGACCCAACCAGGGGTCTGCTACAGAGGAAGCAGATTAGACAGTGTCTAGCAGTGTGCATCCGTACCAGCTGAGATCAGTATCAGATCACTTTTCCCTCCCTTAGACCCAAGGTCATTAACCTTCATCTGCTGCTGCTGTCAGGACCTGTTCTGAAATGGCACTATCGTCAGGCAGAGGGTGTTCCTGAGTTGGAGCACAGCCTGTGCTGGGCAGAATGATCTCTGATTCGGCCTAAGGACAAAGGAGAAAAAACTGACCGGCTGTTTGATGTTTTTAGGGTGCTTTCCTGAGCTCTGAGGTGCCCCAACTCTTCCAGAGTGAGCTGGAAGAGCTTTCCCACTCCGACTGCTGGGTCCCTTTCCAGCTTCCCATCAGTGCCTTTCCCTGAGTATGCTTCTGTGTTAGCCTCTCCTGCTACAACAAGAACTTAAAAAAAAACAACAAAAAACTTTAAATCTTATAGCTACCACTGTCCTTTCTCTTATATTTAATGAGGAGGGAGGAAGGCAGGCAAAGGCCTGTAATTCTTACCTCACTATGTATGACTTGGCAAACAAAGTTCTTGTCAGTGTTCACCACTGGCACCTGTATTTTCTTTTTTTTTTAAAACATTCTCTTTAAGAAACACTTTTATTATTTATTTATTTATTTATTTATTTATTTATTTATTTATTTATTTATGTGTATGTGTATCTGTGTATATGAGTGAGGACAGAGGGATGTCAGATCCCCTGAAGGTGGATGTGCAGGCAGTTGTAAGCTGCCATATGCAATTGCTGGGAATTGAACTCAGGTCTTCTGCAAGAACAGTCGTGCTCTTAACCACTGAACCATCTCTCCAAGCCTGGTGTCCTTACATTCAAATACAATGGGTACTTCCTGGCTCTTACTTTACTGGGCCTGTTTGATAGTGATGATCAGGCACTTTTGGAAACTTTTTTTTTTTCACATTTATTTATTTATTATGTATGCAGTATTCTGCCTGCATGTATGCCTGCGTGCCAAAGAGGGCACCAGATCTCATTATAGATGGTTGTGAGCCACCATGTGGTTGCTGGGACTTGAACTCAGGAAGAGCAAACAGAGCTCTTAACTTCTGTGCCATCTCTCCAGCTCTGGAAACTTTTCACTGTAAAGCATGACCTTGGATTAAGACCTTCTTCCATGGACAGGCTTTTAAGGATGTCGCTATCCACAATTCACAAGTCTTTCCTTAAATCTTGAACTTCACATACCTGCTTGGGGTTCAGTCCACAGCCCCCTTTTTTAACTCTATCTCCACCCTGAATACTTTGCTTCTAGAACTCTACAAAAACATTCTCTTCAGACCATCATTTCCACATGAATGACTTTTCAGTCTCTTTCACTCAACTTGATCTTTTCCAGTCTCTGGGCCCAAAGAAAAAGACTTATGAAAAAAATTTACCAGCATGTTCCACATTAAAAACTAGTGTGTATAAAGCTAAGTCCACCATTTTCTGTTTCTTTCTCAAAAATCTGTTTCTAGTTCAGTATTTACAGTTCTAGATCATTTGCAAAAGCAGATTGTGGCTTGCCAATGGCTTTTGCAATGTTTCAGGAGGACTCATTCCTTCAGTACCGTCAGTGGCTGCTCCTGAGCTGCAGGGCAGAGCTGAGTAATTGAGACAGCTATGTAGCCCACAAAGGTGAAACATTTATGATATGGGAAAAGTTTGCCAGGCCAGTTCTAGAGGCAGTGTCACTTTCTAATAATTTTATGATCACCAGTCACTCTTAAGCTTCTACAAGAGTCATCAAGTTCAGTTACCTCTACATCCTTTTCTTTGCCTTTTTTTTGTTGTTGTTGTTTGTTTTGTGAGATAGGGTTTCTCTGTATAGCTCTGTCTGTTCTGGACTTGATTTGTAGACCAGGCTGGTCTTTTTTTTTTTTTTTAATTTATTATTTATACAGTATTCTGCCTGCATGTGTGCCTGAATGCCAGAAGGCGGCACCAGATCACATTATAGATGGTTATGAGCCAGCATGTGGTTTCTGGGAATTGAACTCAGGGCCTTTGGATGTATAGCCAGTGCTCTTAACCTCTGAGCCACCTCTCCAGCCCTAGACTAGTCTTGAACTCACATATCCACCTGCCTCTGCCTCCCAAGTGCTGGAATTAAAGGCGTGCATCGCCACCGCCGCCACCAACACCAACACCACCACTGGCTTGATGACAGGAATTTGTTCTTTTACTCTGTTCTTTTTTTTTTTTTAAGGAACTTTTTTTTAAAGTTCCCTAAAAGAAATCTCTCTTTTATTTATTTATTTCAAGTATATGAGTGCTCTTTCTGCATGTATACCTGCATGCCAGAAGAGGACATCTGATCCTATTCTAGATGGTTGTGAGCCACCATGTGGTTGCCAGGAACTGAACTCAGGACCTCTGGAAGAGCAGACAGTGCTCTTAAATGCTGAGCCAGCTCTCCAGCCCTCTACTCTATTCTTTACACAAGGTCTCTCTTAATTAAGAGTTCACAAATACTGTTAGTCTTGCTTGCCAGCACTTATGTGGGTTCTGGTGAGCCCAGTTCCTGTCCTCTTGATTGCATGACAAACACTTTACCAATGGAGCCATCTCTCCAACCTCAAATCCTAAGTATTGGCTGGGTTCATTCAACCCATCTCCTCCTCCGTAGCCCGCCATACCTAGCGTTATTAGTTCACGTCTTCAGAACATGGCCCATCTACTTTTCCAGACTTATCTCCAGCCTTGCCCCATTTACTTCCTACACCCTAATTATAAAAATTCTCTTCCCATGCCCCAAACAGCCACAGTCTCTATAAGCAAGGCCTTGCTTGTTCACGCTATAATCTCAGAAATCAACCAAGTCTTGCTGAGTTAGACACTACAAAAAAAGGACACATAATTTTGTGTATAACTTTCTATATATCATTTTCATGCTACCTCTGGATGGTGGGCTTTCTTACATGCCTGCCCTTCCCTATAAACTTCAAAACCTCTACTGCTAGGGTCAGCCACTTGCTTTGCGAAGACATCCTAACTCTCAGAGGTAAAAATGGCCTTCCTTTTACGTTCCCACGGTAGCCCACACAGCTCATACGTCACAGTGACAACTTTACAACTGCCTGTTTTCCCATTATTTTCAGTGCTCAACCCCTGCTGGAGAAAAGGATCTTGGCTGTACCTCTTAACTGTTGAATAATCTAATTAATTCTAAATGCTGACTATCAACAGACTTATTGTTTAGCATATTTCATGGAAAAACTAAAAAAGCAAGGCTACATTTCTTTCTTTAAACACCGATACCCAAGGAAGTTAATACAAGTACTTAAGGAGAGCAAGTGTCAGAACCATGGCGTCTATGTGATCTCAAACATTCTCCAGGAAGGTGATCTTGGGAGGATTTTCATAGAAAAGAAGAAAGGATTGCCATAGAAAACAGAAGAGAACAGGTATAGAAACATCTGGAGGCCAGGAACAAGATGTGTGTATAGGCAGGTAGTAAGAATTTTGGTTAACTTCAACAACCCAGTTATGCTATATGAAAATGTTTTTGTTTTAATCCCAGGTGTGGGGTAAGAGGCTGCTTCACAGCAGGTGATTATGACTTGCCTCACGTACTAGCAGTGGTGTGACCTGTTGCCAGCTGCAGAGTTTAATGCTGGGGCCTCTGAGAGGGTAGAAGTGGGAGAGCTCCGAAAGAGCCTGTGGCAGCTGCTCCTTCCCCTGCTGTTGGCCCCACTGCTGCTGTTGTATCCAGCTGCTACATTTGCTATTGCTGGATTGCTAGACTGCTGGATATTCTGAAGATGAAGACTGGACTTGCCTTAGAGAACTCTACATCCCTAATCAGCAGGAAGTAGCCACTATAGAGGTCTACAACCCCTTTTCCTCTCTGACCTCCTTTCTGTCCTACCTAGTATTGGGAGGTTGCAAGGGATTAGGGTGGAATAAGGGTTGGAAGGGTGATAGGTATAAGAACCCAAACAAAATAGATAAGAAAATATGCCAACATAAGCAGCATAATTAGAGCAAAAGGCTTCTCTTTGAACGGCAGAAGAAGGTTTAAGTGACAGGCTAAAGAGTTCTTGAGGGTAACAAAATCATTGATCATCACAGTATGAAGCAAGAGTAGACTTTTTAGGAAGTCTGCTGGAAAGGCTGGAGAGGTAGCTCAGCAGTTAGGAATGCTTTCTGCTCTCCCAGAAGACCTAGTTCATTCAGTTGCTAGCACCCACATGAACATTTCACAATAGCCAGTAACTCCAGTTCCAGGGGATCTGACTCCCTCTTCTGGCCCCCACAGGCACCTGCACATGTGTAACATAACCATAAATAAAAAGATAACTAAATCTTAAAAAAGAAAAAGTCTACTCTCTATAAGAAAGATGCAACTGGGAAACAGGAATAAGGCTCAGTGGCTGGCTGGCTGCTTATTGTGTGTGAGGCCCTAAGCTCAGTTCTCAGAACTAAACAGGAAAACGTAAAGGAAGACAGTGGTGTGGAATGGACACCCCATGTCCTACCTTGTTCTCCCTTAGTTTTGCCTGTAAGAAGAGGGTGACACTGTGGAGCTGCTCCATCAGCAGCCACAGCTCTCGGGAATGCTTCTGTGTCTTCTCCAGGGCCTGTTTCTCATGCTTTGCTATGGTGCTGGACAGCTCAGCCCTGAAATGCAGGAGCCCGAAGGTGAGCAAAAATCAGGTACTTACTCTGAACACTTCTCCCAGGTTCCCCATATTCTGGGAGAAAGAGAAAGAGAGAAAGGCTCGATACTCCCATGGTGCTCTTCAGGGAGACTCTGGCTTCTGGAAGGGCTGGTGGGAAACAGAAGCACTGTGGGAAGCACAGAGGCAGCACTCTTACCTCAGGTTCTCCACCGTGTCCTTGAGGTTCTCACACTGCAGGCTGCGTTCCCGGAGCACTTCCAGTGTGGCCTTCAACTGACTTTCCATCTGGCCCAGCTCCAAGTGCACAACCTGACTCTCTTGATCTGCAAACTGGAAAGATAGGAGAAGGAAGGAAGAAGAGGGATGAATGGAAGGAAGGATGGATGGAAGGAATAATGGAGGGAAGGATGAAGGGAAGGAGGAAGAATGGAGAAAGAACATTGGAGCCTGGGACAGAGGCTTCCTCCAGTTCAGTCTCAACTTCACCACAATCCCAGCAGGCAGAGGTCACACTCCTGAGGTTCATCTGCCCCTTGCTCCAAGCTGAGCTGCCTACCTCCAGGGTCTCCTTCAGGTCCTGTACTTCCTTAGCCAGTACCGCCTGCTGATGCTGCAGTTCTGCTTGGGTGTGTTTTAGTTCCATTTCTTCCTTTTGCCATCTGCCAAAGACCATCTATTAGATCCCATTTAGACCTCCATGATGGGTCACTATTGTCACAATTACCCGACAGAAACTCACTGAGCAGCCTGTTCCTTGTTGCTCTGTGTAAGTTGACACAGCAACTCCTCCTTCATGGCCAGGTCCTGGACACAACAGGAATGCTGACCCTGTAGTTCCTTTAGTTGGCTGTCTGTGCTAGTCAGAATCTGCTGCTGAGCCCAGAGATCTAGATCAAACGTATCCTAATGACACCATGTGATAAGCCAGGACACCACTACCACCATACACACACACACACACACACACACACTTGCCCCAGATCAAGTTTTTCATAGCACCTCCTTACTCTCCTGCCACAAGACAAGCAGGTTAACTGTCTGTGCACTTACACGCGTGCGCACACACGCACACACACCTGCAGTGAGGTGACTATTTTCCAACTTCAGTTGTTCTATTTGGCCTTTATAGTCCTCTAAATAGGCAGAGACTTGTTCCAGTTCCTTCGAAATCTAGAAAAGACAATTTATTTCCTACTGAGTCAAGAACCCCAGGACTCAGTGAAGCATCTCCTATGGATAACAGAGGAAACTTCCAGAACAGCAACATTGTAGAAAATGAAGTTGCTCCCCAGAAACAAGTAGAGACAAGACAATTTACTGAAGAGAAGGTGCTGGGATCAAAGGAAACAGCTGGGCTCCCACCATCTTATAGCTAAGCAAAGTGAGAGAAAGCAGGCCCAAGCAGCGCCTACTCCAAGTTACCTGCTTCTTTTCCTCAACTGCAGTGTCACGTTCCTGAAGGGCCTGCCGGCTCTTGGTTGTGAGTTTCTTGGTGAGTTCTAGAGACCGACTCAGCAAAGCTGCCCATGTCCCGTACTACCAAAGTAGAGCAGAGCACATTCAAGGATGGGAAACTGCCCCTAAGGGAATGCTGTGATGTCCCCAAATACTCACATCCAGTTGGACTGATGTCCAGTCCTGCTGTAAGGCACAAGTTAGACTCACTGTCTGCTGAGTCAGCTCCTCTTGCTCTGTGTGGAGCCCTGTCTGGAAGGGAAGGTTTATGGAGGCAGCTAAGTGGGAGTATGTGACCATCTTCTCAGTGCCCCAAGAACAAAAATGCCCTTAAATTACAAGTTGCGTTGGGAGTGGTGGCACACACCTTTAATCCCAGTGCCCAGGAGGCAGATCTCTGTGATTCAATGCCAGCCTGGTCTACTTAGCAACTTCTCAACTATACAGTGAGATCCTGTCTCAAAAAGGAAAACACAATTACCAATTGGGTCTGGGCTTCCTGTAGAAGGCCTCTGAACTCCCTCATAGATGTCAAATCCTGTTCCAGTTGGCTGATGCGCTGGCTGGCATGAGCACGAAAAGCCTCCAGTACTGCCTCTGCCTTTTAGGGAAAAGGTTGCAAGGACATGGTGTGTAACAGAAGAAATGGCACAGAAGGCCACAACCATAGAGACTTCAGAAGCTCTTCATTTCCCCAAGGCAGGCAGTTCTATGTCTCAAGCGATTCCTACAGAACCTTCAAGTGCAGTCCTTACCGAATCTTTGCCTTTAAGGGCCATTTCCTCTCTGTGCCTTGCCTCCTCTCTTTCTGTTCTAAGGCTCTGAAGCTTCGCCTTCAGTTTCTTCAGTACATGAGAACAGGAGGAAACCAGGGTTTCTGCACGCTGAGACTACAAGGGAAGAACGGGATGCTGTCTTGTGCCTTCTTCCAGGCTTGCAGTCACACTATCACAATGCTTACCTCCTGATTCACTGTCATTCTGTCTTCGCTCATGTGTGCCAGGGACAGGTGAAGCAAGGGTATCAGTTCTCTTGAGACTAGCATCCATGACTGCTATAGAGGGGAAGGCAGCAGGGTTAGAGCAGATAAACTCATTAAGCAAGATGAAGAAACAACTGCAGGGAAAAGCCATTCAATTCCAAGTTTCTAATTATGAGACATTCTCACTCTCTCTCTCTCTTTCTTTCTTTCTTTTTTTTTTTTTTTTCATTTTAGTTTTATGAGACAGGGTTTCTCTGTGTAGCCCTGGCTGTCCTGGACTCAATTTGTTGACCAGGCTGGTCTCACAGATCCACCTGCCTCTGCTTCCTGAGTGCTGGGATTAAAGATGTGTGCCACCACACCCAGCAAATGAGACATTCTTCTTTTTTTTTTTTTTTCCAACAAAAACAATCTCACAGCATTTATTGTTAGTGGTAAGGGGCACTAAAACAATACAAATAAAAGTCTCAGACTGTTCTCAGAGCAAAGAATGTCTTTAAAAACTGGACTTCCAATCGCAACTTCTCCTGTGTTTGACCATTTCTAGTTGGACACACTTTGGAGGAGAGTAATATTATCTCCTTTTAGCATAATCCGACTCAGTTGTTTTCTTGACTTTGTTTTACAAAGTCATGAATCTCTTCTGCATCATCTAATACAAGGTTCATGTACTCATCAAAGCCAATAATTCAGCCCTCTATCCACACATTCACTTGCTCATACAGCCACACCTGAATTTGAGATCTATTTTGCAAGTGGCTGAAGATGAGGTTGATGGGCTGCACCTTCACCTTCTGTACCTTCTGGCCCTGGCCACGATATGCCATGGTGGAAGTCACAAAGACCACATGACTAGGATGGCCGCCTGGGAAGAAACTTCCGGAAGAAGTGAGCCGTTCTTGATAAAAGGTTTGGAATGTTCCCTTCACTGCCACAGCTATGTATCACCATTTGCTAACCAACCAGGATCCTCCAATTTTTATCTTCACAAGTGCCCCAGAAGTGGTACAAATTCAGTCAATAACTTACCATGGCATTCCTGGCTTGCTGAAGGGCCTGTCTAATCTCCTTGCTGTCCCGAAGATGCTGAGGTGTCTTAGTGACCTAGCCAAAAAAATAATTGCTCTTTTTAGATGGATAACATACACCAGCAGCCTCTAATGTGCCTTCATACAGTAAGTTACAAGAACCATTCATGAGATAGAAACATTAGCTCATAACCAGATGAAGCCAAGTGAGAAGGAAGAACCGAGACGGGGCCGGATACATAGGAAAGTGCTTGCCTTACAAACAGAGGATGTACTTGGAACCCAGGTAAAAAGCTGGGTATGGGGCTAGAGATACGGCTCAGTGTTTGGGAGTACTCGCTGCCTTTCAGAAAACACAGGTTAGTCCCTCAGACCTGGGTTTGGTGCCTAGCACTGGAATCAGGTGGCTCACAACTCCACTGAACTCCAGTTCCAGTTGATCAAATGCTTTCTTCTGGCCTCTGCAGGAACTTGTATACATATGGTGTATACTCAAGGGCACGGGCATGCACACGCGCACACACGCGCGCGCACACACACACACACACAGGAGTAAAAAGTTTGCTTTTAAAATGTAAAAAAACTTTTTTAAAATTATGTATAGAGGTGTTTTGTCTACATGTATGTCTAGGCAGCACATGTGTGCATTGTATCCATGGAGGCCAAAAGAGGGTGTTGGATCCCTGGAATTAAAGGCAGTTGTGACTTGCCATGTGGGTGCTAAAATCATAGTTGGGTCATTTGGAAGTACAGGAGGAGCTTTTAACACTGAGCCAACTTTCCTGCTCACCCCTCCCCCTTTTAAAATTTTTCTGCTGTACTGTGTCAAAGGAGGCAAGTGCTCAGCCATTGAGTTATGTATCTCCAGTCTGAAAGGATGGAGCTTTTTAGTGGAAAGGTTATGGGAGGTGGGTTGAAGGGTACAAGAAAGGAGGGAGACAGAGAAAAAGGGCAGGAAAGATCAACAAAAACATTGTTTTAAAATGCCATGATGAAACCAGTGTATGCTAATTAATAAATAAAAAACACTAGGAGTCAGAAAGATGTCTCAGCAACTAAGAGAATTATCTAGGGCATCATGTGGGAAGGACCCCACAAGTCCTGGGTAGGCCACACACACCGCTCAGAGCGGGGCAGTCAGGCAGGTGATGAGATTAATGTGAGGAGGCAGCCAAGCAGTAAGTATATGCACAGTGATGGCAAATGGCTGAAGGATGTCATTTCCTTTCTCTGGTTCTGCTTCAGTGGCCTCCCAAAGGACCTGGCAGCTTCAGAGGAAAAGGATAGAGGGCAGATCTGAGGACATGAAATGAGGCCAAGGACAAGAAAAAAGATACAAAGAAATTTCAAGAGAGAAACAGGCCAGCTAGAGAAACAAGGAGCCCATGGTTTCCAGATTCAGGAGGGAAACAGGGGAGTGAAGTTACGCTGAGAGTAACTGCACCTGAAGAGACGGTTTGGGCACCATCTCTTCCAATACAGTCACTACAGTTACTGCAGCCTCATGCTGAGACTCTCCATCCTTTCTCCAACACTATTCTCTTTCTTCCTATGCCTGTGGTGCCACATCAAGAGCCTGCTAGGACAGTGCTCTTCACCACTATTTTACAGCAGCAAAAGAACCAAAAAACAACAAAAACCAGGCTCTCCCGCAGCTCAGGCTGGTGCTTAGTTCATGTGTAGCTGAGGAACAGCTTGAACTCCTGATCTTCCTACTCTTCCCAAGTGCTAGGATTATAGACATTGGTAGAACACTGGTCCTTAAATTCCTTTCTTCTTACCCAAGTTTGATTCCCAGCACCCACACTGGACGGCTGAGAAACACCTGTGACTCCTGCTCCAAAAGATCTGACACCTCTAGTCTCAAAAGGCACATGAAAAATAGATCTTCAGGAAAAAAAAAACACATCTTAAAAGAAATAATTTCCTCTCATACCTTCAAAGTAGAATTTTTTGGTTTTGCTTTTGTTCTTTCCTGGCTAAATTTTTAAAAAAGTACCTTTATTTATGTGTGCGACTGCTTGCTTGGATTTTGATCACCATGACATTACAACTCCTTTTGAAATTTAGTTTTGCTTTTTTGTTTTGCTTTGAGACAAGGTCTCTGTGAGGTCCTACATATCCTCACTGTATAGACCAGGCTGTTCTCAAATTCACAGAAATCTGCCTGCCTTGGACTCCCAAGTGCTAGGATTAGAGGTGTGTGCCACTTGCTTTTAATTTCTTTTTGTTGTTGTTGTGTGGGGTTTTGTTTGTTTGTGTTTTGAGATCCACGTGCCTCTGCCTCCCAAGTGCTCGGGTATGCCACCACTCTGCTTATTTTTTATTTTATTTTATTTTTAATGAGTGTACAAAGCAATAGGCTTCATTATGAATTTTTAAATCTTTTTTTTTTAGTTTTTATATGTATGAGTGTTATGTTTATGTGTGTATGTCATGCATACCTGATGCTTAGAGAGGTTAGGAAAGGGCTTCAAATCCCCTAGAACTGGAATTAAGGATGGTCTGAGCCACCACCTGAGTGCTGGCACCTAAACAAAGGCCCTCTGAAAGTTCAAGTGTTCTTAAGTGCTGGGACATCTCTGCAGCTCCCAGCACTGTTTGTCATACCTCGTTTCCTCTGACACTGCTCCTTCCCTCTCCCTAGGCCTCCCTCCTCCTTCACTGTCACATGTATATCATTACTTTTGCTTTGTTTTTTTTCTCTCCCTTTATTCATTTCCTTTTCATCATCCCCTCTAGTTTTATGACCTTCGAAAACACATACAACACTAAAATTTAGTATCTGTATAGGAGAGAAAGCATGCATTATTTATCTGAGTCTGGCTTATTTCACTTAGGATAATCATTTCCAGTCCCATGCATTTTCTTGAAATAGTATTCTAATTTTGATCCTAATTCTAATCCTAAATACAGCCAGTGAATTTATTTGCAGTCAACAGATGAAGCTTCTCTCCTGAATGCAGATTACTAAAATTCCCACAGTAGAACATGATTCAGCAAAATTCATGACTTTTCCATTCTAACAATACTAAAATTCTTTTTTCTAAATAACAAGAATAACTATGGCATGTCATCCAAGACTAGAAACTCCTTTGGGGATATATGCCAAAAATCTTAGTGAACTTTCATCAGAAATGTTTAATGAGAGGCTAGCAAGATGGCCCTGCAATCCTGTCAACTCAAGTCCTCTCCCCAGGCTGACGATGAAGAGAACCAACTCCCAAAAGATGGCCTCTGGCCTCAAGGTGTTGTGGTCCTTTCAATCAATCAATCAATCAATCTCTCACTCGCTCTCATACACATATACACACACACACACTCATGTTTAGGCAGTTCGGTTGAGTCAGTGAGTTGAGAGGCAGTGAAGAAGAGTTTGTGACAGTTCAGTTTGTGGAATTCGGAGGCAGTTGTTACCAGGAGAGTTTTTCAAAGACAGGTTAAAGAGACAAGCTCAACACAGGTGAAGCCAGAACAAGCCAGAGAATGAGAAAGAGCCAGAAGAGCTCAAAAAGAATCAGAAAGGGTGAGCTTATTTAGCAATAAGTCTCAGAGGCAAAAAACCATTCTGGGCCTAGATAAGGTTGTACCAAGGCTAGAATCTTCTAGGACTAGGCCTAGGTTAGCAGACAGGGGCAGTCAACCTCCAAGACAACAATTACATCAGGCAAATAAAATAAAAGTTACTTTTATAATTAAAGGCATGTGCCACCTGGTAAAAACTGCCTCCAAATTCCACAAACTGAACTGTCACAAACTCTTCTTCACTGCCTCTCAACTCACTGACTCAACCGAACTGCCTGAACATGAGTGTGTGTGTGTATATGAGAGCGATCGAGAGATTGATTGATTGATTGAAAGGACTAGCAATCTTTAGCTGTTTTAAAAACACAGGCTAGCCTTAAACTCTCTGTATAGGGCAGACTGGCCTTGAATTTGAGGTCCTCATGCCTCAGCCTTCTAAACCCTGGGATTATACACAAGTTCCACCATATCTGGCTTAACAGCTCAGTTTTCACAGATATTCTATGACTGAGCCTGTGATTAAGGCATTGTCTTTTTCCCTCTGGCAGTTTCTCAGCTTAATTTCTGAGGCAGAAGGCCCATCGGGATCCTCCAAGCTCTCTGAGGAAGCTTCTTACCCCACAAGGAGAGCTGTCAGTCTGAGTGCCACTGTCTTGAGCTTCCCGGTGAGGGACAGTCAGCTGGCTCTTCCAAGCTTGTAGCTGGTGGGAAAGAGCTTCCAGCAAGACAATGGAATTCAACAGGTTCTCTTCCAAGTCGTGTCGGGACAAGGCAGTCAGATCCGGAGGACTGCAGCTACCACAGGAAAAGAAGCAAAAACAGGAAGGGGAAAAGATGCAAGTGGCAGGTCCAGAGTGTTGAGATCCAGAGGCACAAGCTTGGAGGGGACACTTACCCCAAGAGGAGGCGTTCTGTCTCTGAAGTACTATCTTTGGCATCTACTTTCGGTGGTGCTGGAGGAGTAAAGGAAGTTCCCACAGAACAAGTGGAGAGTGGTGTATTGCCAACGGCAGCATCCTGAAGCATAGAACTAGGAAAGGATAATCTCTGGCAGAGATTTTGAAGCATGACTGACATATTTACACCTTTTTCAAGCCAAGCCAATGGGGACATCCAAGTCTCTGAATCTAAGCCAGGAATCCTATCAGCATCTTCTCCTGTTGGGCCTGGAACTTCCTGGGGTCCTATTTCTACTAGACCTGATGCCAGATACGAGGACGGGATATCTTCTGTATTTGTATCAACTGCTTGATCTCCCAGTTCAACCTCCTCAGAGAATGTGGGAACACTCTTTTCTATTTCCTGTATAACTCTGTTCTCTACTGTTTCCTCTCCTGGATCTACATGATCAACAGGGAAGGTTTTGGTCAAGACAGTTGAAGGAGAAAGCCAAGCCACAGAGGAATTCAAGCCATTTTCAGAAGGTACTAAGTCCTCAGGTGCAGCTTCAGTATTACTGTCTTTCAATGGAGGATCCTGAAATGTAGGATCCTCAGGCCTGACAGCAACAACTTCGGTAAAGCTGTCTTCCACACAAGGTGTCACCTCTGCTGTGGTATCTAAGTGAGCCTTGGGCAGCAGGTCTTGCTGCTGCCCTAGTGGAAAGGGTAAAAGAACCATGGTATTAAGTATATGTTCATCAATTGGTTCCACTACAAAGTCATCCATTGTTTCTACTGCTCTCCCAGATAAATGGAGAGCAGAGTTGCTTTCAGGCGTTGGATCGGATTCATGCTGACAAGTGTCTATGTACTTTGAAGGATGGCTGAACTGTTCTGAAAGGAAGTTGTTTTCAGTATTGTTAAAATTCACTGGAGATGAGTTCTCTAAACTGATAAAAGCCTCTGGAGATGAGCTGTTGAGACTTTCCTGCCAAAAGAAGCAAAAATAGTTGACGAACACAGTTAGTTCAATCCTCAACATATAACTGTGGAACATCGTAATATCCAAACTCAGACAAAAAAAACCAAGAGTCCTTATTATCTTTTCTGAATAAGAAGTTAGCTAAGCCTTGCTGGTTAGTACACAGAACCACCAGTAGGAAAAGCCTGGAAGCCACTGGATCCTCATGCATCCCATACACATATAGGGACTCACACCATAGTATAAACAGACCAAGCATATTATTCATGTCAATGGGAGACTTTAGATTGAATATGACCTTTTCTAACTCCATCCTACATCTAAGAGATATGGTAGGAGGGCCCAAATAGAGGATGGGGATTTTAAGTGCTATCAGAATCCAGAGTTACGACACAGTAACTCAGGGAATGCTCAGGGGTGCCAGCCTGGTGGTGGCCCACGCCTTTAATCCTAGCACTTAAGAGGCTGAGGCAGGTGGATCTCTGAGTTTGAGGCCAGCATGGTCAATAGAGTGAGTTGCAATATAGCCAGGGCTACACAGAGAAAGCCTGTCTCAAAAAACCAAAATAATAATTACAGTCCCTGAGCAGCCAAAGCAGGCCCTCCCCCCAAAAGCTGTCAGAGCTCCTCCTGGTCCAGTCTACACTGCCACAGGAGCAGTCAAAATGGTGGGTCCTGTCAAAAAGGCAGCTCCTATTAGAGAGGTGACACCCCCTCAGCTGGAATTGTCTACAGTGGCAGCACCTCCTCTCCAGTCTGTGTTGGCTGACTTAAGCTGCAGGGAAAAGCTTCCCTGCAGGGGACTCCCTTGTAAACTTTGTAAATTTTGCATACTTTGTAAACCCTTAAGGCAGTAAAGTGGCTAGGCACCTGCCTGAGGAGCTTCAGCAGCCAGGCCTCTTCCCCAGACCTGTCACAACATTATTTCCAGTCTCTGCAACTGTCACAAAGGTCATTTCCAGCCCCTCAATAGGACCCATCCCAGGTTATCCTAATTTTAGGTGAAAACTGAACAAAATCCTACCAAACCCTGAACAGGAAAACACACCAATCCCTGAGCTCCCCAAGCTCAAGACTTGAAATTTCACCAACTGTTGCTCTGGAAATCTCTGCCTAGAAAGCTCCTCCATACTAAGGAATCCAATATAAATGCTATGTCTGCTCAGTTCCCTGCTGTCTTCTCACAGAAGCAGAGGCAGCCACTCCTGGATTCATCCCTCTAATAAATCTCTCTTAAGAGATTTGCTTCGGGCTGAAGAGATGGCTCAGAGGTTAAGAGCACTGGCCAATCTTCCAAAGGTCTCAAGTTCAATTCCCAGCAACCACATGGTGGCTCAGAACCATCTACAATGAGATCCCATGGCCTCTTCTGGCCTGCAGGCAGAATAATATATAAATAATAAATCTTTTTAAAAAGAGAGAGATTTGCTTCCTGGCGTGAAGAAGCGATGAAGAGAAGGATCAAAGAAGTGGAGTGGAGCGCAGCTGGGAATACCCTCCCCGGTAGCTGCAATGCCTCCGTTGAGGCCTCTTCTCAGAGCTGTGTAGTTCCTGGGTTCCCATGTCTTTTAGAATGCCCTTCCCTTCCATCCTAGCAGGAAGGTCAACAACAGCAACAAATAATAATAATAGAAAATACTCCTGACTAAAGTACAGCTCGGTATAGGCAATTCTTCAAGGTGGTAGTTTCAAGTACTGGCTACAGGAAAATTCTAACTATCTCGGAGGATGGATAGACTCTGTCTCACTCTTGTATCAAACAAACCTCTCCATAAACGAGCCAGTGTAAGTATTTCTCAGGAATGTGGTAAAGGTCAAACGGGAAAAGAGGTAATAAAAACCAACAGCTAAATAGAGGTGCGGGTTCTCAGTGGATTCGTTTTAACCACCCCAGGGCACCTCTCTGTTGGCCTGAATAGCTGTAAATGGATGTCACAGAAGTAGAAGGCTTCATTATCGTTATTAATTACGTTCCAGCCTTGGCCCTTTATTCCTCTGAGCACTCAGCCTGGGCAAAAAGCCCAGCCGTAAAGCTGCCTGGGTGAATCTCACCTCCTGCTCCAGCTTTTGCAGGGTTGAGGTCAGCGAGAACATGGGGGGTCCTTTCCCTGATTTGGTGACGGCCTCGGACTGCAGTTTAAGCTCTCGGAGAGGAGTTCTCATAGCTGGTTTTCCCTGAGAGAGAGAGCCAGTGTGAGGAAACCAGGGCTCATGCAAGCGCGCCCCTCCTCCCTCCGGAAGTGTTTTCCTGCAACTGCAAAGCCTCGGGGCCAACAAAGCCTCCCGCCGCCCCGCTAGGGTGGACTCGGACGTCACCGGCCTTCGCCCAGCCGGCGCCCCGCCCTGGTAGCACTCTGTCCGCAGGAGTTCTCTCCTCACCGGTTGGGGCGAAGGCGACAAACAGAGATTCAGCGTTTTCACCCTCCACATCTTCAAGTCGAGCACTTTTCTGACCAAGTCGAACGCGCCACATTCACCCGCCGCCTCTATTTGAACCCAATACGCGCTTCCGGATTGGACGCGGGGCCGCAGTACGTCCTGGTGGGCGTGACCTGCGCTCGCCACGCCCCCAGCGGCTTCGGTGCGCCTAGCCTAACGCCTCCGCCTGGGGTTCAGGAGGGTCTGTGTCTTCCGGTCATTGACTCTGCAGGCAGCTGCAAAGTCAAGGAATTCTGTGCCCTGGCTCCTTTCCCTCAGTAACCGAGGGAACCGCACTTCACTCAGGGTTGGGCTGTCTAGGCCTAGGTGCCAGCATCATAACGGCCTGAGAGAGTCCCTAAATGCCCAACTTCTGCCTTCAGGTAACGCCTCTTCAGAATGTCTGGGCTTTTCTTTTGTCTAACCTCGGAACCTGTAACAAGATTACTAGAGTAATAGCTGACATGTACAGTTCTGTATGATGAGCCTTATTAACTTTTTGTTTTGTTGTGTTTCCCTGTATAGCCCTGGCTGTCCTGGAACTTACTCTGTAGACCAGGCTGGCCTCAAACTCACAGATCCACCTGCCTCTGCCTCTCAAGTGCTGGGATTAAAGGCATGTGCCACCACTGCCTGGCTGTCAGCCTCTTGAATGCTGAGATTACAGGCTAATCTGGATCTTTTTGTTTTTTGAGACAGGGTTTCTCTGTGTAACCTTGGCTGTCCAGGACTCCCTCTGTAGACCAGGATGGCCTCAAACTCTCAGAGTCGCCTGCCTCTGCCTCCTGAGTGCTGGGATTAAAGGTGTGCACCACCACATTCGGCTAAATCTGGATATCTTAGAGAATGAAGAAAAGCAGCAAACCGAAGAGGAACTTAAATATTAGAAACTGCAGGAGCCTCAGGGTATGCGTTCCGAGAACTGTTCAGTACCTTCCTACTGGCTACATGTAGCTTTGAATTCTTTAAATGGGAATGTAATACAGGTATAAAAGGCACACATTTCAGACCTCAAGGGAAAAATCCTTAGAATTAATTACTAAGGATTACTAATACTGAAAAATTTAGGTATGCTAGGTTAAATAAAATATATTAAAATTTCATGTTTTAAAACCTTTTGAGGGGCAGTGATGGCACAGACTTTTAATCCCAGCCCTTGGGAGGTAGGGGCAGGCAAATCTCAGAGCTCAAGGCCAGTCTCCTCCTCTACAGCTCCAAGGCAGCCAAGGCCACACAGAGAAAGCACTTTTCTTTTTTTTCTAAAGATTTTGTTTATTTACTCTGTATACAATGTGTTTCCATGTACACCTACATGCCAGAAGAGGGCACCAAATTTCATTTTAGATGGTTGCGAGCTACCCTGTGGTTGCTGAGAATTGAACTCATGACCTCTGGAAGAGCAGCCAGTGCTCTTAACCTCTGAGCCATCTCTCCAGCCTGAGAAAGCACTTTCTGAACAATCCTACCTCTGGCTCTTGAGTCCTGTGAATGCTCTTGAGCTTCGAATTGAGCAAGGTTTAGCAAAAGATATCTCAAGTATTTATGGTCCTTTCAAAAAAGACCTAGCAAATAAATAGTGGGAGGCGGCAGGAAAGTCCAGGCTGGTAACTTTTAGCAAAAGCTTGTATTACACAAGTGTGAGATGCTCAGTGCTTGCTGCAGTTAGTATGTCAGATCCCAGATGCACTCATACAAAGATAGGTGTTCCCAGTAGCAATTATGAATAGGGAGGTTAGATAAAAAGGAAAATAACATGACAGCTTGGTATCAAAATCACAGCTGTGGTAAGTAAAACAATAAAATGCAAAAATGAATTAAAGGCAGACATATAGGTCTACTCACATGTAATGACCTAGTGTATGTGCATTTGTGTATAAACACAGGTATGTACATAGTTTTGTTTATACACATATAGACTTTCTTACAGATACTTCGATGCTTAAACAGAGACGTCTAGGATTAATTAGTGCTTTCTTTTTACTATCACAGTTTTGCTAAGGGACTGAGGCTGGTTACAGGTTGTTACCAAAGCTTTTCCCTTCTTTTTTGAGATGGTCTTTGTGTAGCCCTGGCTGTCCTGGAACTCACTCTGTAGAGCAGGCTGGCCTCAAACTCAGAGATCCACCTGCCTCTGCCTGCTGAGTGCTGGAATTAAAGGTGTCTGTCACAACAACCAACCATTGGAATTATTTAAAAAACAAACAAACAAAAAAAAAAGGAGTGTCTCAGCTATTCCAGGTTAGCCTTCAACTCACTATGTAACCAAGAAAGATGACTTAAACTTTTTAAAAATATATTTTAAGAGAAATTTTATTTGAGATAGAGTCCAACATATAACTCTGGGTGGCCTGGAAACTGCTATGTAGACCAAGCTGGCCTCCTCAGTGCTGGGATTAAAAGTGTGTGCCACCATGCCTGGCTACTCTTGCATTTTGTCCCGTTCAACATATTATAAACCTTTCCTAGGCAACTGATGTAAACCTAATTGATTTATTTTTTTATATTTCTCATTCCTAATTTTCAAAGTGTTCTTTTCTATTTTTAGTTCTAGGTTTGAGGCTGGAGAGATGGCTCAGTGGCTAAGAGCACTCGTTGCTCTAACAGAAGACCCAGGTTCAATTCTCAGCATCCACACAGCCCTCACAGCTATCCAGTTTCTGGGATCCAATGCCTTCTTTTGGCCTAACTGGGCACCGGGCAGGCACACAGATGGTACAGAGACATACATGTAGGCAAAACACTCAATGTTTTTTTTTTTTAAAGGTCTGGGTTAAAGACATGAACTTTGCTATCACATTGCATACATTTAGGTTTGTTTTTTTTGTTTTGTTTTTGTTTGTTTGTTTTAAAGATTTTATTATATAAACAATGTTCTGTCTACATGTGTACCTGCACGCCAGAAGAGGGCATCAGATCTGGTTGCTGGGAATTGAACTGGGGACCTCTGGAAGAACAGCCAATGCTCTTAACCTCTGAGCCATCTCTCTATCCTTATTTTGTTTTTTACTTTGGGTGTGTGTTAGAGGTGAGTTCAAGTTGAAGCTGGCCTCAATGCAGCTAAGATGACCTTGAATTTCTGATCCCCCCCACCTCCACAATGTTGTGATTACAGAATTTTGACATCGCACTTGAATCAAATCCAGGGTTTTATGAATATATGTGTATATTCACATACATATATGACATGTCACTAATGGTTTGCTTTTCATTTATTCAGTGTGTGTCTGTACATGTACACACTACACACGTGTGGAGGTAAGAGGACAACTTGCAGGGCTTGATTCTCTCCTTTACCACATGAGTTTTGTCAGGTCCAAAGGAAATTCCACTTCGCCAAATTCTGGCAGTTAAACAAAAGCCAGTATTCCTCAGGAACTTGTGAAGCCAATTCCCCCTACCAAAAGGAGCCATTTCCCTTATCACTGGCAGAGGGACAAAAGCTATCTGTGGTGCCTAATAGCATTCCAAAGCATTTGCTGGCCTCCAGGCTCCCTCAGTATCATAAGTGCCTGCTACACATTCAGATTCCATGCTGGAATCTCTTCCAGCTCCTCACATCTCCTTCCCTACCCTAAACTTTTCCAGCTCATGAGCTTCCCTCCCCCAGCTACTCATTCTCTTCGTAATGCTATTTTAGCTAAGCTCACTGTTTGTTTACATTTCTCTCCTCTCTGTCTCTCCTCCACCTTTCTGCTCCTGCTTCTCATGTCAAGTCCACTCTGCTGGCCATGTTAATTTTACTATTTTCTCTCTCTACTCTGGACTCTTTCAGATGCTTCTGGCTATACCTCTCGTATCTACAATAAAAACCTTCCCTTTGCCTGATGGTGGCAGCACACATCTTTGATCCCAGCACCCTGGAGATAGAGGCAGATGGATCTCTGAATTCCAGGACAGCCAGGGGTATACAGAGAATCCCAAAGAAAACAAAACCTTCCTTAGAATGGTCATGTCATCAGTCTATACAGGTTCCAAATACCAAACTTCTATCATCAGATTGGGCTGCCAAGAGCCTTTACTCATGCTAAGATGACTTTGCTGGCCTTAGATTTTCTTAGAAACACAGGCTTGCCTGTGTAGCCCAGGCTGCTGCCCTGCCCAGGTGCTGAAATTCAGGTGTATACCATCAAGCCATTTACCCCTGCCTTTGAAAAACATCACAAGGGATGGAGGACGTTACTCAGTTGGTAGAATGCTTGTCTAGCATGCAAGGTTTGATCAGCATCACAGAAACTGGCCTTGGTGGTACAGGCCTGTAATCTCAGCACTCAAGAGGGTCAGAAGTTCGGGATCATCCTCTGCTACATATTGAGTGTGTGTCAGAAGAGATGGTTCAGTGGTTAAGAGCAGAGGGTTCCACTCCCAGCACAAACATGGTTTATAGCCATCCATGACTATAGTTCCCTCTTTTGGCCACCACAGCATGCTTCCATACATGTACAAGTAACTATTTTCAAGAAATAATTAATTTTAAAAAATGAGAAATCTGAAACCTGTTTCCCTCAGTTAATAACCAATGTTTGGGGCTGGTCTACTCAGAGGTGGTCTGCATAGAATGCACAAGACCCTGGGCAACACAAGAGATAAAAAAAGAAAGAGGGATTGCAATGCCTGCATTTTATACCCCAGATCTGGACCAACAGACTTGTTTAAAACATACTGAGACAGCTGGGCACAGTGGGACAGACCTGTAATCCCAAAACTTAGAGAAGCAGAGGCAGGCAGATCTCTGAGTTTGAGGCCAGGTTGGTCTACAAAATGAGCCGTGACAGCCAAGGGTAGATAGAGAAACCCTGTCTCAAAAAACCAATAACAATAATAAGCTTAAGGCCAGTGAGGTGGCTCAGTGGTTAAGTGCTCTTTCAAAGGACCCAGGTTCAATTCCCAGTACCCCCATGGCAGTTCACAACTGTAACTCCAATTGCAAGGGATCTGACACCCTCCCACCAATGCACATAAAATAAAATAAACTTTAAAAAAAAAAAAAGCTTGGTTGGTATAGCATAAGACAGAGCTTACAAAAGACCCAATCCCAAACTTTCCTTCTTTATTTTCTGATCCCCTGGTCCTCTGCTGACTCAGGTCAAAAGGGAAAACAAACAAAAAAACAACTCTGAATCTATATGGGAGAAAATGATCAGTCTAATAATCCTTGTCTTTTTTTGCAGGGGAGGGGGCTTCAAGATGAGATAAGGTTTCTCTGTGTATCCCTGGGTGTCTTGAAACTCACTCTGCACACCGAAATGGCCTTGAACTCACAGAGATCTGCCTGCCTCTGTCTCCCAAGTGCTGGGGTTAAAGTTATCTACCATCACCGCCCAGCTATCATTGTGTCTTTAGGAGGCTTTTGGAATAGATTTGGGAGGCTCTCAAGTTACTTAGAGAAGATCTACCCATATTGAAGTTTCTCTTTTCTTCCTCATATTAGGCAATTATTAGACTCACTTCCAATTTTTAAAAATTGTATTTATTGAAAATTAGCTTTAAGCCTTGAGATCACACTTTTTAAATTACATTTCTTTATTTAGTTAGGGAAACTGCATACATGTTGTGGGAGTCAATCTCTCCTTCCCAAGTGAGTCTTGGGGAATCAAGCTCATATCCTCAGGCTTCATGGCAAGTCCCTTTACCTGCTGGGCCATTTTGCTCTGTCATTTTCTTTGAGACAGGATTTCAGTATGTAGCCCTGGATGGCCTGAAACTCACTATGTAGACCAGTCTAAAGTCACAAAGACCCACCTGCCTCGCTGGTGGTGCTGGAATTAAAGGCAGGTGTCATCATATCTGGCATTAAAATTAAACTATTTTTACGTGTATCTATGTGGATATGTATGTGGGTATGCATATCTGAGGAAGCCAGAAATGTGCGATCTCCCTGGAGCTGGATGTATAGGCGCTTGTGAGGTGCCACTGTGGATGCTAAAATCCCAATCTAAGCCCTTTGTCAGCAATGATCATTTTTAACCATTGAGCCATCTCTCCAACTCCTTTTTTTTTTTTTTAAACAGTGTCTCAGCCAGATGTGGTGGCACTGCCTTAAATCCCAGCACTCAAACAGGGAGACAGATGCAGGTGGATCTCTGAATTTGAGGCCCAGCCTGGTCTACAGAGCAAGTTCAGGACAGCCAGGGCTACAAATAGAAACCCTGTCTTAAAAAACCAAAAGAAAGAAAAGAAGGAAGGGTCTCACTATGCAGGCTTGGCTGCTGTGAGGCTTACTTTGCAGATTGGATGGCCTTGAACTCACAAGAGATCTTTCTGCCTCTCAAGTACTGGGATATTTATTTGGCTGTTGAAATGACAGTTTTTGCAACCTGTAAAAAACATTCACATTGCTTCTGACTAGCTTGGTATTTTGTTTTGGTTTTTGTTTTTTTGAGGCAGGGTTTGTGTAGCCCTGGCTGTCCTGGAACTCACTCTGTAGATCAGGCTGACCTCAAACTCACAGAGATCTGCCTGCCTCTGTCTCCCCAGCACTGGGATTAGAGACATGCACAGCCAACACCATCCAGCCTCTACCAGCTTGTTAAATATATAAATAGCACC
Organism: Meriones unguiculatus; assembly: GCF_030254825.1. Lineage (NCBI taxonomy): Eukaryota > Metazoa > Chordata > Mammalia > Rodentia > Muridae > Meriones > Meriones unguiculatus. The sequence goes on from NC_083355.1 coordinate 41,922,327, forward strand.
TTGGAGGCCCACAGACTGTCATTATTGCCCAAGAAAGGAAGTATGGTAGAAAAATATGGATACAGGAAGGCTTAAGAAGCCTTTGTTTGGCAGTGTAAGTGAAAGTACTAGAGAAGTGAAGTAAAGAAGGTCACTCACTGCCTTGACCTGCAACTGAGAGGTAGGTTTACGATAGGAAAGCATTAGAGGCAGTTTTGGCTATCAGTTGCAGAATGCCAAAGATTTAAACTCTGGCCAATACCTACAATAGAGAACAGCAAGGAACAACAAAGTAAAAACTGGGCCATCATAGTGGGCATACTATGGTGGTGGTTTCCAGCTGGGCACACAGCTACAGTACAGAATCTGCAGAGATGGAGTGGAGCAAGGACTCCAGATCATAGTCAAAGTCCCTGAAGGGCATGGATTCCAATGGACTGGGCCAGGTAGCTTGCGTCTCCACGACAAAGTTCACTGGCAGCTTCTGTAGGAGCTCAGGGTCAAAGGCCACACCCCGAAAGAAGGGGTGGACCTGGAATTGATGCAGATATCGTAGACGATGCAGAGGGTTCTGGCATAAGAGCTGAAGGAAAACAGAATATGAGACTGGGATAAGAAAGACTGGACAGAGACAATGAATAATAGTCCACGGAGCTCTAGAAAGCTTAGAAGATTTGTGAAAGAGAAACATGGTGATTGGAGAAAATGGGAGCATGGTGAAGGTAAACAAAATGGATTTGGATTTGCAGATAAGGTAGGACTGGTCCATGCTCTTCAAAGGGAACTGTCTGTTCTGGATTAGGACAGGATTTAGGGTGGCAGATACTCAGGAATGAAGTCTGTGGTACCAGTTAGAGGAGAAATGGGTGGTTAGAATATCAAAGAGAGGGGATGGGCAGGAAATAGCACTTTAATGAAAAGGTGAGTAGCTTGGGAGTCAGGAAAGCAATGCATATCCTACCTCCTGGAGCAGGAGTGAGAGCTCCTGATTAACAGAAGTTGGAATCTCAGATTCGCAGCGGGTCACACTTGCCAACATGGTCAGATGATCTCTTTCTGCAGCCACTGGGAACTGAGTTGAAGAGGTAGGGGTAGGAGGAAGGTAAGGCTTTCTAAGGTCTTTCCTACCACAAAGAAAAGCTGCCTTTCCTTCGGCACCACCAACCATTCTCTCACCTTACCAGCTGCCAGAGAGAAGAGCAATACTCCTAGGGACCACCAGTCAGCAGTGTGGTTGTAAGGCCCACCACTCAGGACCTCTGGGGCTGTGGCATGAGAGGTATTGTCACTCACATCCTTTTGTCATCCTCCCCACCAGCTTTAACTTCTCTCTCACCCATGTACTGAAGAGTGCCACAGATAGTATAGGCTCGTGCTCCCTGGGATAGGCGGCGAGACAGACCGAAGTCTGTCAGTTTCAGATGGCCTATGAAGTAAGGAAACTGTTTTGACCCATGCCCCGTCCCCACCACCACAGAGGACCCACTCATCGTGAGACTAGGAAAGGAAAATACATACCTCGTTCATCTAGAAGGATATTCTCCATCTGAAACCATGGGTGAGAGGACATTATCTTAATTGTTTCTTTTTTGCTCTGATTTGGTTTTTCATTGTTATTTTTGACATAAGTTCTCATTATATAGCTAGGACATATATATATATATATACATATACATATATATATATGAGCATGGGTGTGTCTATGTCAGTTTCTTTGTACCTTCTAACCAATCTCTATCCAGACTTCCAGAATTAAATTTTTATACACACACACACACACACACACACACACACACACACACAAAGGCTAGCCTCAAACTTGTGGCACTCCTCTTGACCCCTCAACAGAGCTGGGGTATACACATATATGAGCACACCTGGTGTTCTTTCGTGTATGGCTGTTAGCTAGAGGAGTTTACTCAGCATTGAAATCTATACTTGGAGGACCCACACCCAAATTGACTGTCTCTGCTTCCTAACGCCTTCTCAGACCTGTTGGAACTTCTTGAGATTCTTCCTCAAACTAAGAAAAAAGAAAACTCTACCTTTACATCCCGGTGGATGATACCCAAGTCATGGAGATAGCCTGTGGAGAATAGTGAGCATGGGTGTGTCTATGCTAGTTTCTTCGTAGCTTCTACCCCATCTCTACCCTAACTTCCAGAATTAAATATCAATTCAATTTTCTCTTCTCCACTAACTTAATTCTCCCCTTTCCATTTCCTTTACCACTTTTTCACTTACACAGCACCAGGACCAGTTCAGCTGCAAACAGACGGAGAGAAGCCTCTGGAAAACAGCCAACAGCAGACCACAGGGAGTAGAGATCCATGCTGCAGTAGCTACACACTGCAAAGCACCAGAAGTCTAGGCAATACTTGGGGTCTATAATGCCAGGGCTCAAAGCATTACAGACATTCTGCTCAAACTACTGCCACCAGCTATTTCTCTTTTTCAGAATACAGAAATGCTATGCGGAATGGAACCAAGCATAGGCAGAGTAATGTCAAGTGGGGAGAATAGCATATGGACCTTGGGGGGTAAAACCAAAACCCAGTCACTCACTAATGAAGAGGTGTCGTTTCCCCTGCCAGCTGTCCCCCAAGCTGTGTACAAAAGGATGGTTGATCTGCCGCTAGGGACAAAGAAAACAGCAACTTAGGAAAGAACAGGCTTATTGATGACAAATGTAGCCAAGAAATGAGGTGCTGACTTATCATAGACACGAACTGCTGCTTCACTTGACTAAGCTTATTTGGTACTGCCTCCCTCAGAATCCTGGGAGCACTGCTTAGGAGCGCACCAAGATATGTTGGAGAGAGTTCCCTGACAGAATTTGGAGGGTGTCCACAGCTAACTACCATTTTTCCCAGGATTTACTTTGGTGCTACACTATGCCACGATGGAAACATATGCGGACAGTAGAATCAAAACCAAGTGCCAGGAATGGTGGCGCATGCCTGAAATCCCAGCACTCTGGGAGGCAGAGGCAGGCAGATCTCTTGAGAGTTTGAAGCAGCCTGCTCTACACAGTTAAATCCAGGACAGACAAGATAAGGTTACACAGAGAAACCCTGTCTCACAAAAAAAACAAAACAAAGCAGGTAAGTTGGACAAAGAAAGGTACTTTCTCCACCAACAGTTTAGTTCTTCCAGTCATGCTTTCAGAACTCTGCATACCTGAATGCTAACCTCCTCTTTGCACTGCCTCAGAGTATCCCGCTGGAGGACTTTTACTTTGGGCACCACCTAAGGTGGAGAGTAATGGTAAACTCATGGTAAATAATGCTGTTTAATTTATTCCACCTAATCCCTGCAACTAAGATTATAAGCAACTACTGAGAGAGAGTAATACCTAGACTCCTACCTTCACTGCAAATACAGCCTTTTGGGCACAATCTAGCACTTTCAGGACAGTTCCAAAAGAGCCTTTAGCCACAAGGCCTAAAATCTGAACAAAGAAATGGAGAAAAGGGCAACTGAAACTGGTTATTTCTAGATTCCTCCCAAAGACACTTTCCAGGGACTCAACGACCTACCTTCAGCTCCTGCTGCCCCCTGACAGGCCTCATGGGAAACTCTGGCAGAAAGAGGCTGATGAACTGAGGCACTGGCCACTCAGACAGAGGCTTCTCTAGCAGCAGTGGGTCTGGCTGGAGTGGTTCCTGACGTAGGCACTGATGCCTCTGTAGTTCCCATAGTTCTTCCAGACCTGACCTGATGGTCCCCATACCACACCAGAGGCTCTTCCAGCCTCGCGCCCAGGGTCCCTGGCTGTTGCCACCCTGCTGAGAAGGGAGCCATTCTAAGCTACCCATGAAGCGCTGTAAGTTCTGCCCATCTCAGCAGGTACTCCCATGATGTGTTAACCTCTACAGCAATGCTTCTCAACCGTCCTACTGCTGTTACCCTATAATACAGTTCATGTGGAAACACCAACCATAAACTATTTTCAATCCTACTTCATAACTGTAACTTTGCTGTTATGAATCATAATGTAAATATCTGATATGCGACCCCTGTGAAAAGGTCATTCAACCCACAGGTTGACAACCACTGCTCTAAATGGAAGGGAAATTCCCAGGCTTTGTGATGTGATCTAGATTTCCTTGACATAAATCTCTATGACAGTAACAGTTGTATGTTTTTTTCCATGACAAAACAGGAATACAACCTGTGCATGAGTGGGGCTGTTCACATTACAGCCTCTATGCCCACCCCCATACTGGGTATCACCAACAGGCTCCTAACTAGGCACTTTCTAGCCTCAGGCCCTTATCTCCTTCCCTTCCCTAGGCAGCCAGAGCCCCATACCTTACCTTTTGAGGAGCAGACACCCGGTTGTGTTGCCCCTGACGACAGCTCACTGCTCCCATCCCCAGTCCTCCTTTCCTTCTGCTAAATCTGCTGTCCCAGTTACATAAGCAATCCCTCCCTCTGATGCTGCATTACCCACGAGCCCCGCCTCTTCCAGTGTACACAGGCCCATCAGCTTTAGGACCACATCATACCCAGGGTAGGAACTATCTGTGACACAACTTGAACCAGACAAGAGAGGACACAGTCTTCACGGTGGCAGGTGAAAATATGTGAGGTTACTGAGGAGGGAAGGGCACGCACAAGTTGATCACTCTTAGTACAATTAAAAAAAAAAAAAGCCAGCATCAAATTTAAAATATTTTTTCTTTAAATCATCTTTTTCTTCGTCCATTCTCTAGGGCATACCCCAGGGAGGAAGTAAGGTACCCATGGCCAGCCCTGGCTCCTAACGCCATCCTCCCAAGTGAGCACACAGATTGGGAAGTTGACCCCCCCAAACACTAACACCTCTTATACAACAAGAGTGGAGTGAGGCACAGAGGATCAGACCCCTCCCCTCAGCTTACTGGCACAAAGGGAGAGCAATTACACTTAGAAATATATATATATTTTATATATATATATATGTCTTTATAAAATTTATCATACTTGATCAAAACTATCCCCCAACCTCTTCTGTTGTGCCCAAGGAGCAGGATCCCTGGGCCTTCTAGTTCCCTTGCCTAATAAGCATGAGAGAGAACTCAGCACTTTTGTCTACCATGCCCTGCAGGAATAGGCCAGCTGTTGACGACCAGTCTCTCTCAGTTCCCATAAGCCCCACAAATCCTGCGGGATTAAGGGAAGCTCTGCCCACTCTCAAGTCCCCAGATCCTGAGCCAAAGTCAGATTTTATACTGCAGACACTTGGATCTCCACATCACTTGCGCCTGCCAAAGATGGACTTCTTGCCAGAGTTCTTGTCACCCACACTTAAACCGATAAGGAGCCGAGCTTTCTCCTCTTCCTGCTGTTGCATGTTCCGGTCAGACTTTGTTTCCAGCTTTCCCCGGACCTCAGATGCCATTGCAGGTTTCAGCCTTAGTTTTTCTTTGATTACCTGGCAAGTGAAAAGGAATAAAAGGCAAAAATATCAGTGTAATGGGCTGCAGAATTCCAAGTAAACCAATTCAAAGATTTATTACACTTACATGCAAAGCACAATGGGGCAGTTCAAAGTATATAGATAATGGTCTCTGCTTTCAAGAATCTTACACATCTTAATCAGAACCCATCATAAAGTTGATGTAGAAGCCCTTAATTCCCTTAAATTAATGATAGCCAAAATATAAGAAACAGTATAATAAACAGTAAAATATTTGGGGCAGTCATTGATGAAACAACAGAATGAGTCACTTTATTTGCTCCTCTCTTGGCTATCTCTTAATATAGAACAAAAGGCTCCTAAAAAGGCAGTATGTTTGCCAGTTCCTGCTAATGAAAACAGCCATGAGCCCTGGCGGAATACCTGGGCAACCAGAGCTTTTCGGCTGTCCCTTTTGACAGCCATGGCAAAGTCCAGCCATGTCCACGTGTTGTTGTGGTATTCCAGACAGGGTAGCACCAAGTTAAGGTCACCCCAGTCCACACTGTTCTTCTCACCCTGTAAAAGGAAGAGGAGGGGGGGAAAAAAGGAAAAATTTCATCATCTGCCATTTTGAATCTAAGTCCCTTGGCTTATCATATTCCTACAATAGCAACCTACATATTTGATTTCCCCTACCTCAGTCTGGTAATGGTACTGACTCCTGCAGGAAGCAGAAGAAACAGCAGGTTTGTCACCCATGGCCCACTTTCACAGGAAGCCTGATGGTCATGTCACCCTGTCTCTAATCTTCAGTTTCCTTCCTACTCAAGAAAGTGCTGAGATGGGACATACCTTATAACTGACACACAGTGGAACCTGTGGGATTTTTATATATATGAAGGAGTTGTTCATGGCAGCTCGCTCTTTCATCTTGTCAATATCATCAACTGGATGCTAGGAAAGAAAGGAAAGGAACATAAGCCCTAAAGCCATCATGAGAAACCCAAGACCCTAAACATTACTCCATCCTCTCAGTCTTGGGAGTAGACTAAAGGAAAAAGGGAAACCCAGCCAGGCCCAACGGGACTATTAATACCTGTGGGGGAAAAAAAATCTTTAATAAGGGATATTTAAGGGTTGGAGCAGTGGCTTAGTGGTTAAGAGCACTGTCTGCTTTCCCAAAGGTCCTGAATTGAATTCCTAGCAACCACATGGTGGCTTATAACCATCTACAATATGATCTGATGCCCTCTTCTGGTGTGCAAGTGTACATGCAGATAGAACACTCATACATAAAAACAAACTTAACTCTTCCAGCTCTGGTCCCCCAAGAGTTGAGATCACAGAGGGCACTACCACATTCAGCTGCTCTGATCTTTCAATCCTGAGGAACATGCACCATACCTCAGGTAATTTTCGAAATGATCTTCTGACTCCAGAGCTCCGGGTCAAGCCCTGTGCTACCCCCTTCCCAGGGCCTAGTGGTACCGAATCATCTGTGGCTATCAGCTGCCGAGGCTTCACCACTGGTATTCCTGTGAAAACACAAGCACACCAACAGTGACAATTCTCCTGACAATGCTTTGGGTCATCACACCATTCTTCTGGCATTCCAGCACAGCAACTCTTACCAGTAGTCACAAGTTTGGACTTATCCTCTTCATCACCCACTTCATCATCATCCACATTTCGACCAGGAAAGAAAAAGCCCATCATTCTGTGGAAGAACTGGTGGGACAGCTGGATGGTGAGAGGCACCACATTTACCTAAGAGGGAAGGTGGTGAGGAAGCAAATAAGCTCAGTGTTTCCCACTACTAACTAGTATAGCAGTTTAGTTTTGAACTATCCTTTGATCCTGGGCTTCCAAAGAACTGTTTACTAACCTCAAAATGTTCCTTAACAGAGATACCTCCAACAGGTGGCCGGACTTTGCTGAAGAGGCGGAGGGCTAGTTGTCTCCCTGACTGGCAGGAACTCTGGGGCCGCAGAACCACCTATAGGATAGAGCAAACAATAACTCCACTAAACATCCTCTCTAAAACTCAACTTAAAAATCAATCCACAAATCTTCTGTAGGAGAACTGAAGCAATGGTCTTGCTAAGCTCGGCAAGCTGTACCATCCCAGATCAAAATGCTTCCTATACAAGGTTAAGAAACAACCACCAGAAATGCCTTCTGCATTAAAGCACATATAAGTGGCATAGGAATGGGGAAATAAGATTCACCTCATAGTCTTCCTGTCTCGAATGCCATTGGAGAGCAGCAGCCATGGCCTTGTGCTACCCCATGGCTGAGGGCCTCAACAAGGGCCACAAGGTGACGAAAAACATCAGCAAGCCAAGGCATAGCCAACGCTGCCAGCGTCTCACCAAGCACACCAAGTCATGCAGGACATGATCAGGGAGGTGTGCAGCTTCGTGCCTTATGAGCAGCACGCCACGGAGCTACTAAAGGTGTCTAAGGACAAGTGCGCACTCAAGTTCACCAAGAAGAGGATGGGCATGCACATAATAGCCAAGAGAAAGCAGGAGCTGAGCAACATGCTGGCACCTCTGAGAAAGGCAGCTGCGAAGGACTGACGGACCCTCCCCCGGTTAAAAAAAAAAAAAAAAAAAAGATCTGGTGCATAGATGTGAGGACATAAATTGGCAGAGAGCGCTTGCCATGTATAAGGCCCTGACTAAATCCCAAGCCTCCCACCAGCCCCCGCAAAACAAACAAACAAACAAAAACAAAAACAAAAATCTTGCCTTATAGATAGCATTGGGAAGAAGGTTGTTCATAGTGAACCAGCCTAACTCCAGGAGATGTTCTGCTGTGTCATCAGACTTATTCACCTGTAAGACAGATTTGGTCCATATAAGCTAATCTAAGACCCTAGTTTTATTTTTCTCTTTTCTCTGTAAATCATGAAGCCCAGGCTAGCCTCAAACTATAGCTGGCTCTGGCCTCCTTACCTACACATCTGAAATACTGGGATTATACGTATGCACCATCACACCCTGCCAATACCTCTTTCAATCTTACATGCAAAACATACCCACTAATCCAGTGTTTCTTGTAATACTAGCTAAACAACTAAATGTTAGTGCTTCCTAGTTCTTGTGACATTTAAATTTCTCACTCATTTTCAAACATTCCTTGTAATATTCTTTCCCCTTGTAGAGTAATTGCAGAAATGCTGTATCAGAATGGCACTACTCCAATTCAACTTGGATGACTGCATCCTCCACCTTAGTTCTAAAAATAATTTTCTTTTCATTTTTGGTTTTGCAAGGCAGGGTTTCTTTATGTAGCTTTGACTATTCTGGACTCACTTTGTAGACCAGGCTGGCCTTGAACTCACAGCTATCCACCTGCCTCTGTCTCCCAGAGTGCTGGGATTATAGGCACGTGCCACTGTGGCTGTTTTTTTGTTTTGTTTTGAAAATAAGGTTTCTCTCTGTAGCCTTGGCTGTTTTAGACTTAACTTTATAGACAGACTGGTCTCAAACTCACAGAGACTCACTTGCCTCTGCCTCCTAGAGTGCTGGGATCACAGATGTGTGCCACCACTCCTGGCTAGAATAATTTTCTTTTTTTTTTTTTTTTTTTTAAGATTTATTTATTTTATGAGTGTTCTATCTGCATTTACACCTGCCAGAAGAGGGAATCAGTTCACATTATAGATGGTTATGAGCCACCATGTGGTTGCTGGGAATTGAACTCATGACCTTTGGAAGAGCAGACAGTGCTCTTAACCACTGAGCCATCTCTCCAGCCCCGAATAATTTTCTTAATGAAAAAGCATTTGATTAATCTTATCTACACACTTGTATCATTTATTACAGGCTACTATGTCTCTAATTGTGACCATCACAAAGAATTACACAATTAGCCCCCCTTTCCTCTATGGATCGAACTCTTCAGATAGGTTAGGCCTCCGACTTTGGCTGCGGCTCTATGACTGTGCACCCCAATACCTTGCTGTAGAGAAACCTCTGCAGCTCCAGCTCAGCGATTCCCAGCTGTCCATCTTCCTCTGTCAGGCGCCAACGTGCCTGAGCAAAGTAAAACTCAGTGCGACGAACCACACTCACATCTTCCTGTTGCTTTCGCAGCTCCATTTTGTTGGCTCGCTGCAGTTGGAAGTCCTTAAAACATCTATGCATGAATAGGAAAGCCAAAGGAGAAAGGGAAAGCACACACAGCTTAGTGCTGCAGGCTGAAGCCTGGAGACCAGCCTGCTTTGGCTTAGCTGATACCTAACTTTTTCTTACTGATGTGCTGTTTCTGACACTTGAAGTAGGGAACAGACATCTGGCCTTTTCGCTTGATAGCTTTTTAATAAAGCACTGTCTTCCCACCGACTCCTACCACTATCTTCAATTTTGATCTTTACTGATCAGTTTTAATGTGTTTGCAGTTCAGATACATACTGCTAAGGCCACAAAAGTAGTATTTTTTAACTATCCAATTTTGCAGCAGAGCTTTTTCCAGGAAGCACTCCAGTGAGCACCCAAAGGAGGGGCTTTTCTGTTTTCACTCACCTCTCTGGCCAACTTCAGCAAGGCTTGTTCAGGAAGATGTGTCTGTATCTACTCTTAAAACAGTCTTTGAGAACGCACACTAAATCTACAGACTGTCAGAACACCAGCAAGAAAGAGAAACCAGCTCTCAAGAAGACTAGTGGGTACCTGATGAGGATGTTGAGTTCTTCACTTTCCAGCTGCAGGTTGGCCTTTTCCTGGTTTAGCTGTAACTGAAGTTTTTGGTTCAGGTCAAGTAAGTTCTCATTCTTGCTGTCATCCTGTAAAGACTAGGAAACCAGGAGAGCAGAGTTTGAGAGCCTGAGTGTCTACTGTAGGAGTCTCTGTCCTTAGACTACCTGGGGTGACTACCTTCATGATGGAGTACATCTGCTTCTCCAGGTGCCGTATCTGGGCCACATGCTGCCGCACAGCCTCCTGCAGGTGCAATATGCTGCTGCGCTGCTCCTCAGGATTGCTGGAGATCTCAAGCTGGAACCTGACACGCTGTTTTTTTTCACTGTGCTCCTAAATGAAAGGAAAAAGTGCACTTTTTTTTTTTTGTATTATGCTATGAACAAAACCTACAGCTTCGTACATGCTTTACTAATGGTACATCCCCAGCCTCATAAATTAACATTTTTTTTTTCTGGTTTTTCAAAACAGGGTTAACAGAGCATTGGCTGTCTTGAACTTACTTTGTAGACCAGGCTGGCCTCAAACTCACAGTGATCTGCCTGCCTCTGCTTCTCAAGTGCTGGGATTACAGGCCTGAACCACCATGCCCAGCTGAATTAACAGTTTTTTTTAAAAGGTTAAGTCTTGGGCTGGAGAGATGGCTGTTCTTTCAGAGGTCCTGAGTTTAATTCCCAGCAACCACATGGTGGCTCACAACCATCTATGGTGAGATCTGGCGCCCTCTTCTGGTATAATGTAATAAATAAATAAATCTTAAAAAAAATAAAATAAATAAAAGGTTAAGTCTTGGAGGAAAGTGAATAGTGCTCTCTTTTGAAAGCTAACCATAAATTTATGGTCATGATCAGTAGCAAGAGTAAGGGGTAGGTCAATACAAAAGATCTGCAACGTGGATTTCATTAGGCAGGCCCACAAGGGAGAGATGGAGGCAAAAGCACGTTCTTAACATTGTTGGCGATGCTCAGATGACTGAGTAGAGAACAGCCTACAACAAACTCTACAGTCTGAGAGACACAACAGCTACAACTGCCTAATAACATGTATCAGCCCTAAGTCCCCTTTTCAGGGTAAGGTATTAGTTTCTTTCTTATCCACTGAGCCATCTCACCAGCTCAGCACTACTTTACTTACTTAGCTGGGATCAAAGTAAAAGGCAAGGTCAAAGTTCAGATGAGATTAACCTGAATTGTAGACAGGCTCATGCTCACCTTCCGCTTAGGTTCTACATGGAGCAGCAGATTGTTGACAATGTCCAGAATCATAGCATATTGAGCTGGATTGGTAGAAATTTCCAATTCATGGTGGATGAGAGTGAAAGTATCCACAGCCCCTAGATAATCATAAGCAGTCAAATAAGAGGTTCAGGTTTCTCCCTAGATAGTTAATCTCCTAACTCATATTTTTGAATTGTTTTTTGAGACAGGGTTTCACTACACAGCACTCGATAGCCTGAAATTCACAGAGATCCAACTGCCTCTGCCTCCTGGATGCAGAGATTAAAGCTGTGCACTACCATATCCAGCCTAACAAATATTTGGAACCACTCCTGTTAGTCCATCTAACAGAAAGGGAGTAAGAGACACCCCGAAACAGGAACATGTTTATTTCAGAATCATACGTAATACCTATTGTCCCAGTTTCCTCTAAGAGTACAAGTTGTTCTAAGGCTGAAATTTCAAAATACAGAGCCAAGTAAATGTTAGTAATAATAATGCACAGGAATCCCTTTAATAAGCATTGTCTTAAAACCACTAAGGAAATAACTACTTTCACAAATCCCTAGTCCTCTCCAAAAACCTTTAAAGCCTAAATACCTTCCTGCTTCTTTAAGAGATCCTCCTTTTCCTGGTTCTCACGAACCTCAGGTGGCTTAATCTGAGTTGCTAGCTCAGGATCAATGTCATGGCTGTAGCTAATATAGTACATCCGGCAGCTACAGCGTGAAATGATCCGCTGGACTTGCTGGGCTTGTTGGGCTTCAGCTGGCTGGTTCCAATCTGGGAAGGAGAAAAAAAAAAAAAGGTAAAAGACAGTCTCTCCATAAAAAGTATGGTGAGAGCTCCCACCTGTATATTATGTCTAAGGAATTCCAGAAATGTTGTTTTCAGTCTAGACTGGAAAAAAATAATGATACTTCAGTATACACTGATGCTAGTAAAGAAATTGGGGCAGCAGAGATGGCTCAATGTTGGGAGCACTGGCTACTCTTCCAGAGGACCTGGGGTTTAATTCCCAGAACCCACATGGCAGCTCCCAGCTGTCTGTCACTCCACTTTCAAGGGATCTGACACCCTCACACAGACATATATACAAGCAAAAACACCAATGCACAGAAATAAAATAAGTCATAAAAAAAAAAAAAAAAAAAGATAAATTGGAGCCCAGTGTCACAGTACATACAGCTTGGTCAACACAAAAGTGAGTTCTAGGACAGCCAGAGCTATATAATGAGACCTTGCCTCAGATATATAGATAGATGATAGGTGATAGACAGAGAGAGACACAGACAAGCTTGGCGTACAATTCAAATGTATAGCAAATGCCTGGCATGTAAGACACTCTGAGTTTGATCTCTACTACCATCAGAAATTTAATAAAAACCATATGGTGGCTCATTTCTAAGACCATGACTTTGAGGAAAGCGTGGTCTATACAGACTAAGACAGCTTCAAAAGCCAAAAAAAAAAAAGTGAAGAACGTAGGTTACAAAAGTAAATGAGGTCCCTTTTTGTTTGTTTTGGTTATCTGAGTGTTTTTCTGTGTGGCCTGGCTCTCCTGGACTCAATTTGTAGACCAGGCTAGCCTTGAATTCACAAGAGATCTGCCTGCCTATGCCTCCCCAAGTGCTGGGATCACAGGCGTGCGCCACTAAGCCTGGCTGGTACTGAGGCCCCTTTGGAATGCACATTTACTCTGAGGGAGGAAGAAAGCTGACCTGTGGTCGTGGTAACCATGCCTCCCACTGCCTGCCCACTTTCCATCAGCTCCTGAACAGAGTCCAGACTGCGTTCCCGGTGCTCCTCAATATTCTTCACCTGAAAACAAGTTGTTGGATCTTTAGTTTCTGGGAAAAGACAGCTTATTCTAACACCACCATAGATAATCATGTTTCAAGTAAAGTCACGTACTGCAAAACAATGCTTCAGTAAATGACAGGTTGCAGGCCCAATAATAGTCCCATCCCTGTAATCCCAGCAAGAGGCTGTGAGGCAGGAGCATGCCATCCTGGACTGCACAGTGAATTCCAACAGTCTAGAATACACGGTTGTGATCCACAAAAACAAAACAAAGGGTCAAGCCACCCAATGACAGTAGAGTAGAGGAAAAGAGGAGGAGGAGGAGGCGGCAGTAGCTGCTGGGCCCCTGAGGAGAAGATTGTCATGAGGACAAAGATGGAGCAGAACAGGTAACAGGGCAGAGGGCTGGGAAGTAGGCCAGACCAGCATAGATGTGTTAGAATAGATGAAATCTCCCCAGCTATAGTGCTTTAAAGCTTATTAATCAGTGTAACAGGTCTCTGTCTCATTATCTGGGAGCTAGAGCAGGTGTAGAAAAACCCTTTAATTCAACACTTGATGGATTTGAGGCCAGCCTAGTTTACCTATAAAGTGCAGCTAATACTACACAGTGAGACCTCAAAAACACAGCCAGGGGCCACTGAGATGACTCAGTAGGTAAAGCGCTTGCTGAACAAGTCTGATAACCTGAGTTCAATCCTGAACTCACATAAAAGGGGAAAAGGATGGGCCTCAGCGGTTAAGAGCATTTGTTGTTTCACCAGAAAGAAGACCAGGGTTTGAGCTCCAGCACCAGCATCGGGCAATTCTGGGTCTAGGGATCTCTTCTGGTGTGTGAAGATATGCATGTGGTATATACAGAGACATTTAGGTACTCATATACACATAAAAAAATAGGAAAATTGACTCCACAAAATTGCCTTCTGACCTCTAAAAACACACGAATCTCTCTCAGACATACAATAATAGGACCTGGTTCAAATCCCCAGCACCAATGTAAAAATCCAAAGACAACCACAAATGCCTGTAATTCCAGGAAGGTGAAGACAGAAAGATTGTTGGGGCTTGCTGGAACCCAGGCAAATTCCAGGTTCAATGAAAGACCCCTGCCTCACGGGAGTAAGGCAAAGCATAATAGAACAAGACACCTGATGCCCTCTCCTCTGGCCTCTGTGCATTCATAGGCACATATTCCTGCACACATACATTGCATGCTCACCCATATATATATACCTATTTAAAAAAGAAAATCATTCTGACACTGTTGCCTTGGAGATCAGGGTAAATAACAGAATGAGTGTCATAAAAGATCAAAGCAGTAAGGTCAAAGCTTCAGGACTGGAGAGATAGATGGCTCACTCGTTAAGAAAGAACACTCAACTGGCTATTCTTCCAGAAGATGAAGGTTCCATTCCCAGCAGCTAACAACTTCCTGCAATCCCAGTCTCAGGGGATCCAACACGCTCTTCTGGCCTCTGCAGGCACCAAGCACACACCAGATGCACAGACATACATGCAGCAGAGCACCCACACGCATTAAACAAGAAAAAAGGAAAGAAAGAAGGAAAGGAAGGAAGACAAAGAAAGAGAGAAAGAAAAAGAGAAAGAAAAGAAAGAGAAAAAGAAAGAAAAAGAAAACGAGAAAAGAAAGAAAAAGAAAAAGCAAGAGAAAGAAAAGAAAAAGTAAAAAAGAAAGAAAGAGAAAGAAAGAAAAAGAGGAAGAAAAAGAGAGAGAAAGAGAAAGGGAGAAAAAGGAAGGAGGAAGGAAGGAAGGAAGGAAGGAAGGAAGGAAGGAAGGAAGGAAGGAAGGAAGGTAAAAGATAGACAGAGGCTCCTGGGGCTGGAGATGGCTCAGCAGTTCAGAGCACTTGCTGTTCTTACAGACGACGCAGGGTTAGTTCCCAGCACCCACATAACAGCTCACAATCACCTTAATTCCGGTTTCAAACTAGACATACTCTTCTGGTCTTGGAGGGTACGACATACATACATGGCAGGTATATGGATAAATTAAAACACATAAATCAAAAACAACACAAATATCTCTATCCATCCATCCATCCATCCATCCATCCCTAGATATATATTTTTTTAGAGACCCAGGCTTCAGATGGCAGATCTATTGAATCACAAAGTCACATAGGGGGAAAAAAATTATATTCTTTCTAACTCCAAGGATCTCCACTTTAATGCTGATGCAACTTAGGGGAGAAAAAAACCCTTCAACTGTAAATGTGACATGCCTAAAAGTGATAGGCCCAGAAAGTTCTATCTACCTTTACATGGATCATTTCTACTCCTTCATCCCTATTTCTTTTGTTGATTGTGGGGATCAAACCTAAGGTTTGTGCTTCTTAGCCAAGTGTTTCTCCTGAGGAAGAACTCCAGCTAAGGTACCTTCTGTGGACACTATTTGCTAACATCTTGTTGTTACCAAGAACTTGACCTTAGTTGGCTTGACTTAGTTGTTCTTTCTTTTGTTTTTGAGATAGGGTTTCTCTGTGTAGCCCTGGCTGTCCCAGAACTTGCTCTGTAGACCAGGCTGGTCACAAACTCAGAGAGATTCGACGGCCTCTGCTTCCCAAGTGCTACAATTAGAGGCGTGGGCCACCACCCCCTGGCTTGATCTAAATATTCATCTGTGTCTAGCATCATTATGCTTGAGGTTGCCTTGACTGAACCACAAGGTCCTTTACAGAAATACAAGATCAGTAAAAGGAGTTATCTCTTTATTACCATCATTCATGTTTTTTTTTTTATTTTGGTTCTTATCAGATATAGCTGAATCCTATAACCAAGTATGCAGTACAGTGTGGACACTTAACAACTGTCAAATATGTAAATGATAATGCATAATCCTAGCCATACCTCATGACCACCAACCCTTCAGTAAGTCTGAAGGAGTATCCTAGAATATGTACTGTCGAAATTTTCTACCTTTACTCCCAGCATTTGGGAGGTAGAGGCAGGCAGATCACTGAGTTCAAGGCCAGCCTGATCTACAGAGCAAGTCCCAGGACAGCCAGGACTATACAAAGAAACCCTGTTTTGAAAAAACCAAAAACAACAACAAAAAAACCCCTCGGGCTGGAGAGATGGCTCAAGGGTTAAGAGCACTGGCTGCTCTTCCAAAGCTCCTTAGTTCAATTCCCAGCAACCACATGGTGGCTCACAACCATCTATAATGAGATCTGCTGCCCTCTTCTGGCGTGCAGGTGTACATGCAGACAGAACACTACATACATAAATCAATTTAAAAAAAAAAAAAAAACCCTCTACTTTTTGCTGAAACAATCACCCTTATGAAAGGCCATAAAATGACTTGGCTAGCCATGCAGCAATGCTCCCTGCACTACAGATGCTAAGGCAGAGGGAGCTTCAGTTTTAGGGCACCTGGGCTACACAGAGCTTGACACCAGACTACATAACAAGACTTGTCTCGAACAAGCAAAACAAAGTTCTCAGACCCACTGCCTATCAGTTGCCTGTTGGTATGACATTTATGGAGGGACTACAAACTTAAAAAGAAAGAAGTTCCTGTTCCTTTAATCTAGTACTGGTCAATACAACAGTATTGTGGGAGAGAAACACTGTTTCTACAGTCCACAGGCTGCTCATGCTCAGTGTCCTTTTCTACTGAGGAGAAAGTAGGTGCTATAAAGAACCTTCCAGCAGTTCCAGCTGAAAGGGCTAACCACAGAAAATAGAGATATATACGCCTTCTCACACATGCTCACTGACCTCTAGCCATAGCTGTCGGCCATCTTGTTCAGTAGGGCTGCTTTCAGTAGTGGCAAAATACTGCATGCCATCCAACAGGCAAGTCCAGGAAGTCTTTTGTTTCAGGGTGTCCCCGTACCAAGCTGGACGGTGTTGGCACTGCAGTAGCTGGGCTTTGGCAGCTGACACAATGGCACAGCCCTCCGTCTCTGCCCCACGGAGAACCATCTAAGTCAAAGACAAACGAAGGGTTTTAGACAGAAGGGAGGCCGAGAGAGTTCTTCTGGCCAGGGAGCTTCACTGATTTTATATATGGAGTGACTGCTT
Source organism: Meriones unguiculatus (assembly GCF_030254825.1). Classification (NCBI taxonomy): domain Eukaryota; kingdom Metazoa; phylum Chordata; class Mammalia; order Rodentia; family Muridae; genus Meriones; species Meriones unguiculatus. The sequence goes on from NC_083355.1 coordinate 41,939,465, forward strand.
AAGATGCCTGTAAAAGATACAACTGAGCTCCAGCTACCCGTTCTTCAGTTATATGCGGAGAAGCACTGAGGTTGCTGATACAAGCCCATAACCCCAGCTTTCAAGAAACTAAGACGACAGCCAAGTTTAGAGCCACAGTGGAAGGCCACCCCCCCTTTTTTTTTTGAGTCAGGGTCTCACTATGTTTTCAAATTTAGAGATCCACCTGGTTCTACCTCAGAAGGGCCAGGATTAAAGGTGTATGACACCAAACCCCACACTCAGCTTGTGGATCTCTATCCAGATCCAGCCTGACACAGGTGTCCTATAAAGAAAAGGTACCTGGCAGTTGACCAGCTCAATAAGGCAGTTTCGGTTGTATATGTCATCTGTCTGGCAGGCAGCAATGCCACACAATTGGTCACTCATACCCGACTCCTCTTCTGTGAATACTACAAATCTATCTGTTTCTTCAATCAGTTTCTGCAACATGTAAGCACCTGGCAAAGAAATAAGTTGGGGAAAGGTCACCATCTCAAAGAGAGAGAGAACACATGCAGGGCCACATTGATCGCTCATTAATTCATGTCTAGGTAAAGGCTGAGATACCTCTTCAACCTAGAACACTTGTCATCTACCCCACCCTTGACTCAAAAGGATAAAATAAAAGCTATTTGGTTCTCCCCTTCATGTTAACAAAAGTAAAAGATTTCTAATAGAAACATCAGTTTAAGTAACTCTGATTCTTTCCCTAAGGCTCCCATCGTGACAGTGGTAGGAAATGATCCCAGGTCCTCTGTAAGAACAGCAAGCGCTCTTTCAACTGCTGAGCCATCTCTCCAGTCTCTCTCCTTTTCACATACTCCTTTTTTGTGACTATTCCTTTCCACTCCCCACCATGTTCTAGCTTTGCTACTCCTCTCGAAGGTCTTAGAAGTCTTGCCTCCTCTTGCTTAATAAGTCTGTCTGGTAGCATTACGGTTGTATCAGAATTAGACCAGTCTGCCTGTGGTGGAGATCCTACCTCTAGCACCTATTCAATTGTGACTTTGAGCAGCTTGCTTTATATTCTTTGTGACTCACTTTCCTTATCTGCAAAATAACTATCGGATAAGGCTCATGATAATTTAACGAAATACATAAAAATATTTTTATAGGTATCTGCCATGATAAACAACACTATCATCTTCCTGGCATTAAGTTTTAGCTCTGTGAAGAAATGCCTGAAACTCTTATCTCTAGAGTAAGGCTAGGCTCATTTCCAGACGTTGTCAGCGTTACCTATATATCCTACCACTGCCACAGGTTCAGCATGTCTAAACCTGTTCAGCCTATGGCTCTATTTCTCATACTACCATTTACAATACGCCAGCAAATCACCAGACACCAGGCGTTAGGCATCATCACCCTCCCCCACTTAAAAGATTTTTAAGTGTGTGGTATTTTGCCTGAATGTGTGTGTCTCTGTGCATAAGTGTGCAGTATCCAAACAGGCCAGAAGGTGGTGTCAGATTCCCTGGAACTGGGTTATGAGCCTCCATCTAGGTGCTGGGAATTGAACCTGGATTCTTTCTTTAGCCTTTCCTTGTTTTTCATTTGGACAGTTTTTCATTATGTGGCCCTGGCTGTCCTGGAATATATGTAGAATATACATTGCTATGGAGACCAGGCAGGCCTTGGACTCAGAGTTTTGCTTGCCTCTGCCTTTACAGTGCTGTATACCAGGCTTATATTTTCCATTTTAACGTCTTCCAGCAGCCAAGTCTCCTATATGCACAGTAGCATACAGCATCATTCTGTCTATCTCACTCATCCTAGCTGCTCCACCTCCTTCCAGTCCTTGCTGCCTCCTGTTGATACACTGTTACTTTCCTCATCTGTCTGTCCACCTCCAGCCCTCCTACTCCCCACTGCTAGAGTTATTTTCCTAACTGTCAAAATCTAATTATGACAGTCTATTCAAAGACTTCAGTAGTTCTCCATCCAGCCCTAACAAAAAAAGGACCTATGTAGGTCTCCAATGATCTTCATGTTTTCTTTCTAACCTTTTTTGTTGTTGCTGTTTTTTGAGACAGGGTTTCTCTGTGTAGAGCTGGCTGTCTTAGAATTTGCTTTGTAGACCAGGCTGTCCTCAAACTCACAGAGATCCACCTGCCTCTGACTCCTAAGGCTTGCACCACCACACCCAGCTTCTAACCAATTTCTCACTCTCCCTTTGTTACTGTGTTATGGAAAACAAACTGTTTATTCTCCTTTGAACACCTCACCCTTTCCCAATACCATTCCTATTCAGGTTATTTCCTTTGCACTGGCTGCCCTTTTCCCTATTTCTACACATTCAATAATGCCATACCTTAAAAGTCAACTCAAATGTCACTTACTCAATTAATTCTTGCCTGATTATATTCCATTTCACTTTAACTTCCCTGGTCTTTAAATTCCTCTCTGATGCATTTCCCACTTTTCATCTATTCTCACACTTACCATAAACTCGCATTCTCTTACATTTGTTATTCCCTAAAACACCCATTCTTTTCTTGCCCAAGTCTTACTTTTCTTTCAAGATTTCCTGGGATGCTAGAGAGATAGCTAGGCAAATAAAGAATTTGGCAGTGTTTCTGTTTTATGCCAGCTAAGTACTTAAATGATACAAGGCTAGGAATATGGTGTCCAAGCCCATGTTCATGTTCTAACCCTAAACCCACAGTCATCTGCCCCTGCCTACCTCCTGATGATCCCTTATCAGGCCGTCCACTGAAGCTAGGAGTGCTGACATGAGGTGGAACTTGGGCACTCGGTGGGATACCCCGCTTTGGCTTTTTGGCTGACATCTGGGGATCAATCTTTAAACCTTTCAGAGCCTCAGTAGAGAGATTACGTTTGAGTACGGCTGCTTTTTTGTAGCCATCATATAGGCCAAAGGCAATGTCCCTGTTGGTGGTTGTCCAGGAAATCCGTAAATCTACCAAGTAAAGCTGGTGTGTATGAAAGGCAGGATCACCATCTCGAGTAGACAGCTCCTGAGAAACAGGAAAAGGAAACCAGGATCACACAGACATTCCCACCACTACTCCTGAAGCAGAGACAAAGTGCAGAAAGCAGCTCTGGAAGACCGTGGAGAAAAATATTAAGTGGTCTTAGTTTGTACATTACTTTACATCCTAACTTATACCTACTGTGCTTTAGTGAATCAGGTAATTTCAAAGCCATCTATAGTTGGGAGAGATGGAGAAAGCCAACACTAAATGAAGCGTTAAGAACTTTGACTCAAAAAAAAAAAAAAAAAAAAAAGAACTTTGACTCTAGCCGGAAGCAGTGATGCACGCCTGTAATCCCAGCACTCTGGGAGGCAGAGGCAGGCAGATCTCTGTGAGTTCAAGGCCACCCTGGTCTACAAAGTGAGTCCAGGACAGCCAAGGCTACAAAGAAACCCTGTCTCAAAAAACCAAAAAGAACTTTAACTTTATTTCCTGAAGACCAAAAGCATTGTTAAATGGAGAATAAAAAGAATTTTCTTTTTTTGTAGGGAGTGGTGGTGCCAGGAATTGAACTCACTAATCTAATACCCTGCCACTCAACTGCACACCTACCTCAAGATTTTTCAAGAGGGTGATTATCTACATGTGGTAGCACATTTCCTGAAACCACAGCATATAAAGCAGTGGCAAGAGAACAGAGAATTCAAGTCAAGCTTGGATTACAAAGCGAGACTATCTCTCTCTCTCAAAAAAAAAAGGAAGAAAGAAAAATGAAACCGCAGCAGCAGCCAGTAGTCAGTGACACCGCTCAATAGTTTAAAGGTTCTTGCTGCCTCATGACCTTAGCTAGAGCCCTGTGCTCACACAAACACTTTTTTTTTACATTATTAATGAGATAAAGATACATTTTAAAAAGAAGCTGATGAGATGGCTTAGTAGGTAAAGGCTTGCCACCAAGCCTAACAGCTTCAGTTGGATTTTCTGTACTAATATAATGGAAGCAAAGAAACTGACACAACACTAGTTGTCCTCTGACCTATATTTATACACAACCACCCACCCATAAATGCAACTTAAGAAAGGAGCAGCTGTAACACCGAGTAAATATATCATAAAGTGATGACATACACGCTATGAATACAGTTAGAAACCTTATCAGAACTAAACTCTCACTATCCACTGTGATAGTGCACAGGAGATAATAGGTGTGGACAAGGACTTGAGGGTAGGGCACACAAGCCAGCAAGACCCATGGCTGGCACGCCACTGCTGGACCTCTCAAGTCTCTAAAACTACGGCAAATCTCTGTTCTTTAAGCCACCAGCAGTCTATTTGCCCACTTAAATTTAGACACCATCTAACAAGCGGCTATGTCAAATAGTACCTCGTCCATAGTGCGGTTGCTGTGCCGTTGGTAAGTAAGGGACGACAGGCTCAACAGGTGAGTCTTTGTTATCAAGGGGTCAAGGCAGTGGTCAGCGTTCTCTTCAGTGGGTGAAGCCATCAGGTGGACAGTCACCTGACTTAAGTCACTCACCATCTGTGTCACACTCCACTCAGAAATAAGGCGCCGCATCACTGTGCCAGCTGAGAAAAGGAGCACACAAGTCCATGCAGAGCAGTACAAGAACGTGAGTCATTAGAGGAGAATGGAACTAAGAAAAAACAAAACAAACAAACAAAATCCCAAGGAACAGACTAGCAGAAATAGAAGCTTTGGCCTGACCTTGAGGTATAAGCCGCTGAGTTCCCCGAGTGAAGACATGACCCTGACTGCACTCAATCTGGATGCCCCGCTGCTGGGCAAATGATGCCCAATAATGTACCTGGTAACAAGAGCAAAAAACAGAAGAAAGGATGGCAGAAGAGATGACTAAGAGAGTCAATCCACAGAAAATAAGAAAACTAAGAAAGGGAAACAGTTAAATGTTCGATGTCCGATGTCAAGTCTGACCTGTAGCTGGGGAAACAGTGCAGTATAGGAAAGCTGTTTGTAGTGCTGGCCAAGTTTCTTCTTGCTGGGCTTCAGGTTGTTGAAGAGTTTTCCTCTACAGATAGGCCTTGTGACGCTAGTCCAAGTTGCCCAGAAATTCTGCATCCAGCGAAGGGTACTACTATACAACAGAATTCGGGGCTGGGATATTGCTGCAAAGGAAAAGGTGGACATACCCAAGTTGTGGTTGAAACAGAGGTGAGAAAAATGTTTTCCCAGCTTCATCTTTAGAGACTGAAGAACCCATACATCCTCCTCATATTCTGTGTCCGCAGCACCTCTTCTTTCAAGGATCTAAGCTCTCTGCTTTCACCCAGTGCTAAGGTCTAAATGTTTATATATTCATCCCCCTCCTCCTCTACAGCAGCCAGATTTTAGGTAAAAATCCTAAACGGCAAGGTGATGGAATTAACGAGGGAAGCTGGTTAGACGTAGGAATGACACTGATGACAAAGGGTGGGCTGAGTCAGCTGAGAAATGGGTCAAGAGACCCGAAGGAGTTTACTGGCTTTCCACCACTTGAGGCTACAGCAAAATGGCATGTAAGGGAAGGGCCTTCACCAGACACTGAATCTCATGAGCACTTCCATCTCTAACTTCCTAGACTAAACAACTTTGGGAATATTCATTACTTCTAAGCAACACAATTTGTGGTATTACTGTTAACAGCAGTCCAAAAAGACACTAATCCTACAAACAAAGGTCACAACTCAATTCCGACCTATCCCTCTATCCTATCTTTCACTCTAAAGCAGTCAGTATCCCAAGCCCATCCTCCCCATGGTCCCAGACCCAAGTCTCACTCCCACTATGGCGAGTCAAATCCATCTTGATAGAGAGATTGAGGTTCTCAGAGCGGAAGGCCCGGTAGGAGTCATGGAGCTGGCCCAAGGACACCTCAGGCAGGAATTCAGGGGCCCTCAGAGTGACACTGTGATGGTCATGAGGGTTCCCATGGCACAGCCACTGCAGGTCCAGTGTCATGCAGAAGTCAGGCAGGTGAAGGAAGCAGCAGTCGTCATACCTGCCTCACAACGGAGCCCCAGCCCTCAGTGACTTAGTCACTTGCTTCCCTGGGCTTCCCTCTCCCTCCACCCTGACTCCCCCATCTCGTTAAGGACCCCATCCTTCATTCCACTCACTTAGAAGCTGTTCTTACGTTGACATCCAGGTCCCCTTTGAACACAAACTGACCAGGTTTCCAATGAAATGAAAGGTGGCTCCATTCCCAGTGCATGTTTTCAGTTGTATTATACGGATCCTAGAATGACCCCGCCCCACCCCAAAGAACACGATGAGCTACAGATAAGAAAATGGTCTCCCAAATCAGTACCTTTCTCTCCATGCCCCACATGCTGTACAGGTCCCTACTGTACTATCCTAACAATGAAATGACTCCATGGAGCCCCTCACCTCAGTGGCCAGCTGATGCAGGTTTGCTTGTTCAATATCCATATGCCAGTCCCCATGGAACAGAAGACGGCTCTTATCCCACCAGGGCAAAGGTGGGCTGGGGTCAGCTGAGGGCTTGGTCAAGAGGTCCACACATTGACCAATCAGTGTCCAGGCTGGATCCCAGCATGGGCCCCACACCACTGTGTACTGGAAGATTTCCGCTAGGGTAGAGGAATGCAGGCTTCAGCTTACTACAAAACACCGCTTTGTTCCTCCTTTGTTCCAAAAGGGCCTCAGCTTATCTTCTACCCAAGGCCCACAAATACCCCTCAGCTAAACCAACTGCCTCCTTTACTCACAGTGGAAGTCATGGTAGAACTTCAGTGGGGGCATGTTTCTCTCTACTGCCACATTACCCCAGGGAAGCCCCAAATGCAGGATTTGACGTCGACGGGAGCAAGGCTGGCCACTCTGCTCAGTGCCTGCAAGTCGTCCCATGAGCCGCCAGTCACGGATCTCAAACAGGTACCGTGGATAGTCTCTGATCCGAACTATTATTAGACAACAGATACACACTGGTTGCTCACTTTCACATGTGTTTTGTTTTGTTTCCCCTGCTGTTCTTTTTATCAATCCAGAGAATGAGGGTTGGCAAATTAAGTAGCAAAGCTAAAACAGGACATAGAGTAAAGCAGAGGTGAGGGGCAAAGAGAACATGAAATTCAAGAGCCAGAATACCCTTAAAGACAGCTGTGTTCATTGCCCTATTACATCCGCTAAGCAGTTTCAGGGTGAAAATCAGGAACAAAGAAAGGGAAGCAGAGACCGTCCACCCAAAGCCAACTACAGTTCCCAATACAACTTAGATCTTTGCAATCACTCAAGAGAGCTCCCTGGCTCTCGCAAGCCAAATGCGGGCTCCACAAACAAGGGATGTACTCACCCAGGAAAGTTTTGACACTGCACTTGAGCATACGACACCACTGAATGGCAAGATCTATTCCCTCAGCAGGAAAAGGGCTGCCAGGATCAAGCTCTCGAACCTGCTCTAGCACACGCTCAGGCCCGTGGAAGGAGGCATCTGCCAGAGCCACCAGCTCCAGCCCCGCCAGGCTCCAGGTGAGCAGTGCACGGCGCATGGGTGTGCTGCCATAGAGACGGCGAGAGCGCTGGATGTAGATTTCAATGTTTTTGCGTTCCAAAGAGGCATAGAGTTCCTCAATTTTTCGAGCTGGCAGCAGCTCCCCATGCTGCTTCCGTAGGGCAGCCACTTTGGCGTCCAGCAACTGCAGTCTTTTGGAACTTTCCTTACTTTCATCCTTCATCAGTTCATAGTTATCGTGAAGTTTCACCTCAAAGACGTCATCCAGGAAAACCCACGAGAAGTGCTGAACCTTGATGAGTAGATCAGGTGGGAGAGGAACAGGGCTTGAAGAAGCCCAAGCTGGAGTCCCTCGATGCAGCCCCTTGAGCCATTTCTGAACTCCCACAGCCTCATCTAAAGTTCGAGAGAAGTCATACTGATAAGGAAATTCCACTGAGACTGATCCAAGGGAAAAGAGCCAAACACGATTGCGAAGGGTCTGCAGTGCAGGGAAGGGGTTCCTGTGGAGGATCATCTCTTCCAGCTCAGGCAGGAGCTGTACCTCCACCTCCTTGAAGTTGAAGATGCTGTTGCCATCAAAGCCAGCAGCCAGTTCTGGGCAGTAAGCCTGCAGTGAGCCTCCATGTCGGTTCAGTGACACACTCTCTGCAGCCAGGGTAATGAACTTGTCCTCAGCTACAAAAGCTGTCAGTTTGGCAGTGCTCACCTCCAGGGTCAGGTTTAGCAGCCGCCGAGGTGGGGATGGCTCAGGGAGATGGTCTTCTGACTCAGAAGTGGCCTGTGGAGTCTCTAGTGCATGGGATTGGACAATCTCAGGAAACACGGTTGCTTGTAACAGGTCTCGGCACTGTAGAGTGGCCAAGATATGCTGGTACAGGTACATGTGATCTGGGGGGCTCCAGAGCAGAGTCAGCCCAGCACCACACTGAACCTTTGGGATGTAAGAAAAGAACCTGTCAATCACTGTCTCAGAACAGTAGAGGAAACACGGAAACTATGACATGTGCTTCCTGGCTCAAGAATTCTATCCACCCATAAATCTTTCCTAAAAAGACCACATTAATTACTGCTTTGCTTGGTTCCCCATTGACACTAAAATGCTAAGTTAAAAAAGTTATCTATATCACACTTATGCTTTTGAGTTTTCCTTTAGTAGATTCTAAAACGCCTTGGAAGTGTGAGTCGTGTTTCCTATGGTTAAACAGAATGCAGAGAAGGAACTTAATAATCATTTGGCTTTATGTTTCCACTCACAAGTTACCATTCAATGAATACCGTCTAGAAACAAGTGCAACTTCAAATGTTTCATCAACAGATTAAAAGACTTAATTCCTAAAACATAATGTACAAGTACTGGCCACAGTAGAGCACAACCACTGACTTATTATGAATGAATGTCCTTGTTACCCTGAAACACAGTCAGTTCTGAATAGCTCAAGGGATGAACAACTGAAGTACCAAGACACAGACACTCCCTCAAGTATAGTCTCTGAAAAGCAACCTCCTTGGTTTCCAAAGGAAAGTGAGCTCAAAGCCTCTCTTCTCCTTTGAAAAACCCCATGCCCACCTGATACTGCATGGAAAAAGACACTGAAAAGCCTCCCATCTTCAGATCCCTTCTAGCCTTCTAAGGAACTGAGTGCTTCCAAAAAAATGTGTTTGTGTATGTGTGTCTGTGTCAACACACAAAGGCACCATAACTCACACATAGGGAAATTAGAAGGTAACGTTCAAGAGTCAGTTCTTTCCAATCTGTAGGTCCTGGAGATTGTCGGGACAAACACATTTACTCAAAGAGCCATCTCTCAGAACCTCACTTTTTCTTTTCTGTCTTCAGATTTATGTTTATGAATGTTTCGCTTGCATATATGTATGTACACCACATGCCTGCTGAAGTGAGAATCAGATCCCTTATTATTGGAGCTATGGGTAATTATGAAATCATGATGTGGGTACTGGGAATTGAATATACAAGTCCTCTATAAGAATGATAAGTGCTCTTAATCACTGAGCCACCTCTCCAGCCCCACTTACTTTTGTTTTTGTAAAATGATATATCTGGAGCTGGAGAGATGGCTTAGTGGTTAAGAGCACCTTCCAGAGGTCCTGAGTTCAATTCCCAGCACCCACATGATGGCCCAACTATCTGTAATAAAATCTGATTCCCTCTTCTGTATGAAGACAGGGCACTCGTATACATAATATATACATTTAAAAAAATGTATCTGTTATCTCCTTTAAAATGACCCCATAGTTTGCAGTCGGGGAGTCTAAAATGGATACATCTGTAACAAGACAGTTATGGATGGGTAATTACTGAAACTGGAAATATGAAAGTTCAAATGTTCTCTCTATATTTCAATGTGTTTATAACATAATAAAATGTTAAAAATATAAGAAGGAAAGATGGACACCAGCTGTTACTTTTCTCTAAGTTTTAGAACACTAGTCAAAGAGACCAAAAAATGTTTTAAGTGGTAGGAAAACCCAGCCTGGTCCATAGCCCCAAAGCATTACCTCTATAGAGCGGATGCTGCTGTGATAGGTAAGGGAGAGCATGGAGAGGCCAAGCACTGGTGTGGGGATGTCAGGAGCCTTGCAACAGGGCTGCATCTTCTCTGTGATGGATTTTACTAGAGCAAGCACAAGCCCTTGAATCCCCACAGTGGAGGTCTCAGCACTGCCCAAGACAGTCAGTGTGTCCAGTCGTATCTCTGAAGCACCTGGCATCGAGAAACCAAGACATTCCAAGTTCTGAAATGATAACACCAAGGAGGTTCCTTTCTCCTTTCTTATCCCTTTACTGCCCTTAGTCCCCACACTTCCCTTAAGTGATTGATTCCTAATATTTTAGGAAAACTTCCCCTTTTCCTCTAATCTACCTAGATCTGGAAAGGACAGTTTCCCAATGTTTAGAAATTCTCCATCTATCATTCATTCTGTAGAAATACACACAAGGAAATAAAAAGCTGGAGCAGGTCAGCCTGGTCTACAGAGTTCTAGGACAGCCAGGGCTATATAAAGAAACCCTGTCTCAGAAAACCAAAATGAAAACAGAAAGGAAGAACGGAGGGCAGGACCAAGCTATGTAGGAGCCAGACACAGCTATAATGCCAGCATTCACTAGATTGAACTGGAAGATTCCAAGCTAGAAGGCACTCTAGCAAGATCGTGCCTCAAGGGGAAAAATGACAACAAAACAAAAAAACATCAAAAGAAAAGAAACCTTCCATGGTCTCATTCTCTTGACCACACCAAGGCTAAGTTTTTCCTCCTATCTGCCTCTCTTTTAATAGTTCCCTTCCACAGACACTAAGAAGTAGCACAAAGCCTGTCCTTTAAGCCTTTCTAACATTTCATGCCTCTAACATAGAACCTTCCAGATAATGAGTTTCCTTAATGAGAAGCTGACTAGATCAGCCTAGGCTGCTGAGTTCACACACTACATACTTCAGCAGACTTCCAGCTCCACTTACCAACCAGTGCAGAAAGAGTGAACAGGTTCATGTCTTCCACCTTCAAGTCCACCTTCCATAGTAAGGTCACAGATTCCCCAAGGGAAGATTTCCTGGAGACAGCTGACTTTTCAGATTGTGGAATCACCAAGGATAGGATTCGAGACAGACACTGGGCACAGATGTCTGATATTTCTACCTGAAGTCCTCGAATAGTACAGTCAAGAAAGAGAGTATTGGACTGGGTGCTGGACAAGCCCAGGGGCTGGTTATAGCTACCCTAGAAAAGAAAGGAAACCTACTGAAACCAATCAGAGTGAACGCACAACAGCTGCTGCGTCACCCACACCAAGCGCACATGCAATGCTCAGAAGCCTGTCAGCACAGGGAACTGGGGCCTCCTCGGCACACAGCGTCCACCTGCCTGTAGTGTGAAGGAGTCCAGGACAAGCGCTTCACCCCACACATGCATATTAGGCGGATGTGGTGCCCGCTGAATGTGGGAGTCACTACCCACACGCCAGCAGAGGTGATCCACAGTTAGAACAGCCCGCTGATGGATACTTTGTGGCCGGAGGTGCTGGTAATCTGTAACAGGTGGTAAAGGGTAGTCTATTAAGCTACTGTGGCCATGAAGCAGACACTGGTGTAACCAAAGAGTAAAGCCTGTTCCTTTCCCATCCCCTGAGCCTTACCTAAGGAGATGGAATTGAACCCCAAAGCAAAAGGTGGTGTATCCCCAAGCTGAATGGAAATGCTGACATTGGAGACTGCGGTGCTGAAGATAATGGGAGCCAGGATCTGAGGGAAGGTCCTACAAAGGGATAAGAATAACATCACTATAGCTGCAGCTTCTTATCAAGGAATACAATCCTCAAAGTTGTTGACAACTTAGTTTTATTGTGAATCTTAGGACTAGCAACAGCTACAAAGTAAAAGGCTAGGTTTGTCAAATTGCTGTTCTTTCCAATGGTAATCTGAGGGAACCCCAGAAAGACATGAGATAAAACAATATTTACACATCCACAGCCAATACAGTGACTATCAGCAACATCAGGACTCACCCTAATAACAAGAAGCTCACTTACAACTCACTTTCTCTGTGCAGAACAATGCAGACAGTGCACAAACAAAAATGGTTCTGCAGATCTGACACCATACCCTATAACCCAAAGCAGGTGACACACTGTTTCTCATCACAGTCCTTGTCAAAAAATGTTTGTCTTACACATAAATAAGGGACTGCATTGGGCACTAAGAATGAAAACATGAAAAAGACATCCTCATACCAACAAAGGGTAAAACCTAACAGAGAACATACATAAAACCGGTTTGCTTCTGAAACTAAGATTTAGGGAACTCAGACAATCAAACGTGTAATTTAACACAGGATGCCACTTTGGATAAAAAGAAAGCACCTGAGAAGATGGTGACTTAAAACTCACCTTTTTTTCCTTTGCTTAAGATCAGGTGAACTAGCTCCTTGGGTCTCCAATGCTAGCATAAGCAGCCAGTGAGAGAATTCCTGGTGTCGGTAATGAATGATACAAGTGTTCAAAACAAGAGACGCTGAGAGGTCAATGGTGGTTACCTGGAAATGAGAACCACTGAGTGTGGGTTTTACTCCTGTAACTCATAATACAACAATGTGGAGAGAGCAAAGAGTCTTAGCCACATACCTGCACATTAGCCTTGAGGGAGCTGAGGCAGACAATCCGTTGGCGACTCTGGGATAGCAATAACCCATCTGTAAGATGCCAAAGAACAGATGAGAAGACAAAGGGAAGACACAAGGTAACATAGGAGATGGGCAAGTGCAAGCAATAAGACGAATAAGCTGTCATCAACACTGTGAGTTAGGGTTATTTTCCCATTACGTTCTCTTCTTCCCTACCTCAGTTACACTGACATACATCATGGAGCCATGCGGGTACTAACCCGGAACGCCCGGCCCTCCCTTCTCTCAGAACCCGTAGCCCCTTCCATGGACCTTCTAGGAGGAGTTCACTGCTCATCTGTGCCATATCACAGCTGGCTGTGAAGCTTCGAAGGGGCAGCTGAGCCTCATCTCGGTGATACAGGAAATGCAGTAGCTTCAGTGTCCAAGTCAGGTGCCTGGACCAGAGAGTCTCCATCAGAAAGACCAAGAATGCCATCCCTCCTTCCTCTCCACAGAGCAGCTCAGGGAAGGTACTGAGACTGGCGATCCGCAGTCTCGTCACCACCCCAGTCGCAGGTGAGCCCTCCCAGCCCTCCCCCCCCGTCTTGGGTGAGCCCCCCACCCCCGTCGCCTCCCCCCATTGCAGGTGAGCCCTCACCGTTTTTGACTGTTCACAGACAACACCACACTTGTGTTCTCCATCTTCACCTTGACTTGGTCTGGGAGCTGCTGGAGGAAGTACAAGCCAGGCAGGGTTGGTTCAGCAAAGCTCTCTGTCAAATCTGGAAATAGGAATGAATAATACACACGGCAACCATCAATCCTCAACATTCTCAAACGCTCCCAGCTCTGTTCCTCTTTAGCCAAATCCTCACACATAAAGCAAGATAAAAAGATAAGATAAGCAAATGCTTAAGAGGGCACAAGGCCAATAACATCACAGATTCAGGTACCTGATGTACTTCCTTCCCCAGACTCTAAGGCATAAACAGTATGGTGACTAGCGAGGTATGATGGAGAGAATATGGACTTGAGTGTCAAATAATTTACACTCGTTTTCACTAACTATAAGACCTCAGACAAGTTAGCTAGCGAACTGTTCTAGGCTTGTTTCCTTATTTGTGAAGTGAAGGAAATGTAGTGAAAACACACATAAAACACACAGTGCAGGTCTGACTCAGGGTAAGTAGATACCAAATGTTAGTTCTTTGACTCAGAACAAGGAAATGCCTATTTCCTCTAACTACCCAGTCAAAGGTCATAGTGTCTAATGACTCACACCTGAATAAATGATGAAACTACTGGTTTTTCTACTTCCAAAATAATCCCTGAAACTAAGGTAGACCAGAAGCTCAAAAGCAAAGGCTTTACCTGAATAAGAAACAGACTTGGATATCCGGCCTGGGGCCTGACACAGTAGTTGACTATGGAAAAGACCCTCATGCAGCTCAGCATGGAGCGTCCACACATTCACAATGACAGCCTTCAGATGCCAACTGCTGATGCCCACCTGTAGACACAGGTCCAGGGCCAGTGAGAGCTCTACGAGGCATGTATCCTCCTGTGCAGAAAGTATTAAAGTTTTAGGTCAAACTAGAATGGCCTGGAACCAGTGTGGTTGTACATACCTATAACCTTAGTACTCAGTAAAATAGAGTACTTAGTAAAATAGAAGGCCCACCATGCGTTCAAATTCAGCCTGGGCTACACACTGAGCCAGCTATAGCTATACAAGACAAAACAGTCTCCCCAAAACAAATAAAATTACAATGGTTAGAAACACTGGCTGGAGAAGCTGGAAACAGCCCAGATACCCCTCAACTGAAGAATGGATGCACAAATTGTGGTATATCTACACAATGGAATATTACTCAGCAATAAAAAACAAGGAAATCATGAAATTTGCAGGTAAATGGTGGGATCTGGAAAAGATCAACCTGAATGAGCTGTCCCAGAAGCAGAAAGATGCACATGGTATATACTCACTCATACAGACATATAATATAGGATAAACCTACTAAAATCTGTACACCTAAAGAAACTAATCAAGAGGGAGGACTCTTGCTAAAATGCTCAATTCCTATCCAGAAAGGCAAAGAGGCTGGACATCAGAAGAAGGAGAAAAGAGGGAACAAGTCAGGAGCCTGACACAGAGGACCTCTGAAAAGCTCTGCCCTGCAGACTATCAATGCAGATGCTGAGACTTATGGGCAACCTTTGGGCAGAGTGCAGGGAATCTTATGAAAGAAGTGGGAAACAGTAAGATCTGGAGAGGACAGGAACTCCACAAGGAGAGCAACAGAACCAAAAAATCTGAGCACAGGGGTCTTTCCTGAGACTGATACTCCAACCAAGGACTATGCATGGAGATAACCTAAGACCCCTGCACAGATGTAGCCCATGGCAGTTCAGTATCCAAGTGGGTTACATTGTAATAGGAACAGGGACTGTCTCTGACATGAACTGATTGGCCTGTTCTTTAATTACCTCCCCCTGAGGGGGAAGCAGCATTACCAGGCCACAGAAGAAGACAATGCAGCCACTCCTGATGAGACCTAATTGACTAGGATCAGAAGGAAGGAAAAGAAGACCTCCCTTATCAGTGGACTTGGAGAGGGGCATGCATACAGAGGGTGGAGGAAGGGAGGGATTGGGATGGGAGGAGGGAGGGAACCACAGGGGGGATACAAAGGGAATAAAGTGTAATTAATTATGAAAAAATGTAAAAAGAAAGAAAGAAAGAAAGAAGGAAGGAAGGAAGGAAGGAAGGAACGAACACTGGCTGGGAATTTTCTTGGAAAAAAAAAGCAGAAAAACAAAACAAACAACAGCAAAAAAAAAACCTTCAAGGCACAGAATATACAACATAAATTCCCTAAGCTCTTCCATATGTACGCTCAAGAAAAAAATGAAGTATCACAGAAGCCATGACATACGCACCAGCTGACCACTCTTCAGAACTTTGCTATTGATCTTTGATAGGTTTACTTCGCAGATGAGACTGGGGAAGAAAAAAATCAAAAGGATTTCATCCAGGGGTAGTAGCACCCCTCTTCAATCCTAGCACTCAGGAAGCAAAGGTTGGTAGTTTTCTGTGCGTTCAGGGATAGCCTCATCTACATTGAGAGTTCTAAGACACCCAGGGTTGTATAGGAGACCCAATTTCAAAAACAAAACAAAAAAACTCTTGACCCCTTTCCTCACTACTTATTTCTAATTAATCTGTTGGCTAGAAAGGACACAGCAAGCAGAATATCCAATCTTGGCTTCTCCTCAAAACTGATCAAAATGAAACCTGACACCCTATAAAAGGAGGCTTTAACACTGTTCCCCTAAAGCAACTCCCAACAGGGATACTGCCAGAGCCTCTTTCCCTCCCCCTGCAACTTACCTTTTCTCATCACTGTCTAAAATAAATCTGCTTCTACTGATCTGGATGTGCCACAAAGACTCAGAGGTAGCCACCTTAAGAACCATGATGTTTATGGCATCTACGTGAATGGAGAATAGCTGGAAGGAATAACAAGGATAATCAATAAACAACATAAATGCAGCACCCTTTCTTTCCAGCTGAGAAAAGAATGACCTTAGCTTTCCATTTTCCAGATAGTAAAAAAATAAAATAAAATAAGTCACCCCATGCTGCAAAGCCAACTAACCACCGAAATACAATTAATAATAGTAGAAGTTGGGCTGGAGAGACAGCTCATTGAATAAGAGCACCAGCTGCTCTTCCTGAGAACTTCGGTTCAATTCCCAAACCCCACAGAGCAGCTCACAACTGCCTGGAACTCCAGCTCTAGGGAAGCCAACAGTCTCTGCTAGCCTCTTCAGTCACTGCACACTTGAGCATCAGCAGAAAGATAAAAATATTTAATTTTTAGAAAGAATAGTAGCATCGATGGTGGCACAGGCCTTTAATCCCAGCACTCGGCGCAGGAGGAATGGACCTCTGAGTTTAAGACCAGGCGGGTCTACATATGATTTCCAGGAGTTGGAGCTACACAGAGAAACCCTATCTCCAAAAACCAACCAAACAAACAAACAAAGTAAGACAGAATTGCAGAAGTTGTCTCACTTGGCAGAAGATCTTCAACAAGGCTGGGCTGAGGGACAGTCCCTTCTGCTCCGCCTCCGTGTTCTGAGAGAATGGGGCAGACAGGCTAGAGACCTTCTGTAAGTCTGTTCTGATGCGCACTTCTCCGAGGCACAGTGCCACATAGTGTCTGCTCAGAAGAGAGGCCTCATTATCATCGGCGCATCCCTTTCAGTGCAGTCTCCTTTCCTCCTGCACATTCTCTCTCCCAGTCCCTTAACAGCTCAAATAACAGAGGAAGTTGTTTTCAGCTTGCCTCACGAAACAGCACTTGGACTAAAAAAGAGACTCCAGCAGGAACGTCCCCTCCCACCTTGACTAAAATGCCTCCGTGGAAATTTCACTGTTAAATCTCAACCTCAAAACATTCCCCAAGGGCAGAGTGAGGACAAATAGTACTCACGGCAGATCATGGCTAAGGAGTTTGCTGGAGATCCACAAGTTGTCAATTTCCTAAAATGATATGAAAGAAAGCTGTGGTGCTACAAAGGCAATGACGGCAGCTTTATGAACCAGAAGAGGTCCTGAGTCACAGAAGGAGGAAGTTCTATTGGCCCTCCCATGAAATATGACCATTCCTCTTTCACTGGTGTTTCCGACCAGCACTGCTATCTTGCTCCTCATGATGATGTTTGTTGAATTTGCTTAGTAGTTCTCTTTTTATGGATACGCTGACACCCTATTTCCTCTCTTAAATTAGAACAGTAAGTTTGCTGTTTCCTGTTATCTTTTTCCTGTTTCTTCCATATCTTTATTTCATATCCTGGATACTCCTTTGTTTGTTTGTCACTAGATACTAAACAGGACCCTGAATATTCCAGGCTCTACCACTGAACCGTTACTCCAACTTATTTTAATTTTGAGACAAGCCCTCACTAAGTTGCCCAGGAAGGCCTTGAACTTATAATCCTCTTGCCTCAGACTCTTGAGTAGCAAGGACTATAGGTGTATACCAACAGGTCTAGTCCTTTGAACACTTTAAACAACTTCTATCCATTGCAGGGTCCTCCAAGTAGCTCCTAAGATCCTACTGATAGGATAGTGGTCGAATTAACTAGGAAAACTGCTAAATTCAGCTAAAGTGTGAAATCCAACTAAATCAACCACTTGTCCCCCAACAACACTTCTCTTTCTCCCCCTCCCCCACCTCTCTGGGTACTCACCACCGTCTGCTGGTGCTGCTGAAACTTAAGACTGACATTTTGGATCCAAAAAAATCGGAAGGAGCCAATCTTTAGCTCTGCCTGCAACTTCCGCTGACACCACCTGGTGGCCAACCGGACCACAAGCCACCTGCATAAAAATCAGTTGAATTATAAGACCCTCTCCCCCCCCCCCCCCCGTTTGGTTCAAGAAAGGCCTTGCAATGGGTGGTATCCTGAAACCAGATCTTCCTTGGAACTTTCCGATTTTCCTAACGAACTCTTCTGTCACATACATTTAGGTACAATAATCAGGACCACGGGTCCGTAGATTCGAACAAACCCAGACAAACTAAACTCACCCTCTAAGAGAGGTCAAAAAAAAAAAAACAACAACAAAAAAAAAAACCCAAAAAACAAAAACAAAAACCGAAAGCAATCCTCAAATCTTTAGGAACCAAAAGTAAAAAAGAGGTCCTCAAAAGCAATCAAAGTAAAGGCAGCCGTGTTAAATACGTCATCGTACACTCCCTAGAGGGTCCCAGTCTGCGTCCCCACCCTGCAGACGTTTGCAAGAAGGCAGAGGTCACATTCGAGACAGCTCTGCGCTAGACAGCCAGTACTCCTGACCTCTCCCCAGGGTGGGGCTGCAGGTGCCCTTCGCCGTTTGGGAAGAGGACACTGGGGTGAAAGGAGCAGGAAAGGGAGACCACCGAGGGAGGCCCCCTTCCTCACACACATGCACACTCACTTCCTGGACTCCGCACTGGGGCCCGAAGCTTCAGCGACCGCCTGCTCCTACCTCGCCTCCCCTCGCCTCGGCCCTAGCTGAGCGGGTCCCCCCGGGACCCCCCGCCCCCACCCCCTTCCGCCTACCGCGCCCGACCGGCCCGCGCCTCCTCCAGCCCCTCTGCCTCGTCCCCCGTCCGCCGTGGCTGGAAGCCCCTCACCGGCCTAGGAAGAGTGCGCTAAGCGCAACCAGCAGCAAGACCAACAGCACGGAGAGAAATAGAGGCATTTAGGTCCGGGTCCGGCCCGGCATGGCCCCGACCCCCGCCATGCCGGGCCCCGACGCCGGAACCGCACAGCGCCGCGGCGGGCCTTGGCCGCGCACGCACACGCAGGGCGAGGAAGCGTTGGGGTGCGTGCGTGCGCGCGCGCGCCTCCGCCCCGGCTGCTCGCCGACCAGCCCGCCGTCTCCCTCCGCGCCCCGCCCCGCGCCCAGGAGCGCCGAGGCCGACCCGCTGCTTGCGCGGAGTGAGGGCGTGGCTCGGAGAGGCGTGGCCTAGGCGGTGTGGGCCGTGGACGCGCTTTCTCCCGCGCCGGACCCGGGGTGCAGCCTGCGCGAACGGCCGCGGAGCTGGGGGACGGTGACCTGGACGGTGACCGCCCAGTGGAGCTCCACCCAAAACGCTTTCCCTAAGGCAGTTTGGAGCCAGCCTGCCTCCTTAGAGCCTGTTTATAGGAGCCAGCTGAAGTTATGTGTCCCCAGGTCAGACAGGATCCTGTCTGCAAAAGATGGACCAAGAAACCAAGAGGTAATTAAAAGACCCTAGATACTGCCTCATCCCACAAGGAAACCAATGGAGTCTACTTACGTGAAATAAGAGACTTAAAGGTCAAATCAGGCGAGAGTGAATTTTGCTTTCTTCGTTGTAAAATGAAGTAGACGAGATCTGTTTAGTTATTCTCATGAGTCAGTGTCTGAATAATACAGTACACGATAAAGAAAGCCAGATGGTTCCAGGGTATTCTGGAGTATTTTGTGTTCTTGGCTCTTAGGTCCTAATCTCATTACGATTCTTCCAGATTTTACTCAGAATTTCTCCTTTGACCCCTTCAGATAACAACGTCAGGGCCTGTGACATAGCTCAACAGTAAAGGTACTTGCCGGCAGGTCTAAGGACGTGATGGAAAGACAGCACTAACTTCCACAAGGTGTGCTCTGACCCACACACACCTGTTATCTTCGAAATCTGCAGTATTCAAGTGTGGTTTCTCCATGTTCAGGGATGGTCAAGAACTCCGCACACAACACATCTCCGTAGTACTCACATTCATCTCGTGGGGGTCTCTGCAAACACCCGGGCTAACGCCAACAGTCCAAATCCCAAATCTGGCTCAGTATGATTAGTAACTGGTATTAGTACAGACTTCTAGAGTGTGACAGCCGGCAGTTTATTTCAGGCATATTATTTCAGCCCTGCCAGGCCAAGAACTTGATAGGCAAGCCAGGATGGCTTCAACTTGGAGTGAGCCTCCTACCACTGCCTCCTGAGTTCTGGGATTACAGGCAGGTACCACCATGACTACATTCTTTTTGAAAGAGTCTCCCTATGCAGCTTAAACTGGCCTGGAACTCGTAACCCTCCAGTCTCAGCCACCTAGGTACTAGGATTACCGCTGACAACACAGATTGATTTCTCCTAGCAAGAAGTCACTTCAAGCACGCAGAGATTAATAAGAGCTGGAGCACCAGCCTTGAACGGGGACTCTTTTCAGCGTGTATAGTTTTGAGCTACAACACTGTGTTTTTTAATTTTTTTTTAGATTTATTTATTTATTAATTATACCACATTCTGCCTGCATGTGTGTCTGCGCACCAGATCTCATTATAGATGGTTGCTGGGAATTGAACTCAGGACCTTTGGAAGAACAGCCAGTGTTCTTAACCTCTGAGCCATCTCTCCAGCCCCAACACTGTTTTTACATATGCTTTTCATCTGTAAATCTCTTTTAGTTCCAGACACTGAGCTAAACATGTTTTACAGAGACAGAAACTGCAAGTCTGGCTCTTTCGAACAAACAGGGAGATTTACAATTTAAAGATACTGGCACAGCTACCTCCAGACTGAAGCTGCTTTTCCCCTGGCAGATTTATGCCCTTACTGAGAAGAGGCACAGGGCTTAAAGAGTGCAGTGTCTGTGAGGGTCATCTTTTCTGAACTGCCTAGCAGAAGCAAGGTTTTGTGTTTTTTTGTTTGTTTGTTTTCTGAGACAGGGTTCAGACCAGTGCAAGGGCCCTGCTTGCTGGGATCACAGGTTTGTGCCACAACCGCCTGGTGAGGCAAACTCCTTTTGAAAGCGGAATGAAACCTAACTGGGAGCTGGGATTGTATCCTTGCAACTGCCCAGCCAGGCAGTGCTTCTTCAGTTGAGTTTTACTTCTGCATAACTAAAATATTTATAAGCTAACTAATTGATAGTCTTAATAATATTAGTTTGAATTTTATTTATTTATTTATCTATTTATTTATTTATTTTTGACACAGGGTTTCTTTGTGTAGTCCTGGCTGTCCTAGAACTCACTCTGTAGACCAGGCTGCTGGAGAGATCCACCTGCCTTTGGAGTGCTGGGATTAAAGGTGTGGGTCAGCATGCTAGTCTATCCATTTTATTTTCTCCTCTCACCACACCTATCACTTTATGATTTCTCTACTTCTTTTTGAAGAGATACAAGGAATCAATTCAACGAAAGTAGAATAGAGCAAGGAAGAGCAGGGGCAGAAATGGAATTCTAATTCTTGGTTTGAATTTACTGAGATCAAAAGTTCTTTGTAAAAGAACTGGAAGTTTCTTAGCATCATGGGCCGTGCCTAATACAGAACTGATTATCTACATATATTCCACAAGTTTCTAAAATACAAAAGCAAATTGCACCTTTACTCCCAGCATTCAGGAGGCAGAAACTTGTGGATTTCTGTGGTTTCGAGAATAGCCTGGTTTTTATAGGAGTTCAGGAACATTCAGAGAGCCACACAGTGAGACCCTGTGTCCCCACCACATGCACAAGAGCAGGCCTTAGTGATCAGGAGCACGGATTTATCTTCCAGAGAACCCAGTTTAATTCCGAGCATCCAGTTCACAACCGTCTGTAACTCCAGTCCCAGGCTTGTGGCACACAAACATACATTAGGCAAAACTTACATACAGTAAGTAAACAAACAAACAAAAACACAAAAGCTTGTATTCACTGGAATTCTACCATGGCAGTCACTTCTGCGCACTGCTAGCCTATGTAGGAGCAAACTTTAGAATTAACTGGAACAGGAAAGAAGGAAGTGAGGTGGCAGAGGGAGGACAAATAAAACCTTTTCCAGTTTGAGGGGGGGGAAGGTTGAATTAAAAAACAAAACAAAACAAAACAGGGTATATAGTCACTTCCAAGTGGATATTAGACATATAATATACCTAGGATAACATACTAAAATCTGTACACCTTAAAAAGCTAAGCAAGGAGGACCCCTGGGTAAGATCAATCCTCACCCAGAAAGGCAAATGGGATGGACATCGGAAGAGGGAGAAAACAAGAGAACAGTATAGGAGCCTACCCCAGAGGGCCTCTGAAAGACTCTACCCAGCAAAGTATCAGAGCAGATGCTAAGAATCATAGCCAAACTTTGGGCTATGAGTGCAGGGAATCTTATGAAAGAAGGGAGAGAAAGACCTGGAAGGGACAGGAGCTCCACAAGGAGCACAACACAACCAAAAAATCTGGGCACAGGGGTCTTTTCTGAGATTGATAATCCAACCAAAGACCACACACATGGAGATAACCTAGAACCCCTGCACAGAAGTAACCCATGGCAGCTCAGCCTCCAAGTGGGTTCCCTAGTAAGGGGGACAAGGACTGTCTCTGACATGAACTCAGTGGCCTGCTCTTTGATCACCTCCCTATGAAGTGGGAGCAGCCTTACCAGACCACTGAGGAAGACAATGTGGCCATTCCTGATGAAACCTGATAGACTAGGTTCAGAGGGAAGGGGAGAAGGACCTCCCCTATCAGTGGACTTGGGGAGGGGCATGGGAGGAGATAAGGGAAGGAGGGAAGGATTAGAAGGGGATAAGAGAGGGGGCTACAGCTGGGATACAAAGTGAATAAACTGTAATAGAAAATTAATTAAAAAAGGAAGCTGGCTTTCAAGAGCTAAACACAACTACAGTGCAGTTAAAAAGACCAAGTCAGACACAGTTCCTATCCCGAAAGCATTCAAAAGAGTGCAGATAGTAACTCAGTTTTCCTGTTCTACATTGTTAAAAGTCTATCTATCCTGTAACAGATCTGTGAAGATTAAATGAAGGGCTGTTGGGCAGGGCTTAGATTGGCACTGATTAGTGAATTAGTGGTTTTGGTAACCCTTAGCCTTTTTCTCATCTGCATAACAGATCTACAGGAAGACATGTCATTAGCTACATATTATGTTGAACTCTGTGAAGGTATTATTCACACAGTTAAATTTTAATAAAGATATGCTCAGACAAGAAGTGGAGGTAGAGAGAGAAGGTTTGTATGCAAATAAACCCCTTAAAATGAACCACAGTGAAGAGTCCCAGAATCTTGAAAGTCTTAGGACTTGAGAATTAAGCAGGCAGACCCTGAAATAGGTTACTAATAAATGACCACACAATGACTAACGTTCTTTTTATTTTTTTATTGACCATTTTGAAGAAAGACAAATAGGGGGAAATCACACGTTAACAATCCATGGTGCCAAACTCCTGCTGAGTAAAACTTCCCAGCTATGAGGCGAGTTCCTCAACTTTCTTTTACCAGTCTGAGTGGAAAGTATCTCTGCCTTCACTAACAAGCCCTCTCTGTTGAGAC
Organism: Meriones unguiculatus; assembly: GCF_030254825.1. Taxonomy (NCBI): domain Eukaryota; kingdom Metazoa; phylum Chordata; class Mammalia; order Rodentia; family Muridae; genus Meriones; species Meriones unguiculatus. The sequence continues at coordinate 41,962,873 of NC_083355.1, forward strand.
CTGACCAATTCCAAACGTGAAGGGTTGAAGACTCAGATTCAGCTTCTGCTCAGAGGACCCGTAGCAGGGGGAAGCAGCAGCAGATGTCTACAAACAACTGTGTAGTGACAATGACTCAGAGGGTTTAGTCATAGCTCTGCATGACGGACTTCCGCCTTCAGCAACTCACTGGGCTTCATGAAGATGCCTTCCATGGCCTTCCAGTAGTTGTTCTGACTTGGCTGGGCCATGCCATGAACCTCCTTTTGTCCACTTATGGGTCGACCATATTGTTCTCCTGTGACAGACAGGAGCACATCAGTGGAAGAATGTTTGAACCTCACTTCACCATCTCTCACCCAGTAAGGTCCATTACAGAGCACCGTCCAGTCATCCAGATAGTCGCCTTCACCTTCTTCGCCAAAGGCACTCACCTCCTGAAAAAAATAAAAATGGCAACATTAACACATCTAACAGATGGGTCTGAAGAGTGGAGGAATGGAGCCAAGAATGTTAGAGCAGAACCATAGTCCTAACATTTGAGAAATGGATAAGAGGGCCAGGGGTTCAAGATCATCCAGCTACACAGGTAGTTAGAGGTTAGCCTAGGCTGCAAGAGACCCTTGTCTCCAAATAAATTAAATAAATAAGCACATCAATGGAGATCTGCCTGCCTCTGCCTCTCAAGTGCTGGGATTAAAGGCATGTGCCACTATACCTAGCTTGTTGAACAAATTTTTAAAATGAAATAAACTATGGGATAAAAGACACAAAGGGCACAAGAGAAAACTGTCTTAGATTATAACTCAAACACTAATTTTAAAATTAATACTGTATCTGCCATATGTTTAAGTTTTAAATGTTACTTACGTGTAAGTGTACACATGACATGGAATACATGTGAAGGTCAAGTGACAACTTACAGAGTTGGTTCTCCTTTCACAAGGTAGGTACAAGAGCAAACTCAGGTCATGAAGTACCTTTACCATCCTGCAGGTGGTCCTTAATATTTTGTTGTTAGAGACACAGTCTTGCTCAGTTGTCCAAGATAGCTGTGAGCCCATATGGGCTCAAGTGTTCTTCCTTTTAAGCAGCTGAGACTATGGGTGCACACTATTGCATCTGGTCTTCTAAGCAAACTTTTATTATTTGTTTTCACTTCACTCTACAGATCCCATTCTGGGGAGGGGAACAGTATTAACATACATGTCTTTTCTTTGTCAGGTGAGAGAACATAAAAGAAGCTACAATCCAGCAACAAGCTTGTGAAGAGCCCAGCTCTTGGTTCTAATTCCATTCACCAGGAAAAAGAATCAGGTTCACTGGAGAAATAGAGGACTTCAGAAGTAGGGCAAGAGATACACAAGATGAGCCTTGAGCACCTTTTAGTACCAGAAAATAAGCAAGTGCTTTAAAATGCATGTCTGCATGTACACACATATACAGGACAGGATTCTAACAAATGTGTGGATATATGACAAGCGAAAAAATTCCAAAAGGCAAAAAGTGAAACCATTTGAACAGTAAAATAAAAGACTGTTAATACTGGGTTATAATTCAAAGTAAAAAATATATATCCAGGAAGACACACTATTATGAATGAATGAATGACTGGAGGGAAAAAGATAACCCCGCCCACCCAATCCAAATAATGTATGTAGTTATTCCCCCCTGATAAAAAGGAACGTAATCCCCTAACTACCAAAGTGTGGACTGCAGACAGTGACTTCACAAAGTATAAAATGGACAGGGGCAAAATGAAAGCATGATTTTGCAGGTGATGGAGGTCAAATTGCCATCATAAATCATGTTGACAGATGTGCACCCTGGATAGGAGGTGATAAAAATGTATTTTACCCTTATGATCTTCTTCACAGATTTCATCATGGGAAAAGGTTAGATTCCAAAGGGCATGAACAACACACCTGACTAACACTCCCCAAAACTGTCCAAGTCAGTGAAAACTATACTAGAAACAAGAGCCTAATGAGTCATGACAACTAAATGTACATCCTTTAACAGAAAAAGGACGGTAGGTAAGACTTAAAAAAAGGGGTTGCAGAGATGGCTCAGCAATTAAGGCCATGCTCTGAACCCACACAGCAGCTTATAACCAGCTTTAACTCCAGTTCCAGGGGACCTAATGCCTTTTTCTGACCTCTGAGGGCACAAGGTATGCATGTGAGGTTCATACACACATATGGACTCCAGTTAGGGAAGTGTCTCAACACTGGCACATTACCGTAGCACATTTGCCTCATTAAGTTACAGGGGGAACTAGGGCACACGGCCTGCAACTGCAGAGCGAGGCCCCAGAGAAACCAGCCAACCAACACTCTGACTGTGGTCTCCTCCCAGACAGTAAAGATAAATCCTGCTGAGTTAAAAAGTAAAGTCAAAATAGGTCAGACAGATGTCTTGGTAGGGAAGGTACGCATTACTAAGTTTGGACTCTGGGATCTACATAGTGGAAGGAGAAAACCAAGTCCTGCAAGCTCTCCTCTGACCACTACACATTTGCACCTCCACAAGACACACTCATGTCACACACACACACAGAAAAAAAAATCCTGTATTTGGAGTAAGCGGTCAGAGGATCAGTGGAGTCACTGAGGAATATATAATGCCTGAAAGTTCAAGGTTTTAAAAAGTATCATAGAGGCTAGTGTGGTAGCACTAGCTTTAATCCCGGCACTAGGAAGGCAGAGGCAATGGATCTCTGAGAGTTCGAGTCCAGCCTGGTCTACAAAGCAAGTTCTAGAACAGCCAAGGCTACACAGAGAAACCCTTTCTTGAAAACCTACCAAAAGGGTGAAAGAGATGGCTCAGAGATGAAGAGCACTGACTGTTCTTCCAGAGGATCTGGGTTCAAAACCCACTATCCACATGGCAGCTCACAACTGTCTAGTCCCAAGGGATCTGACACCCTCACACAGACATACATGCAGGCTAAACGCCAATACATATAAAATAAAAATAAATAAATAATTAAAAAAAAAAGAACACCCTACCTCCCCCCAAAAAAGTAGCATAGAGATGAGTTTGAGGGATGGCTTGGTAGGGGTTTTTGTTTTTTGTCTTTTAATGTATGAATGTTTTGTTTCCATATACGTATGCTTTGTCTCCATGAATGCCTGCAGGCCAAAAGAGGGCATCAGACCACATTATAAAGGTTGTGAGCTGCCACATGGCTGCTGGGAATTAAACTCAGAGCCTCTAGAAGAGCAGCCAGTGCTCTTCACTGCTGAGCCATCATCTCTCCATCCCCCTACACTATGGTTATTAAGAGCATATGCTAAGCTGGAGAGATGGCTCAGCAGTAAAGAGCACTGGCTGTGAACCCCACTTCATTTCCCAGCACCCACATGACAGCTCACAACTATCTGTAACTCCAGTTCCAGGGGATCTGACACCCACTTCTAGCTTCCAAGGGCACTGCACACATCACAGTGCACAAATATACGTACAGGCAAAACACTCAAACACACAAAAAAATAATTCTAGTCAGGCATCGTAAGGTAGGCCTGTAATTCCAAAACTTAGCAGGTTGAGGTAGGAGGAATGTTCTGAGCTCAAGGTCGACCTGGGATAGATGGTGAGAACAAATCCACGATAGCAAAATCCTACCTCACATAAATAAGTACTGCATACACACAATAATCAGAGGCTAGGATACAGCTCAGTGGGTAAAATGCTTTCTTTAGCATTCATGAAGCCCTGGGTTTGGTCCCTAGCACAGCCTAAAACCAGGCATGGTGGCAATGCTTATAACCCAGTACTTTTAGAAGTACTGGGTTATAAGCACTGGTCAGGAAGTTCAGGAGTTGAGGACCAGCCTTGTTATAGAGAGTGTGAGGCCAGTCCTGGCTACATAAGATCTTGTCTCAAATAAAAAAAACCCAATTTGGCATGTGTAGTGATCCATGTCTTTAATCCCAGAACTCAAGGGGCAGAGACAAGAGGATCTATGTGAGTTCTAGACCAGCCTGGTCTACCTAGCAAGTTCTAGGTTGGAGGTTCTCAGCCTTCCTACTGCTGCGACCCTTTAATACAGTTCCTCATGTCGTGGTAACCCTGAACCATAAAAATATTTTGTTGCTATTTCATAACTGTAATTTTGCTACTGCTAGGGATCATAATGGAAAATATCTGTGGCTTCCGATGGTCATAGGTGGCCCCTGTGAAAGGGTTATTTGATACCCCCAAAGAGGTCACAACCCATAGGTTGAGAACCACTGCTCCTAGGCCATCTATGAGAAAACAAACAAAAAACAGTATTTTAAAAGACACTAAACAACAAGGAGGACCCTAGGGAAGATGCTCAATCCTCATTCAGAAGGGTAAACAGGAAAGACATCAGAAGTAGGAAACAACAGGGAACAGGACAGGAGCCTGCCACAGAGGACCTCTGACAGACTACCCAGCAGGGTATCGAAGCAGATGCAGAGACTCATAGCCAAACTTTGGGTACAGTACGGGGGATTTTATGAAAGAAGGGAGAGAAAGAAAGACCTGGAGGGGACAGGAACGCCACAAGAAGACCAACAAAGCCAAAACACTTGAGCTCAGGGGGTCCTGCAGAGACTGATACTCTAGCCAAGGACCATGCATGGAGAGGACCTAGACCCTCTGCTCAGATATAGCCCATGACAGCTCAGTTTCCAAGTGGAATCCCTAGTAAGAGGAGCAGAGGCTGTCTCTGACATGAACTCAGCGGCAGACTCTCTGATGACCTCCCCTTGGGGGTTACAGTCTTGCCAGTCCTGATGAGACCTGACAGGCTAGGATCAGACAGAAGGGAAGGAGGACTGCCTCTATCAGTGGACTAGGGGGAGAAGAGGGAGGAAGGGTGGGACTGGGAGGAGATGAGGGAGGGGGCTATAGCTGGTCTACAAAGTGAATAAATTGTAATAATAAATAAATATAAATAAATAAATTCATTAAAAAAAAAACCAGTATTTTTTTTTCTTTTCCAGACAGGGTTTCTCTGTGTAGCCTTGGTTTTCCTGGACTCACTTTGTAGACCAGGCTGGCCTCGAACTCACAGCAATCACCTGCCTCTACTTCCCTGAGCGCTGGGATTATAGGCATGCGCCACCAAACCCGGTGAAACTCAGTATTCTTATTTTTTGTTTTTATGCATGCAAGTAACTGGCTGCAAGTATGTTGATGCCTCACTTGAGTGTCTGGTGTCCAAGAAGGTCAGAAGTGATTGTCTGATCCCTGGTACTAGAGCTACAGTCATGAGCTACCATGTGGGAATTGAACTGAATCCTCTGGAAGAACAGCCAGCACTCCTAACTGCTAAGCTATCTCTCCAGCCCTGCAAAACTCTTTATTGTAAACATGGAAACACTGGTTGTACGGCAGTATTTGTCGAACTGTGCTGCTATGCTGGCGTACCCTACCCCGTCTTCCCTGCCCATTTCTGGCTTTGGTCTGGGTGTAAAGTCTCTGACCAGGGTCAGTCTTCTTCACACTTAGGAGACAGCCATTTCTCCAAGTCTGCAAAAACAGAGAACACCTAGACCTAGAAAGAAAAGGGTTAATGTGCTCCTAATAGCAGCACATATACTAAAATTGGAAGGATACTGAGATCAGCGCAGTCCCTGCTCAAGGGAGACACATTCGTGAAGTGTCCCATATCTAAAAGGAAAGGAATGGCTGTATGCACGCCTGTAATTCCAGCACCTGTGGAGGCAGAGACAGGAGGATCTCTGTGAGTTCCAGGCCAGCCTGATCTAAGAGTCCAGGACAGCCAAGGCTACACAAAAACCCTGTCTCAAAAAAACAAAGAACAAAATAAAACAAAAACAAACAACAACAACAACAAAAAAAAAAAAGGAAGGAAGGAAAGTAGTTAAGAACCAAGAGATCAAACAAGTCAACTGACCAGGGCAGAGCAGGAGTAACCCATCGCATGCCACCTCACCTGGTTTCCAGACAGAGGTGAGGTGAAATGGTGGCTGTGGAGGTTTCGGCCAGTGTTGATATGTGTCAGCCGGATGGGCTGGCCACATCTGATGGGCGTTCCCCTTTCACACACTGTGGCAGTCTTCCCCCGTATCCTCCAATAACTGTTGCTGTCATCCACAGAGGTGACACCTGTCACTGACTGCTGCCCACTACCTGCAGGCAAAAAACAAAGGCAAGGCCCAGAGGAGAGGCAGTTTGGAGATGCCTGACGCCTGGTTCTGATGCGCCATTTTCAATCTGATGAGAGCAAGCAAGCACCCGTGCACTGTTTGTAAATCTTCTGCCAAGCTCGCACTGTTTCTGAGAAAACCTACATCACACCTTCATTTATACCCTCCCCAGACAGTAAGGATCTTGGCTGTTGGGGAACAGCAGTTATGATGAACTAAGAAGGACACAAGAACACATGCTGCAGCTCGCTGACTACAGACTGAGGGATGTCCTGTGAGATGGCCATTTGTTGAATCTTTATCACACCTTTAAGCTGTGGACAAGCATATGAATTTGATTCTCTGGGGTTTGTGATGAGGTCAGCAAAATCACGAGACAGGATGCTAAACAGCCAGAGTATGAAGAAAAACAGGTTTTAGTATGGTTATGTGTGGAGAACTTGTTATCCTTCGCTGTGAAAAGCCCAGTGGTTAAAGGTGTTTGATTTGATGTCATACCTTGAGTTAAATCCTGAAGGTCCAAGATGGGGAACCCCACCACCATAAATCATGGCTCCTGTGCTGGGCTGAGATCACTCATGGGCCTACAGTTGGCCTTTCTCTGATTGTAGGGTACCTATGGTAGGCATGTCCTCTCTAGGAATGAGACACCCCCCCACACACCTCAGGAATGTTTCCAAAGCCCTGGATGTTGTTGAGAAATACCAGACTTTCTTTTCCCTGAAGTGTATCTTGTGAAACTGAGTAGCCTGGGAGCTTTCTGTCCCCTTTATGCACTAATCATAGCTAACAATAAATACATGAAAGAAAGGCAAGGGAATTCAACCTACCCTTCCTCTTCCAGGGCCAAGAATGCGCCCTGTGTCACAAAAGTGGTATGCTGGGGAGGGAAGAGTAGGTTTGGTAATATTTTAGTTCTACAACATGAAAATTTAAAACATGCTAAATGTGTCCATACACTACAGTATACATATACAGTATACAGATGAGCTACTCTTCAGTATGTGAGATACCCAGCAGGAAAAGGCACCTGCTGCCTAAGCCTGACAGTCTAAGTCATCCCCAGAGCAGCAAAGAGAGATGACCCCTGCAAGATGTTCTCTGACGACCAGAGGCCTCATCCACACACACACACCCTCCATACAAAATAAATGTGAAACCGATTGATTTCAACATATCTTATCAGAAAATTCCATGGGAGTGGAATGGCAAGATGGCTCATCAGGTAAGGACATTTGCTGCCAGGCCTGATTTCCTGAGTTCCATCTTCAGAACCCACTAAAAAAAGCTGGGCATTGTGGCCAGCACTTGTAATCTCAGATGGAAACAGACAGCCTTGAACTTACTGACCAGCCAGAATCACAAACTGGTGAGCCCCAGGTCCCAGTGAGAGATCATGCCCCAGAATACAAAGTGGGGCCAGGGAAATGGTTCAGTGGGGAAAAGCACTAGTCATGGAAGCCTAACAAACAAACATCAACTCCCAGAGCCCAGGCAAAAAGTGTAAAGGGTGGAAGAGAGAGTTATGAAAGAGTATTGCGCTTACAGAGGGCCAGAGTTCAGCGGCCAGCTCTTATACAGAGTAGGCTCATAACTGCCTGTAACTCCAGCTCTAGGGGGCCTGAAACTTCTAGCCTCCAGGGGCACTTGTACTCATGTACATGTGTGCACATCACACACACAATTTTTCTGAGACAGGGTCTATATAGTCCCAGGAATACTGGAGCTCCATCTGTAGGCCAGGCTGGCCCTGAACTCAGAGATCTGCCTGTCTCTACCTCCTGAGTGCTGGGGGTAAAAGTGTGTCACCAGGCCTGGCACATACACAAACCTAAAGTAATTGTTTTTAAGTATAAAAGGGGCCAATGACTTGGCTCAGTGGTTAAAGGTGTTTGATGTCATACCTTGAGTTAAATCCTGAAGGTCCACAGTTAGAGAGAACCAGCAACCCCAACCTCCACCAAACATGCCCAAGTTGTCCTCTGTCAAGTTATATGCCAGTCAGGACTGTATGGTAAAACCTTGTCTCAAAAAGCCAAAACTAAATAAAATATTCTTAGATCACATAAATTTGTATAATCATACCTTAGCTAATACAATTCTTTTTTTCTTTGTTTCTTTTTCTTTTGAGGGAAGTTTCCAGAGTTTCTCTGTGTAGCCCTGGCTGTCCTGGAACTCATTCTGTAGATCAAACTGGACTCAAACTCAAAGAGATCCACTGCCTCCTAAGTGCTGGGATTAAAGGCATAAGCCACTACCACCTGGCCTCTAATTTGGATTTTTGTTTGTTGAGACAGCACTGGTTGGCCTGAAATTCACTAGGTAGACCGTCTGTCCTCAGAGATTCACTCTCCACCTCTAGAAGGACTAAATGCCTCCTGTCCTACTTGAATATTCATTCTTACACAGCTGATGCATTTATTCTGAGATGATACTGTTACTGTCCCCACTTTACACTGGAGTGTTAGGAAGGGTGAGCAAAATACCCAAAGCTGTGCAGCTCTAACCAGGCTGGAGCTGAACCTAGGTATAGAATACTCAACTATCTCAACATATCACGCCCAAGGGCATCTTCCCCATTCTGTTTTCTGTCAAATTCTTCCAGTCTACTTACTCTCAAGCTCCAGAGATAGCCTTTCAGTTACAATGCCCTGCCTGACATCGCCAAGCAACAGAACAAATTATCTGGTGAATGGACAAACTATCAGCCCCTCTCCCTGATTTATTCTACTCAGCCTGTGCTTTTCTATATTTATTTATTTAGTTATTTATTTATTTTTGAGGCAGGGTTTCTCAGTGTAGCTTTGGCTGTCCTGGACTCACTTTGTAGACCAGACTGGCCTCGAACTCTCAGATCCACCTGGCTCTGCCTCCCTGAGTGCTGCGATTACAGGTGTGCGCCACCACACAGTCTGACCTGGGTATCCTTGGCAGGCCTGGATAGAACTTACAGACCTCCACCTGCCTCGGTGGCACCCGCTTTGGCTCCCCTTCCCACTTCTTGTTAATGCCTGTCAGCTCATTCAGAGTTCAGTCTTGTTTTCTACACTTAAAGAAACATTTTGTTGTTTTGTTTTTTCAAGACAAAAAACCGTGTCTGTCCTGGAACTCACTCTGTAGACCAGGGCTAGAGAGACTGTTTCAAAAACAAACAACAAAAGTTTTAAAAAATATTGTATCTGTGTATCACAGATTTCTCTCCTAAGGGTCAGATGAACACAGTCCCACCCCTAGGGACACCTGCAGAAATTTGAAGTCTAGTAGGCCTCCCTTTTAACTCCATTTTAATTCAGTAGATCCAAAGCAGGAAACAAAATCTAACAAACCTGACACATGTGGGTATTTACTGAATAAGTTGGTTAGGAATATAAAGATATCCCAATGATAATTATACATTTCCTGGACTAAACTAGTTAGGCAGGTTCTGAGAATGGTGAGCCACTGACTGAGCCATCTCAGGGAGTTACTTCCTCTCCAGCAATCCACATCATCAGTCATTCGAAATATCTTGAATACAGCTTTATTACTTTCATTCCCCACAGTATGGGGTCAGAACCCAGGGCCTTTCAGTATGCTTGGCAAATACTCTAAGTTGGTTACCCAGTCTTTGATTTTCTTTTATTGATTTAAGATAGCTCCCACTATCTAGTCCAGGCTGAACTTGAAATTACAATTCTCCTGCTTCATTCAGCTTTTTGCATGCTAGGATTGCAGACATATGCCACCACACCTGCCATTAGTCTTGTTTCATTATTCGATTCATTATTGTAGTTCCTGTTTCTAGAACAATACTAGACACACAGAGACTCTCTAAATCTATGCCCAATGAATGCACCCACAAATAACTTAGCATTTTAATCAGATATGATAAAAAGCAGATTTTCCTCTACAATACCTATCAAGCTTAAGCTTTTTTTTTGGGGGGGGGGTTCGGGACAGGGTTTCTCTGTGTAGCCTTGGCTGTCCTGGACTCGCTTTGTAAACCAGGTTGGCATCAAACACACAACGATCTGCCTGCCTCTTCCTCCCTGAGTGCTGGCACTAAAGGTGTGCACCCTTTGCCCCGACTAACGCTTAACTTCTTTACAAGCAAGTTATTGCTAAGTCAGCGAGTACCAAAAGGTATGAGCTAAACAACAAATATAAGACAAAGGGTTGTAATAAAAGTGAGCTCTTGAGGTTTAACATCGGAGATTCAGCATAAGTTGTCATGTTCTATTATGTCTCTCTCTCTCCAGCACAAAACAGCAGCAACCCATGGAATCTGAAAGTTTTTGAACTTATAAAGATTTGGGTTAAACCCTGTCTCCATCATTCACTAACTGAAAGGCTCTGAGCAATATCTCTGGACCTATTTCTTCACCTAGGAAAGTAACTTTACTATCTAGCTCAACACAATGTTAAAAATTGCAAAGTACATATGCAGCACTTTGGCACATAGGTCATCAAACAAACTAACTTTACGACTGTTTCCTTAGCGACTCCGCCGTCCTCTTCAAGAACCTCCCTAAGGCGCCACTAACTTCCCAAGGCCACGCCCTCAGACTCGGAGGCCCCGCCCCCTCGGGGCTCCCCGGGGCTTAGCAGCCCACCCAACCCGGGTTGAAAGCCCGCAGTACCTGACCCGTATCGCACGTCGTGAGAGTGCAGCCGCACATTGTGGCGCGTGTTGAGCAACTTCACCACAGAGCCGCAAGTAACGACAGCCATATTGGACGCCTCCACGGCGCTCCACAAGCCACCCAGCAACAGAAGCGACAAGACAGCCATCCTAGATCCGAGAGCCCTAACCATCCAAGAAAATCAGGCCCTTTCCCGGAACCGGAAGCCGAGGGCGGGCCGACACAGGGAGGAAGTGAAGGCAGCTTAACCCGAATCTTTATGGTTCCTTCGGCTAGAGCGGCTTAAGGAACCTGCGGCCCCGGGTGGCCTCTGGGACTCCGCTTTGCTCTGGGTGCTCCGTGGCGGTTGCGTTCCTTACGTACCTTCAGTCGGCGTCCTCGCACTCCGGGAGAAAGCACTAGACCCTGGAGGGGAAAAGAGAGCAAGGGAGGACCCGCCCACTCCCGGTGACAGAGAGCCGGAAGTGACGTAGCACGCTTACGCCGCAGCGGCGACGGTGGTGGCGGCGGCTGCTAGGGAGGGCCCTTGCGGTGGGTCCGGACTACCCTTTTGCAGTCTCGGTTCGGGGACTCCATCTTCTTTCGTGGGGTCTTAGCGCGGCGGAGAAACAGTGGCCTCCAAGCAGGTAAAGCTCAGCCTGAAGAGCGTGTTTCCGGCGTGCGGCAGGTGGCGAGCCAGACTCCCGGGGCCTGGTCCCGTAAGGGAAGAGGCTTGTGGGCTGCTCACTGCGGAGAGGAGGGAGCCCTGTCCTTCCCTCGTCTACCAGGGGAAAAGGACAGGAAAGAGCTGTGGTTGCTCAGAGTCACTAGGTCCTTCCCCACGCAGTCTACCATCCGAACCTGTGACCTGGGGTTACCTGTTGAATCAGGCTTTCTGTGATCCCATCTTCTCCGCGGCTTCTGGTATCTGGGCCACGCGAAAAATCGGGACTAGAAGAGACCCAAGGGTTTCTTACTTGGCATCGGGTGACCGGATTAATTATTTCGGGCGTGTGGAGCCTACCGGACTTTCTGTGTTTCAGCTATGAGGCTGGTGTACTGTGCTGAATGTTAGTTCTTTTCCTATTGTTGAAAATTTTAACTTTCTTCCTCGTGGATGGCCGAGTCCCTTTACCCTTTTTACAGAAGAGTTTGTATAGAAGCCCTCCATCCTGCGCAGTTTATTTCCTCAAACACATGCCAAAAACCTACCATAAATATCAGAGTGGGTCGTTAAATCAGAAGCTCATATTCTTGTTTGACATCAGGTACTCAGTTTAAGTATCTAAGTAAAGCAGTTTTCCTGTTTTGCTTAAGTCTTCTTGTAATACTTATGGAAAGTCACTGTTAATATCAAAAGTAGTAGGGTAATTTTTTTTATTTCCCACACACACACCCCATTCCTGGTGATGCCCTTCTTCAAATCCCCCATTGCGTTCATTTATTTTTGTGTGTATAAGTGTGCTTTAATTAGTGAATTTAAGGTTACTTACAGGAACGTGGGCGAGGGGTTATTCAGAGAAGCCTGGGCTACACCCTAAAGGAAACATGTCCCTCCCACAGTAACCATGAATTGCTGTAGATCCTTAGGATTGGTGGGATCTCATGATGAGCCCCTCCCCCTAGCAACCGTTAACTGCCTATAAATCTTCAGGAAGGGGAGGGGCCTGGCCCCCTCCCCAGCAAAGGAGTATTAAGATAAAGTGTGGAAGGTGCTGAATTCAATTATTTTTGTGTGGGGTGATGGGAAGCTTAGTTGAACTGTTGAACACTGAAGTTAACAGTTTGAAAGTCTTCAGTGTTTTAACCACACAACAATTACGATAGCAACAATTGAGAGGTTGAGCCAGGAGAATCATGGAATTTGAGTTTTTGCTGCATTCGTAGACCCTATCTGAAACAAAAGCAACTCTACCCTCGGCCATGAATTTAGAATCCCTTTCCATGCCTAGTGTCCTACAAGCTTATTTTATTTGGTTGGCTTATGTGGCTATTAGGTTAGATTAGCAAAGTATTAATACTCTCCAAAAGAGCTCAGTCTTACCAAGTGAATAATGACAGCAGAAAGTGGTACAGTGCTGAAATTCAATCTTATTTTCTATTACTCCCTCCAGGCCTTCTTCATAGGATAGCACACTCTATTGCGGTGAAAACATTCTTGGAAGCAAATAAATTGCCTCTGCCTTCAGTATTCTTCTTCTTTTTTTTTTTTTTTTTTTTGGCGGAGGGCGTCAAGACAGTTTCTCTTTGTAACCCTGGCTGACCTGGAACAAACTCTGTAGGCCAGGCTGGCCTTAAACTAATAGAGATCTGCCTACCTCTGCTTAATAAATGTCATGGTCATCTAAGTTGTATATGATCACTGAGTTCCTAACCGTTACTTCCCAGTATCAGTCATCAAATCCCATGTTTCAAAAACCGAACAAACAGAACTAAAACCTCATCCCATCAGCGAATGTTATGTTCTGATATCTCCCAAAGGCCATTCCAGCCATCATCTTTCTTGTATGTAGCCCAGGCTGATCTAAGACTCTTGTCAGTCTGCCCTCCACCTCCCCAGTGCTAGGAATACAAGCATGTGCCTAGCCTCATCACCCTAATTTTCACTTCATAGTCAGGTTTCAGTTTCTTCCAGTTCAGTTTTCTTATCTTTTTTAAGAAAGATAAGAAAACTTCTCTTCTAACTGCTCATCAAAATTATATGGTCACCAGTGGCTACTATGTTGCCAAATCCATGGATACTCTGTATTTATTTTCAACCTTGTCCCCTTGGCTGTTGCTAATACTTTGTTCTTGCATTTTCTCTGTTGAACTAGCTGCCCCTTTTGAGTCTTTAAAAAAATTTTATTGCATTTTTATAAAGTCATTCTGTCAGTGTTTTTGCTGGCCAAGTCATCTCACTGGTGTTTGGGGGAAGGTCTATCTTCATCAATTTTCTTTTCTAGCCCTGGGCTACCTTACCCCTCCTTAGGCATAGTGGGAGTTTGTCACTCCTCAGAGGTTAAAGTTCAAAAATACAATCATACTGATGCTTCAACCAGAACTCATGGATCCCTTTCCTTAACCTCCCAAGTAGCTGGGACTATAGGTATCTACCACTGTACCTGATGTGGTTTGGGCGCGTTTTGTTTTTTTGAGTCAAAGTCTTTCTATGTAGTATAAATGGCCTCTATCTTTTGATCTACTTCAGCCTCCTGAATGCTTCAGTCTTCTTTACTAGACACTTTACTTCTCTTCCTAATGTCTAAATTTTGGGTTTCTCTTGGAGTTTAATCTTGAGTGCTCTGTTTAGATCCCTTCTCTGTATTGTAAGCCACCATCATCTTTTGCCTGAGCCATGAGATTATTCCCCCAGTTTTCTATTTCCACTCAGATTCCCCTACAGTCTTTGAAGCCTTTAACTTAACTATAAAGATACTATGCAGTCTTCCCATGATCCCTTCCTCTCCCTGGACAGACTGACCTTCTCTGTTGCTGCCATGGTTCATGCTACAGAAAAGGCTCTTCTCTAGCACCTCCTCCAACTGCCTCCCCAAGTAGTCAGTTCCTACACTTGCTTCTCATAACTCCTCACTCTTTAGGTGTTTTAAATTTTATTAATGTATTTTTTGAGGGAAGGTCTCACTATGTAGACCCAGATGGTCTGGAACTCGAAGTGTAAACTAGACTTGCCTGCTTCTGTCTCTTTGGGGATCAAAGGCATTTTCTGTCATGCCCAGCAACATGTTCCATCTGCCTCACCCATCCACCCCATTCCTACCTTGAGACAGGGTTTCTCTGTGTAGCCTTGGCTTTCCTGGAACTCACTGAAACCAGGCTGGCCTAGAATGTAAAGTATCTTTTATTTGCCTGATGTAATTGTCATTTTGGAAGCTTACTGCCTCTATGTGCTAACCTAGGCCTAGTCCTGGAAGCTTCTAGCTTCCATAAAATTTAATCTAGGCCTAGAATGCTTTCAACCCCTGAGACTTACTACTGAATAAATTCACCCTTTCTAATTCTTTCTGAACTCCTGCTGTCCAGTTCAGCTCAGCTGTTCTGGCTCAAACTTCTCTCCTAGCTGACTGATTCAGTCTGGCTTCTTTCTTGGCCTCTGACTAAATTGCTCTGCTTGGCCTCATACTAACTTTTGCAATATGTTCTAATGTTCTGGCTTCTTATTCTCTGGCTCATTGTGTCTTTACCTGTGTCAAGCTTGTTCTCTCTCTGCAACCTGTCTCTGTATATCTGTCCCGGTAAAAGTCATTCTCCCTTTGTGCTGCTCTCTTTTAAGTCACCTCTCTCTTCTCATGAGAGTTGGGCATATCCTACTCTGTCAATTCTTTCTGTGATTTATTACTTTGTCTACCCCTCAATTAGACATCCCTTGCAAATGCCTCTGCTTCCCTCTACCAACTAACTTTACCTTCATTGTTTTTGGATTAAAGGTAGGTACTAAGGATGTGTCTGTATTCCAGCTGGACCATTCAGACCATACTAGAAGGTATTTGAATGTGATCTCTTACCAGAGTAGCCATGTTCTGAATTAAAATTCCTCTACGGATTCCAACTAGTCGACAGGGAGTGGACACAGGGAAACACCATAGAGGGTAAGTCAAGAGGAAGTCAAGAGGATGGATAGAGAAATGCACAGGAAGTAGAAGGGAGGGACACTCAGTTTGAGGGAGTTTTTGAGAAGGAGCATACCTTATTTCCTTTTGGGACCTTGGCTGAGGAGGAAGGTCAATTGGTTTCTTTCTCTGCCTCTTGAGGCAGGATTAACTTTATTTAATCCTGTTTACAATACTCAAGCAGAAAAGCTCTTAGATTAAAGGTGTGTGCTATGATAAGCTACACCAAAGCTGGAAATAGGTTTTTCTAGTAAGCAACACAGTGATCGGATATCCTGCAACACTGAACTCAGAGATCCAACTGCCTCTAATTCCTGAGTCCTGGGATTAAAGGCATGTGCCACCATTCCTGGCTCCTGGCTAGATCTTTATTTAAATGCATTTCTTCAAAACCAGGTTGGGTTCTCCGTTAGAATATCCTCTGGTACTCTCTTCAGTTGTGACAAGGTCTTACTGTGTAGCCCATGCTTGCTTCTAACTTGCAGTTCTGCCTCAGCTTGCCAAGATCTGGAGACTCGGGGGTGCTACCATATTCTGTATATTTTCTGTATATTTTCTTTCTTTCTTGTTAGAGAGAAAGGAAGTGTGTGTTTTTCTCTGTGAGTTGTAGGCATGGGAATGCCTGAATTGGGAGGCCTAAGGCTAGCTCTGTGGAGTCAGTTCTTCCACCTTCATGTGCGTTTTGGGATCTAATTCAGGTCATCAGGCTGAACCATCCAAATAGCTCCAAGCCTCTATTTTTGACATCTTAATTTCTTATAATTAGGTTGTTTATAAGTAGTTCTAAAACGAGTATTTAAAAAAAAAATGTAGGTAAGTTCTGAAACTTTTTTTTTTCAGGTTTTTGCATTCTAAATGGATATTCACTCATTGATACCATTGAAATAAGCCCAAACCTTAGTTCGCAGTAACAGAATGTGAAATATTTTAAATTTTAAACTCCACAGTAGACTTGTAGGTCTATTCCCCAGTTTATAACTAGGCCTTATAAACTTAAGTTTTTGTTCATGGTGCATTTATCCAGGACACTCCTCCCCTTTTTAGTGGAACAAACAGATTTATTAAGGAGGAGTAGACACTCTCGAGAATGAGAAGAGCTGCAGGGGGTGGACACCCCAGGCTGTGTTCTTTCTCTCCTCAGTCAGGCACCTCTTTTCTGAAATAGTCCCTTCTCAGCATGCTCTTCTCATTGTCTGTTTCCGAGAGCCTTATACATGTCGTTCAGATGTCCTGACATATTCCTCCCCCTCATTCATGTTTTACCATAACATAATTTATAAAAATTACAAACTCCACCAGGGAGGAAACATTTTATTCAGTTTTACCTACCAATACCCAGAACAGAGCTTGACCCTAAACCAAATAAAATCTAAATGTTCCTTGAAACATCAAAACAAAAGGAGTTAACAGGCTAGCTGTCTCTTCAGGTTGGTCTTCTCTTAATTGCCTCCTACAAGTTATCGTTGGAAAGGAGGGACTGCTGAGTTCTCCCCTGTGGCAATCTGATCCCTGCTCTAGTCTTCTTCCAGAGACTGCCATGGTAACCAACACCGGCTCCCTTTGAGCCTCGTCTTACGCTGCAGCATGCTTCTACTTGGAGAAGCTTCCCTCTGTCACTCTTTTCTTCAAGGCCTATTTCAAATGCAGATTTAACTTACAACCGTTACTTTGAAGAATGTGAGTGCTAAATGCAAAAATCAAAACTACAATCAACTCGTCCTATATACCATGGATAATAATATGCACAAGTAGCTGGGTGGTGGTGGCGGCACATGCCTTTGCTTCCAGCACTCGGGAGGCAGAGACAGGTGGATCTCAGTGAGTTTGAAGCCCTCCTGGTCTACAGAGTGAGTTCCAAGACAGCCAGAGCTATGTGTGAAACAAAACAAAAATAATAATATACACAAGTGATGTTTCCTTTATTCTGGAGTTGCTGCTGCTTGGCATCCTCAGCCTGTGGTGCTGATACAGCACTCTTCAAATCTAGCCATGGAAAGTGGAAAGTCATGATTGCTTCTGGCACACCTCTTTTAAGTGGAAGTCAGCATTGAGCTAGATTGGAAGCATTCCACAGCAGTATGGCACAGGGCAGTATATGTGCTTTATCTTTACCTAGGCTGGGAGCTGGGAGGGAAGGGATACAGTTGTCTTCCCAAGCTGCATGCAACCGGGAACACCAGCTGCCTTCTTCCCTGAATCTCCCCCCCCCAAAAAAAAGCCTTTGTTTTCTCCAGTAGGTTGTGTATTTCTCTCTGACTAAGGACAGCTAATCTATAAGAGCTAGCATTTGAGTTGAAGATGTTGACCACTTAAAAGACTGAATTCATGGTATGGAAGGACCTGATTAAAGCAAACTGTGTGTGGAGACTGTTAAATCCAAATCTATTTTTAATATCTCAGTTCAGGGCTTACCCCTTAGGAGAAGCAATGTTAAAATTAAAATTAGCAGTCATAATGGTTTACTTTTTTAATCATAGAACTCAGGGTGAGGGTGGAAGATTTCTGTGAATCCTACAGAATTGAGTTTCAGGTTACACAGCCTAGTTTAAGATTTTGCCTTAAAAATACCAAATATAGGGGTGGGGTTTTTAACTCTCTCTGGCCTTTCTTCCACATTGGTTTTTTGTTTTGTTTTGTTTTATTTGAGATGTGGTCTCACTGTAGCCCTGGCCTGGAACTCTAGGCTGGCCTCCAGTTCACAAGAGATCCCCCTGCCTCCACCTTTTAAGTCCTGGCATTAAAGGTATAAGCTACCACATCCATCACAGGGAGCTTCAGATTTAGTTGGCAAAAGTTTTAAAGACACTCACTTGGTATTAGACTAAATGACCTTAACAGTCATTGGGAATGATCTTGGGAAAGGGAGAGGAGGAGGAGGAGGAGGAGGACATCTGCCTAATCCAAAGACTTCCATGTCACAGCTCTGCAAAATCTTTACAGTCATCATCCAACTTCTCAGGACCAACTTATAATCTTTTTTCTTTTCTTTTCTTTTCCTTCTTTTTTTTCTTTTTGCCAAGCAGTGACTGACCAGATTACAAAAATACAATGAGCCAGGTGCAGTGGCACATACCAGTGATCCCAGCACTCAGGGAGGCAGAGGCTAGTGGATTGCTGTGATTTCAAGGCCAGCCTGGTCTACAAAGCGAGCCCAGGACAGCCAAGGCTACACAGAGAAACCCTGTCTCAAAAAAAAAAAAAAAAAAAAAAAAAAAATAGCGTTGGCGACACCTTAGTTCATCCATCTAATAAGCCTGTTTATCTGGTCTTCCCTGTTGCCAGCATCACCTTCCACAAAGTGAGTTGTCTTTTTCTATTTCACCCCGTGGAGAAGCTTGTTCGAAGGGCCACAGGGAGTTATTTGCTTTCTTGGAGTGTTTTACAACTGTATAGATCTCATGAATTAGATCTCCATGCAGATGATGCTGAATTTACTAAGAGAAGGAGCAGTCAAGGGACTATCAGGACCATCTGTCAAGGCCAGTCACTCCTTACTGACTTTGCCATAGCTTGGCTTGTAGATGAGCTCATTCACAGACTTCACGTTGGGGCACCTGCACACAGTGCACGGCTCCACAATCCTCAGCACATTAATCAAAGCCTTGTTGAGCTTAACAAAGGTGCCATTGAAGATCTGTTGAAGAAACTGCAATACCTTGCAGACCTTTGGGCTTATAACTTGGATTCTGATGACAAAAGCCAATTTTGGTTCTGCAGGCACATAGAAGTTTCCAGCTTTTCTTTTTTCCATCCTAGCCATCTAAATCTCAGTAAATCTGCCTGTGCTTCTTGTGATAATGCTTGGCCTTCTCACAGATAAGCTTCCTCCTTGCCTTTCGCAGCATCTTCAGGGCAAACTCTTACTCAGGCGCTTCACCTTCAACTCTGTGAAATTCCTTTTCTTTTTCATTTTCTTTTCTTTTATGTATGTATTTCTTTTCTTTTATGTTCTTTTCGGTGTTTTGCCTGCAAGTATGTCTGTAGGTGATGGAGTTATCGACAGTTGTGAGCCATGTGGGTGTTGGGAAGAACAGACAGTGCTCTTAACTGCTGAGCCATCTCTCCAGCTCCTCCTTTGTTTTTTCTTAATTGTTTCTGGTACAACAGAAACCTTTTCTTCTCTGGCACGGCGTCCGTGGTTCCAGCCAGGGGAAAAAAGAAGCCAATTTATAGTCTTTTTGCTTGTTTCAAGACAGGATTTCCCTGTGTAGCCTTGGCTGTCCTGGACTCACTTTGTAGACCTCGAACTCACAGAGATCCACCTGCCTCTGCCTTCCCAAGTGCTGGGATCACAGGTGTGCCCAATTTATAATCTTAAAAATTATTCAAGGGATCTGAGCGTGGCACATGCCTGTCTCAAAAAACAAAAACAAAAAAGGATTTAGTGGTACAGTATATGTACATGGTACACACAATGTACAGACAGAAATACGCGAAATACCATACACTCTTTGTTTTTGACAGTGTGATTTTTCCCTGCTCTAAACTTTTTCTGAAATAAGTCTGTTGTGCTATCACATGTGGTACGATATGACATGGAAAATACTACGACACAGGAGAGGTGCTCCCTGGACCACACTTTGAGAAGTACTGATACAGTGTGACCAA
Source organism: Meriones unguiculatus (assembly GCF_030254825.1). Classification (NCBI taxonomy): domain Eukaryota; kingdom Metazoa; phylum Chordata; class Mammalia; order Rodentia; family Muridae; genus Meriones; species Meriones unguiculatus. Next base: position 41,982,817 of record NC_083355.1, read on the forward strand.
CATGATGCTGCAGTCAGACAAGTGTTAGTTTTGATGACTGAATCACTTTGAACAAGAGACCTCACCTCGGAGTGTAGCTCCACCCTTTCTGGTTTTTATTTCTTTATGCTCTAAGTGGATACAGAAATATTTTAACATTTTATAGCTCACAGGACCAGTAGGGATTAGTAGGCTATTTACTAAGTGTCTGGCATTTGATAGGTGAGCAATAAACTGTTTTTAGTTAAAGTACCAAGGGGTGGGGGCCAGTGGGATGCTTCAGTAGATATAGGCACTTGATGCACAACCTGAGCTGATGGAAAGGTGGAAGAGAACCGGCCACCCCTCCACACACAGAGCACACACGCACTGATATATATGTTTGTATATTTATACATATATGAATACATATATACATAAGTATAAACGTGTGTGTGTGTGTGTGTACATACGGGGGGGAGATCTATAGTGGTTTTTGGCTGGGTTTTGCATCTATTGGTGTTTGTTTGGTTTGTTTTCCATTTCTCTTCTCCATTTCTCTGGCTGCTGTATGTATTTTATGGGCATTGGTGGTTTGCTTGCATGTATATCTGTGTGAGGGTGTCAGATCTTGGAGTTACAGACAGTTGTGAGCTGCCATGTGGGTGTTGGGAATTCAACCCCAGTCCTTTGAAAAAGCAGTCAGTGCTTTTAACCACTGAGCCATCTCTCCAGCCCCCTCTAGGTATTTAGACTATAGTAAATTTTAAAGAAGTAAATACACGGGCTGGAGAGATGGCTCAGAGGTTAAGAGTACTGGCTGCTCTTCCAGAGGTCCTGAGTTCAATTCCCAGCAACCACATTGGTGGCTCATAACCTTATACTGAGATCTGGTGCCCTCCTCTGCCCTGCAGGCAGAACACTGTATACATAATCAATAATAAATTAAAAAAAAAAAGAAGAAGTAAATACACTACCTTTTAACATAACTAACATTTTTAAGAGAAAATCAAAGTAGAACGCTTGGTAATAGGAATGGTTTGTTTTCATATCTATTGCTCTATTTAACAAGTCAGCTCCTTGACAAACAATCCTGCTTTTTTTTTTTTTTTTTTTAGGCCCTAGCTTTAACATAGCTTATGTGGTGGCCACATGAAAAAGAATGAAAATGAAACCTCAGCCTTTGATTTCTTTCCCATCTGAACCCCAAATCTCCACTTGTGTTATCTTTTTTTTTTCTCTGAGACAACTAGCCTCAGAATCACTGTATATTGATTTATTAATGACCTTGAACTTCTGCTCTTTTGCTCCCCCTCATGCTCTGAGATACAGACTTAAGCCGCCATGCTCAGTTTCTACAGCGCTAGGAATAGAAGGGAATGTTCTTGCATGCTAAAAACTTACCAGTTGCAGTACATCTCCAGACAGCTGCTCCTGGCTGTTGATGGGGTTTGTTTGTTTGTTTTTTATTTGGTTTGGTTTGTATTTTTGGTTTTGGAGACCAGACTTCTTTGTGTAATAGTCCTGGTTGTCCTGGAGCTCACTCGGTAGACCAGGCTGGCCTTGAACTCACAGAAATCTGCCTGCCCCTGCCTCCTTCAGTGCTGGGATTACAGGTGTGCACCACCACACCCTGCTATCATATTTTTAATTCAGGTCATCTTAATTAGGTATGGTATTGGTTGATAGCAGTTTAGGTGATTTTCAGGAGAACTTACAGCCACTACATTTACATAACAGGCTCTAAGCAACTGTAATTTGTGCAGAATACCTAAAGGAATATAGCTTTTCTGGTGCAGAACCACAAAGGGCTTAAAATGCATCTTGTATTGTAATTTGTTGTCATAGTTTTTATTAGCACCTTAGCTGGGTATGATTTCTTTTAATCTGGAGTGTGGGAAAAGGTTGCATAGATAGTACAGGATAGCTGAGGAGTGTTTCTGAGCCAGTTTCAAGGATCTGAGGTAGAATCTTGGGTTATTACTTGGCTTGCTTACTTTATGGGGTTTTGGTAGTGGTGGTGGTTGGTTGTGTGCTTTCTAGAGGATCTCAAATAGCTCGGGCTAGCTTTGAATTCTCTATATCACTAAAGAACATCCTTTTTAAAAAAATATGTATTTATTTATTATGTTTAAAATGTTCTGCATGTTCAGCTACAGACCAGAAGGGGGCACCAGATCTCATTATAGATGGTTGTGAGCCACCATGTGGTTGCTGGGAATTGAACTCAGGACCCCTGGAAGAGCAGACAGTGCTCTTAACCTCTGAGCCATCTATCCAGCCCCAGAACTTATCCTTTTGCTCATGTGTGGAGAGTGTGAGTATTGTGCAAGTGCACAAATGTGCATATAGACACCAGAGGATAACCTCAGGTACCCTTCCAAAGGGCTGTCCACTTTTTTTTTTTTTTTTTTGAGTCAGTCTCAATAGCCTGAAGCTTATCAAGTAGGCTAGGGTAGTGAGCCCCTCAGATCCACCAGTCTCTGCTTGCCCCAGTGCTAGGAACTACCGGTCCGTGCCACCATGTCCAGCTTTCCAGGGATCAGCTCAAGTCCTCAGGCTCACATGGCAAACACTTTATTAACTAAACTAGCTCCCTAGCCCAAGGCCTTGCACTTAGAGCTAGAATTACAAGCTTGTGCTGTCACAGCTTCGAAGTGCTGGTTCTGTTAAAGGCTCAGTTAAGGTTTCTGAGTTCTCCATTTCCAGGCTTTAGTTGGAAAGCAAGAAAGTAGGAGATGACTTTATTAGTTGGTACAGAGTTATAGAATGCTAAGTAAAATTAAACCCAGAACTCAAATTGAAACCTAGTTGAAAGGGCTGGATAAACAGCTCTGTAAAAATAAAGTAGGAATCTCTACTGCCAGATCTATCTCCCAGATAATGTCACGGAAACCTATTACATTTATTAATAAGCTTTAAGCACTATAGCTGGGCAGGTAGTCGTCTATTCTGACTCATCTAAGCTGATCTGGACTATTTCCTAGCTACATGCCCTTTTACTTACCACCTAGTCTCACACTGGCTGTTCCTGCTCCATCTTTGTCCTCACAACAGCCTTCTAATGGCTCTTCCATCCCCTCAAGCTTCTCTCTTCTTCTTTCTTCTCTCCCTTGCTGCCCCTTTCTTCCTCTTTCTCCTTTCCTTACCTCCCCCTCCTCTCTTTTTCCTGATCCCTGAGACCTTCCTGACTGGCCTTGGAGGTCCAGCCTCATGCTCCTGCCCAGCTATTAGCTGCTCAGCTTCTTTATTAACCAATCAGAGATGACAGAGAACAGTTTTTACACAACATTAAGACAGGAGATTCTTCATAGAAATGAGAATGCCCACATCAGGACTGCAACCAGATCTCTGGGCACATAAATCAGCCTTTGAATACACAGTACACAAGACCATTCCCCAACAGGTTCTGTGAATAAAATAACTTGTTCTCGTAGAGGGATGGACTATGACCTAAAATTGTAAAATGAATGCGTTCTTCCCTTTTCTCGATTGCTTTTGGCCAGTGTTTATCACAGCAACAAAAATGAAAGTAGGAGGTAAATGATACAAATGGCTTCATCATGGTTCTGATGTTTCTGAAGAAGCTCTTTTTTCAGCCAAATTCTCTAAACCAGGAGTCACACAAGTAGGCATAAGCTTATATAGTATTATGTGGTTGTTTCCCAGCAACCACATAAAGGTTAACTATTGTGTAACTCCAGTTCCAGAGTATCTGATGTACTCTTTTGGCATCCTTGGGCATTATGTGCAGGAAAAACACTAATACATACACAAAAAATAATTTGTATGCAGATTTATATTTCATGTGTCATTGGTGTTTTGTCTGCATTGTATGTATGTATGAGGATATCAGATCCCCTGGACTGGAGTTACAGACAGTTGTAAGATGCCATGTGGGTGCTGGGTGCTGGGAATTGAACCTGAGTCCTCTGAAAGAGAAGCCAGTGCTCTTAACTGCAGAGCCATTTCCAAGCCCAAAATTTTGGTTTTTTGAGAGTTTCTTTGTGTGTAGGTAGCCCTGGCTGTCCTGGGCTCACTTTCTATACCAGGCTGGCCTCAAACTCACAGAGATCCACCTGCTTCTGCCTCCAGAGTGTTGGTATTAAAGGCATGTACTAACATGCCTGGCTTAAAATAAAAGTTTTTGAAAAAAGAAACCCAGTTAACATTTCTTTGCAACTGCATTTTGCTGGTTTTGGCAGTTGACACCTGTAATTTCAGGACCTGGGAGGAGGAGGAGGCTGGAGGGTCCAGAGTTCAGGTTCATCCTTGGCTACATGGCAAATTTTAGGCCACTCTGGGGTCATGTTGAGACAGTGTCTCTAAAACAAAAGAGAAGCAGTGAATTTGTTTGTTTGGTTGGTTTGGTTTGGGTTTGGGTTTTTATTGTTTGTTTTTGGGGGGTTGTTTGTTTGTTTGTTTTGAGACGGGTTTAACTCTGTGTCCCTGGGTGTCCTGGAAGTCACTCTGTAGACCAAGCTGTCCTTAAACTCAAAGTGCTCGTATTAAAGGTGTGTGCCACTACTCACACCTTTATGATGAGGGAGGGAGACAGGATAGACAAGTTTTGTGGTGTGTGTTTTCCCCATCTTTACGTGGGTTCCAGGGATAAACTTAAGGTCACCAGGTTTTGCCCAGCAAGCGCTTTTACCCACTGAGCCATCTTACCAACTTTCATCATTTTTATACTTATTATTGTGTATGTGGTTTGTGTGTGCAAGAGCATGATTCACAGTGTGCATGAAGAGATCAGAGAACACCTTTCAAGAATCTATTTTCTCCTTCAGCCATGGGCTTCAGAGATGAAGCTTAGTTCAACAGGCTTGGGTGGTCCTGCTGTCATTCTCCCGGTGATCTAGGGGCTAGGTGATAAGATCAAGATTTGATTTGTTTGTTTGTTTATTTATTTTCTTGGCAGGGAGACAGGGTTTCTCTGTGTAACCCTGGCTATCCTGGGACTCACTCTATAGACCAGGCTGGCCTTGAACTCAGAGATCTGCCTGCCTTTGCCTCCTGAGTGCTGGGATCAAGGTCTGTGCCACCACCCAGCTAGAATTTAATCTCTTACATTCATTAGTCTTTACTTTTTTTTCTGTAGGCCATGAAAGACTTTGAAAGATTTTTTGGAAGGGAGAAGCTTTGTTTAGCTTTTACTGTCAACCTGATACAGTTAAGAGGCAGCTAAGAGGAGTAAGCCTCGGCGTTTGTCTGTGGGGTCCTCTTGATGGTTAATTAATGTAGGAGGACCCAGTCCACTGTGGCACTGCCATCACTAGGCAAGTGGTCCTAGCTCAGTGTGGGCAAGCCAGCTAAAAGCAGGATTTTTCATGGCTCCTACTGTGTCTTGCCTGTGAAGTGAGTACCTTGGTCAAAGGTGATGCTGTATGGAATAGCAAGCAAACCTGCCTGCAAGTTCCTGCCTTTACTTCCCTCAGGGATGGACTATGACCTAGAATTGTAAAATGAATGCGTTCTTCCCTTTTCTCGATTGCTTTTGGCCAGTGTTTATCACAGCAACAAAAATGAAAGTAGGAGGTAAATGATACAAATGGCTTCATCATGGTTCTGATGTTTCTGAAGAAGCTCTTTTTTCAGCCAAATTCTCTAAACCAGGAGTCACACAAGTAGGCATAAGCTTATATAGTATTGTTTAGTTTATTCAAAATGGACTTTTCTTCCTTTTTTAAAAAATAATTTTATTATTTTATATGTATAATTTTATATAAAACTATATTTATTAATTTTATATGTATGGTTGTTTTGCTTGAATAAGTCTGTGTACCATGTATGTGCCTGGTGCCTAAAGAATCTGGAAGCTATTGGATGCCCTGGGCCTGGAGTCATAGATGGCTGTGAGAAACTATGTAGCTGTTGGGAATCAAACCAGAGTCCTCTGGAAGAACAGCTAGTGCTTTTAACCACTAGGCCATTCCTCTAGTCTCCCCACCCCTCCTTTCTGGGAGGGGACAAGGGCTTACTTGAATCCTTGGCTGACCTGGAACTCATATGTAGACCAGTCTGCCTCAGATTCCCAGAGATCCACCTTTTGCTCTGTCTCATTAGTCCTGGGATTTAAAATCCTGTGCTACTGTGCATGGCAGGGATTTTTAAAATTTTATTTATTTATATTTTTTGACTCTGCTAGAGTATGTATGAAAGCACTTTAGGTGAAGTGTTGACAGTTACTCCTTCCCAAACTTCCTGTGAACAAGTCATATATAATCTCACTACTATCATAGCCTCACCTATATAATAATCCCTGTTAGTTGCTTTCTTCATCTGCAATTGTGAAATAAAACACCTAGGTTAAGAAAAATAATGAAACCAGATGCGGTAGTTAGTTTTAATAATCCTAGCACTAGACAGGCAGAAGCAGGAGGTTTGCTATAAATTCAAGGCCAACCTACACTACAGAGTGAAACCCTTTCTCAGTGAAAACAATGAGAAAGAGGAAAATATTCTGATATAAACATGCTTTATGATTGCCATATCTTAAAATACAGATAAGAGCAACCCCAGGAAGAATGGGCGATATGGAGCCATCTAATTGTTTTCTGGTTCTGGAATCAAATTGGGGCCTCTTACATGCTGGGTGAACCCTTACTATTGAGCCACCCTCATGCTGAGCCTCCTGATTCTTACTGAGCAGAAATGATGGCACGGGCAGAGCTGTGGTAGATAGCTACAAAGATTTTGGGGGAAGTTTAAGAGCTTTCTTTAAAATCTTGTGTCTTTGGTTGTCTGTTTGTTATGGGAAAGACAGGGTCTTACTATGTAGCTCTGGCTTTCCTAGAACTCACTCATTAGACCAGGCTGCCCTTGGAATTCAAAAAGATCTGCCTGCCTCTGCCTCCTGAGTGCTGGGATTAAGGCGTGTGTCACTGCATCTGGCTCATGTGTCTCATTTTTGTGCCCTACCCCCTACTTCCTTTCCTTTTGTAGTCTTCAAGGAGGCTGTGAGAAGCAGCAGCAATGTCTGATTTTGTGGAAAGTGAGGCCGAAGAGTCAGAGGAAGAATACAATAATGAAGGCGAGGTGGTACCTAGAGTCACCAAGAAGTTTGTGGAAGAGGAGGATGATGGTGAGGAGGCCCCAGCCTCAAGCTTCTCCCCACTATTCCTAAGCTTTGGATAGTTGGATTCTTGCTGATGAAAGGCTCAGGCTGAGCGCAGAAGTTCTCACACATGAGGTACCAGCTTGAGAACGTTCAGTCATTCTTAGAAACACATAGTGCACATAGTGTGCACACGTAGAGTGTCCCAGGCACAGTACTTAGAAAACTAGGAGGACAAAGTAAGATGCAGCTATTTTTTTATGCTAGTGTAAGTTTCCGTTAGTCTGTGGGACAATGCTTCCCACTCTTAGCCCTGTGAATGTTTATGTAGCCCATTTCTAAGCTTTGGGATCATCAGCAGAGTAGAATTGTGAAATAACTTTAAAGGGGAAAAGGGGTAAAACTTTCATCAAAAGAATAAAAGAAGGAATATACTTGCTGAGTTTGTAATTTGAAGAACATAGGTTACTGGTAGGTGTAAAGCTTCTAGGAATAATTTGAGGTGGCAAAGTAGTTGGGAAGATCATTTTTTCCTAAAGACAGATGATAAATGTGGGAAAGAAGGCTTCCTTTACAGGTACTGCTCCTCCAAGTTCTGCACTGTGCCATTACATGGGGCAGAGAGTTAACATGGCACCTGGTCACTGGGTTCAGGGCAGAAGAATAATTGAAATTAAGTGGTTAGTCTGCACCACTCCCCTCTACTTCCAATCTCCATGCTCAGACACACATGTTTTCAGATGAGGAGGAGGAAGAGGAGAATCTAGATGATCAAGATGAGCGAGGCAACCTGAAAGGCTTTATCAATGATGATGATGATGAAGAAGAAGGAGAGGAGGATGAGGTCAGTGACTCTGGTGATTCAGAAGATGATGTTGGCCACAAGAAGAGAAAACGCAGTGAGTAGCATGACCCTGTGTGAGCTGAGGTTGGGATGGAAGTTTCAGTGGAGAAGAACCTCCTCTCACCCTGGGTACCCTTTGTTCTCTTTAGCATCTTTTGATGACCGCCTGGAAGATGATGATTTTGACCTCATTGAGGAGAATTTAGGTGTTAAAGTCAAACGAGGAGTAAGTTTTTTCTTTATTCTTTTTCCTGAATAGTTTGGAAGTCACCAGGGAAGAGGAGGATGCCCAGTAGCTTAATGCTGTAGAGCCCAGACCTAAAGTCTATTAGAAAATGATTTGTCAGTTTGCAGGATGAGCCTTGGGGCTGGATAAACATCACTCAATGTGTTCTTTCCCATCTCACTTGATAAAATGTAATTGTGGTGGGAACATAGAAATGAGCCTGGATAGCAGACATCCTTATACTAGACACACACAAACTCCGTCCTAAAAAGGTACATTTTTCTCAACACTAGCAAAAATACCGACGTGTCAAAAAAATGTCTGAAGATGAAGATGATGATGAAGAGGAATTTGGCAAAGAGGAACATGAAAAGGAGGCTATTGCAGGGGAAATCTTCCAAGATGAAGAAGGGGAAGAAGGGCAGGAGGCTGTTGAGGCCCCCATAGCTCCTCCAGAGGAAGAAGAGGAAGATGATGAAGAGTCAGGTACAAGGCAGATGTTGGACAGGGAAGCCAATATTGGGTGGGTGTTGAGATTTCCTAGGATGTAATTTTCTGCCTGACCAGGACCAGGCTTATCCACTGACTGAGCACTAACATATCTCTTCTCCACCCAGATATTGATGATTTCATTGTGGATGATGATGGACAGCCCTTGAAAAAACCCAAATGGCGAAAAAAGCTTCCTGGATATACAGACGCGTAAGTGCAGCCTGTTACCCAGTGGCGATGAAGACATTGAGTGGGCATGTAATTGGGAAGAAGTCTAGAGGCTTCTGCCAGTTAAAATGTCCCTCCTCTCATCTGTTTTGCTCTGTGCTCAAATCACCTCTCAAAAGATTAGGATAGAGTTCCACATGGGCATGAGTCCAGCATCCCCCCTCTGCCCGGTGTGTTCATTTATGGATGGCCTGCTAACCTGCATCAACACTGAAAAGCTTGAAAGGCCTTTTGTTCTAAAGGGAATGCTGTAGTGTCTTGGCAGAAGATGGTTCACCAAGCAGAGTAAGGTCCCACCGACCTGTGATGTATGGTTCCTATCTCTGGCAGCTGTCAAAGTTAGGCCTTTTATCTTCTAATAATAGTTTGTTTTGAAACCTCCAGGCACTTACTTATTCTGCATTGAATGTGATTTTCCAACTGGCATGCAAAGTCTGGGCAGGGCCTTTATTTCTCCTCTTAACCCTGAGCCCTGCCTCTTACTCTCACACACACAGAGCCCTGCAGGAAGCTCAGGAGATCTTTGGTGTAGACTTTGACTATGACGAATTTGAGAAATACAATGAGTATGATGAAGAACTGGAGGAAGACTATGAGTATGAGGATGATGAGGCTGAAGGTGAGATCCGAGTGCGCCCCAAGAAGACCACCAAGAAGCGTGTGAGCCGCAGGAGCATCTTTGAGATGTATGAGCCAAGTGAGCTGGAAAGCAGCCACCTCACAGACCAGGACAATGAAATTCGAGCCACTGACTTGCCTGAGAGGTTCCAGGTAGGAAACAGAATGAGTGGTGTCCATCGTGGACTCTGAAACTCCTATGTCCCAGGTCCAGGGAGTCTGCTTGCTTGTTCTGGCAGTGGTGAGGGCTAAACTTGGGGCCTCATACGTGGTGGGTGAGAGCTGTGCTGTTGAGTGATGTCTGTGACCCTCTTTACTTTGTATTTTGACAGAGTCTCACTAACTTAGGCTGGCCTTCAATTGACTCTGTAGCCCAAGCAGATCGTAAACTTGTGGTCCTCTCTCAGCTGCCTGAGTAGCTAGGATTATAGGACCAACTTCGAAATTGCATTCTATTTTGGATTTTGTTTATTATTGTTGTTGTTGTTTTGTTTATTTTTGAGACAGATTCTCATGTAGCCCAGAGTGGCCTCAAGCTCAGTAAGTAGCCAGGGATGACCTTAAATTTGTGATCCTTTTGCCTCCATCTTCTCTTGAGTGCTGGGATTACAGGTATTTACCATCCTGTGGTACTGATGTGCATGTTTGGCAATCACTCTACCAACTAAGCTACACCCTTAGCCCTAAGATGGTATTAGCAGATCTGAAACATGCTCATTTCATGTCAGATAACACCAGAAGTGTGTACCTGAGGATCACAAGCTTCCATCCAGAAGTGGTCTATGTTTTTTCCTAAGCAAGGTATAGAATAAGGATGTCTTACCCTCTCATCTACATAGCTGCGCTCCATCCCAGTCAAGGCGGCTGAAGACGATGAGCTAGAAGAGGAGGCTGACTGGATCTACAGAAACGCCTTCGCTGCACCAACCATCTCCCTCCAGGTACTCAGGAGTTTGGACATTAGGCTGGAAAGCTGGCTAGGCGGCTAGGAGCACTTGTTGCCCTTGCAGAGAATCGGGGTATGGTTCTTACTCCCTCTTCTGACCTCTGTGGGCACCAGGCACTCATGTGGTACACATGTGTACATGCAGGCAAAGCATTTGTACATATTAAAAAGAAAAAATAAATGTAAAAAAAAAAAAAAAGTTTGGGCATGAACCAGAAGCCAACTGATGAAAATGAGAAGCTATTCCTTCCCTGTCTGCGTCTGTATGCCTAGGAAAGAGCACTGTATATGTACATATAAGAAAAATCTTTGTTAGGAAGTGCTTGTATGGTAAGACAACAGATAACATGACATGGCTATTTTTGTTTTATTTTTCCTTCTTACTGTAGGACAGTTGTGATTACCTAGACCGTGGCCAGCCAACTAGTAGCTTCAGTCGGAAAGGGCCCAGCACAATTCAGAAGATCAAAGAGGCCCTGGGCTTCATGCGGAATCAGCATTTTGAGGTAGCTCCTTGAGCTCTAGTAGCCCAAGGTTAGAAATTCATTAGGATTTAGAGGGTGAGGCAAGAGGTAGCTACAAGTCAAGTGGTAAGCTCCCTTCCTCATCCTGAGGAGTCCTTTAACCCAGGAGTGTGACTGACAGGAGGCACTAGGGATCCAGGGGACAAGACAACCTGTCTGCAATGTTACTTCCTCCATTGGGGAGAACCTTTCGTTGGAGGGCCAGTTGGAGAGACCTTTCTTCTAATTTGAATTTTGTGGAGTTACTAGATTAGGAAATTACTATCCTCTAGCAGAGGAGATAGCTTGCAGATATTTCTTCTGGATGACAACAATATCCTTGCCACCATAGGTGCCTTTTATTGCCTTCTACCGAAAGGAGTATGTGGAGCCTGAGTTGCACATCAATGACCTGTGGAGGGTGTGGCAGTGGGATGAAAAGGTAACATGGACAAAAGGCCCGTAAGGAACTGAGCACCAGGTAGAGAAAAGCCAATATCAGGGTGCTACAGCTCTGACCTCCAGGACTGCCAAATTCCCCCGCTGGGGCTTCTCCTAAGGGAGCAACAGACTTGGGTCTCCAGGGCTTAACCCATTCCTCACCCCTGTCTTCCTCTGCCCTAGTGGACGCAGCTGAGAATCCGCAAAGAGAACTTGACGAGGCTGTTCGAGAAGATGCAGGCTTATCAGTATGAGCAGATCTCTGCTGACCCTGACAAACCACTGGCTGATGGCATCCGGGCTTTAGATACCACTGATATGGAGAGGTAGGACATGAAGGGTTTATTTTGTTACAGGGAGCCTCAGACTATAGACAGGTCCTCAGGAGCACTGTTACTTTGCAGGATTTGCAGCATGGGCCCAGCCCTTAGAGTCCAAATCGTTAATCAAAAATGAACTTTCCTATTTGTTTGTTTATTGTGCATCCCCCTCCCCCAGCACACACACAGGCTGTCTCTGTGTGGTTGGCTGTCCTGGAGCTCACTCTGTAGACCAGGCTGGCCTCAATTTCAGAGATCCTCCTGCCTCTGCCTCCTGAGTGCTGGGACTAAAGGTGTGTGCGCCACACCAGCTAAAAGTGGACTTTCTAACTGAGTGGTGCCCCATTTCTCTAATCCCGTTACTTAGGGGAGAGCTGGGAGCTCAAGGTTAGCCTGAACTATAAAAGGTCTGTGGGGAAGTGGGGGGAATGATCTGACAAACTCCTTTTGGTTTTCAAGTTAGGTATCATGTCACACACCTTGTAATACTAACACCAAAGCTGGGCAAAATAATTTCTGTCTCAAAAACTAAAAAAAAACTAAAATAAAATAAACAGGAGAGGATTCAGGCAATCCAGTGACAAGTGCTTTACCACCGAGCCATCTCACCAGCCCCTGTATCACATATTCAGATTTAGCAATATGTGTATTTATCCATGTATATAATGCTACATAAGAAACGGTGTATAGGACTAGAGGGTTGGCTCAGAGGTTAAGAGCACGGTCTGCTCTTCCAGAGGTCCCGAGTTCAATTCCCAGCAACCACATGGTGCCTTACAACCATCTATAATGGGATCTGGTGCCTTCTTCTGCTATGCAGGCAGAACACTATACATAATAAATAAATCTTTAAAAAACAGCAAGGGAAGAACAGAAAAGAAAGACACAGTGTATAACTGGAAAGTAAGTTGGCATTCTGGATAATGTGGTATTGGAGGGCAACAGATGGTTTGGGTGGATAGTACTTACAAGTCAAAAAGTGCTTTCAAGGACTTTGAACCTCATGAAGCACATGGTGCCCTGTCTGCCTTTTCCTTACACTGCTTTTCTTTCTTGAGACAGAGTCTTACTTTGCAGCCCAGACTGATCTCTAACTCATAATCTAGTCTGTCTCTCTAGGGCTAAGATTACAGGTGTGTGCTGCCACACCTGGCCTTTATACTTTGTCTCCTAATTACCACTGACCATTTCAGTTTCACATTTTGTGTGTGTGTGTGTGTGTGTGTGTGTGTGTGTGTGTGTGTGTGTATAGTTATAGTTATAGTTACAGTTATAGTTATGGGATCTCCTATAGTACAGTCTGGCCTCAAGCTCCTAATACAACTCTCAAGTTCCGGGACACCACATCTAGCTTTCTTATTTGTTTTTGAAGCAGGATGTTACTGAATGTCCCAGGCTGACCTCAGACTTACAGCAAGCCTCCTTCTTCAGTGTCTTAAATACTCAAGCATGCACTGTTACCCCCAGTGACATACATTTTTTTAAGATACCTTGGCTGTGGGGCTGGAGAGAGGGCTCAAAGGTTAAGAGCAATGGCTGCTCTTTCAGAGGTCATGAGTTCAATTCCCAGCAACCACATGGTGGCTCACAGCCATCTAAAATGAAATCTGCTCGTGTGCAGGTATACATGCAAACACACATTGTATACATAATAAATAAATAAATCTTTTATAAAAAGACACTTTGGCTGTGCTGTAGTCCCAGCTGTAGTCTGGGACTATTGCATGTCTTTGTTTGCTCATCCTACTTGACCTTGCATCCTGGGAATTAGGCATCTTACATCAAAGCTTCTCCCAGTAATGGCATCTTGCATCTTTTCCCTTAAGACTCAAAGATGTACAGTCAATGGATGAACTGAAAGACGTCTACAACCATTTCTTACTTTACTATGGTCGTGACATCCCCAAGATGCAGAATGCTGCCAAGGCTAGCCGTAAGAAGCTGAAACGCATAAAGGAAGATGGAGATGAAGAAGGTGAGTGCTGAGAAAACTCCAGTCTTGATGGCTGGGGTAGGTGTAGGTACCCTTTAGGGTTTTCTCAGATCTTTGGAAGCGATCAGAAACAAAAGCTGACTGCCTCAAATTCTGTTTCCAGGTGAGGGTGAGGAAGCTGAAGATGAGGAGCAGAGGGGACCAGAGCTTAAGCAAGCCTCCCGCAGAGACATGTACACCATCTGCCAGAGTGCAGGGCTGGGTAAAAACCACCTTCTTTGTCCCCTAGGCATTGTAACTTTGAATAAGGAAGCACACCCAGTAAAGCCATAGTGTAAAGGAGCAGGAAAGAATGTATTAGTCACTCAGCCAGTACTGAACTACAAGGTTTCCACAAACACTCCTTCTCGCCACTCTCTTTATATTCCCTTCCCTTCTCTGTGATCATCTGAGGTACCTTAAATTTCTAAGGTAATTAGAAATCTTTCAGGTGATTATTCTTCGATGACCTATCCTGCCTGTTCATTGCATCTTTAAACTCTGATGCCCAAACAGCTGCTGTCCCTTTTTGACCACTGAGTGTCTGGTGGCTGGCTGCTGCCTCACCTGTCACTCTTCTGCTTCTGTAGATGGCCTGGCCAAAAAGTTTGGCCTCACACCTGAGCAGTTTGGGGAGAACCTCCGTGACAGCTACCAGCGGCATGAGACAGAGCAGTTCCCTGCAGAGCCCTTGGAGCTGGCTAAAGATTACGTTTGCAGGTGGGCATACAGCAAATGGCCTGCAGGAGGGGTGACCTGGAGGCTGAGACACCGTCATCCTGCAGCTCCACTGTTGTCCCTACAGCCAGTTCCCTACACCAGAAGCTGTGCTTGAAGGTGCCCGATACATGGTAGCACTACAGATTGCCCGGGAGCCCCTTGTCAGACAAGTGCTGAGGCAAACCTTCCAGGAGAGAGCCAAGCTAAACATAACCCCAACCAAGAAAGGCAGAAAGGTAAGTTGGGGAAAGGGTGGTTGTTCTAGTTGTGGCCACACTCTAACCCGTGTCTACCTTGAACTCAAAGGCAGTCTTTTTTTCCGGGGCCAAGCCTGCCTACCTGCTAACGATTCTCCCTCCATGTGTGCAGGATGTGGATGAGGCCCACTATGCCTATTCTTTTAAGTACTTAAAGAACAAGCCTGTTAAAGAGCTAAGAGATGACCAGTTCCTCAAGATAGGTCTGGCTGAAGAGGAAGGGCTGCTTACCATCGACATCAGCATAGACATGAAGGGAGTAGAAGGGTAAGCTAAGCCCTGGGCTGGAGGACAAGCAGCCCTCGGGCACACTAACCGCCATTTCTGAGTTCACACAGCCTTGTTGGTTGGTTCATGAATGTCTGTCATGTTTTCTCTGTCAGACACCAGGTCCTTGTGCTTTCCTCAGGTATGGCAGTGACCAGACATATTTTGAGGAGATCAAGCAGTTTTACTACCGGGATGAGTTCAGCCACCAAGTACAGGAATGGAACCGGCAGCGTACTATGGCCATTGAGCGAGCTCTGCAGCAGTTCCTGTATGTGCAAATGGCCAAAGAACTCAAGAACAAGCTGCTAGCAGAGGCCAGGGAGAGTGTTGTAAAGGTGAGGCCCACAAGCACACTGCCTCCATCCTCCCTGGGGGTGGAACCAGGTATTTAACCCAAGGCCTTGCACAAGTGTTCTGCCACTGAGCCACGTACACACCCAGCCCTAAACTCATTTTTTTTTTCTTTTTCTTAATTATATTTATTTATTAATTATGTGTGTGGCATGAACATGTGGAGGCCAGAAGATACCTTTGAGAAGTTGATTCTTTCCACTATGTGGGTCTCGTGGATTGAACTCAGATTATCAGGACTGGCAGCAGGTGCCTTTACCTGATGAGACAGAGTGTCTGGATGTAGCCCAAGCTGACCTTGGGATCCTCCTGAGTGCTTATACCACCGTGCCCTAGCTTTCATTCTCCTTAGTAGAACTGAGAATGAAGAAACCCTGTAGTTGTCTTATAGCTAGAGAACGAATGAGGACACGCAGAGCATGAGGTGAGAAACAGTGCGCACTGGGCACAGGGTTCATGTTCAAGTTTTCTTCAAGACTCTTCCTCTGTTTACTCATCCGAATACTTGTATTGCTTCTGTTTCCAAAATGCAAGTAGGCTTTTGTATTACAAGCATGCCAGGCGGTTAGGAACACGTGCCCTCCATAAATGCAAGCCCCTGCATCCTTGAAGCCCCTGATGACAAAGTGTCTGCTCTACTTTAGGCCTGTAGCCGAAAGCTCTACAACTGGCTGAGGGTGGCGCCCTACCGACCGGATCAGCAGGTGGAGGAAGATGATGACTTCATGGACGAGAACCAGGGGAAGGGCATCCGAGTGCTAGGCATCGCCTTCTCCTCTGCCAGGTGCCATCTCACACATGCCTTCCACATTTTCTTTTTCCTATTCATGGTTCACATTGCTAACTGTTGCTCTGTTTTTTCTGTGGCTGGCTGGCAGAGATCACCCTGTGTTCTGTGCCCTAGTCAATGGTGAAGGAGAAGTGACTGATTTCCTTCGCCTGCCCCATTTTACCAAACGGCGAACTGCATGGAGAGAAGAAGAGCGGGAAAAGAAGGTAAATCTAGAACATGGGTCTCAGGTGTATACCTGGAGTGCACTCTGCAATCAGTGAGGTTACAGCCTGAGCAAAGCAACACTAAAACCTCCATGAGTAAATAAGTTCATCACATCTTAAGCATAAGCCATAGAGTGTGATAACCGTAGGATATAGTAACTGATGTAGAAACATAATAAGCATTAATTTAAACAAACCACACTGTGTAGTACTCCACTGAAATTTTGGTCCCCATTTTTTTGTGTGTTTTTGTTGTTGTTTGGTTGGGTTTGGTTTATATGGGTTTTTTGTTGTTGTTGTTGTTGTTGTTTTTGTTTTTTTGCTTTGGTTTGGTTTAGTTTTTCAAGACACAGTTTCTTCCTATGTATATCCTGACTGTCTGGAACTCAGTCGAAGACCAGGCTATCGTCAGACTCACAGGGATCCATCTTCCTGTGCCTCCCAAGTGCTAGTATTAAAGGTGTGTGCCACCACGACCAGCTCTGATCCCATTTTAATTTTTAAAATGATCTCACCATTGGGAATCAGTCTCACTTCTGTGGCAGTAGATGGCACTCGAGTTACTAGGTGTGGTTTGCTTCTGGCATCTAGCCAGTGCCTAGGCCTTGTGTCCTAGAGCTGCCCTGGCTACTTTTTTTCTTACCAGCATCTGGGTCAGACTGTCCCATGAGCTGAGAGCCACTGGGGCATGAAGCCAACCTTTCCCTGCTTCTGCCCTTCATAAAAAAAAGATGAATTTGAATGTTTCTCAATGTCTTTATCATAATGATTTGGGGTTTTGTTTGTCTGTTTTTGTTTTTCTTTTCAAGACAGGGTTTCTTTGTATAGTCCTATCTGTTCTGGAACTCTGTAAGACTAGGCTAGCATCAAATTCAGAGAGATCAGTCTGCCTCTGCTTCCCAAGTGCTGGGATTAAAGGCATGTGTGTCACCGCCCACCTCCGCCACAGGCTCTTTCTTATTTTAAATTTTTCTAAGAGCCTCATTCTAAAAAATAACAAAGTTAACTAACAACTATGGTGTTTGTTGTTGTTGTTTTTCCCAAGACAAGGTTTCCCTCTGTAGCCCTGGCTGTCCTAAAACACTGTAGACCAGGCTAGCCTTGAACTCACAGAGATCTGCCTGTCTTTGCCTCCCGAGTATCAGGAGATAAATTTTGAGTTACAGCAAAAGAAAAATTTTCTGATTGTCCATCCTCTGAAATGCTTTAAATCAATTAAAGCAGAAGTAGGCTTGAGACATGTTAGGGAACAGGTATAATAATGAGTCCTTGGCACCAGTGTGGACAGGTCTCCTCCAGTCTTTTAGAATCTCAAGAGCTGGGACTCAGAGGTTAGGAACACTGGCTGCTCTTACAGAGAATCCAGGTTCAATTCCCAGCATCTACATGGCAGCTCACAACCATCTATAACTGCAGTAATCACCAGTTACAATGCCCACTTCTGTCCTCAGGCACACATGTAGTATATATACATACATGTAGATAAAACACACAAAATAAAAATGGGGCTGGAGAGATGGCTCAGTGGTTAAGAGCACTGTCTGTTCTTCCAAAGGATCAGGGTTCCCAGTACCCACATGGCAGCTCTGTACCACCAATTCCAAGGGATCTGACACCTTCACACATAAAATAAAATAAATTATTTTTAAAAATAAAAGTGTTTGACCCAGCAAATCTGCATTCAGTTTTTAAAACTGAAAAGTAAATTTACAAAACAACATACTATATACCTGCTTATATGAACTTCAACCATCACAATAAACTATCATAAACAGCAACATAGCCTAAGCTCCCCCTCAAAGGTCAGGATGTCTCTGAGGACCTAGCCATTATCTGGTAGGAATCTGTTTATTAAAAGAATAGTTAAGGGGACTGGAGAGATGGTTCCGTGGTTAAGAGCACTGTCTGCTCTTCCAAAAGACCCGGGTTCAATTCCCAGCACCCACATGGTAGCTCACAACTGTCTGTAACTCCAGTTCCAAGGGATCTGACACCTTCACACTGATGCACATAAAAAAATAGAATTAAATTATTTTTTATTTCTTTTTATGTACATTGCTGTTTTGACTGCATTTATATCTGTGTGAGGGTGCTGGATCCTCTGGAACAGGAGTTACAGACAATTGTGAGCTGCCAAGTGGGTACTGGGGATTGAACTCCAGGCCTCTGCAAGAGCATTCAGTGCTTTTAACCACTGAGCCATCTCTCCAGGCCCTAATTAAATTATTAAAAAAAAGAAGAATAGTTAAGCCAGGCATAGTGGCATATGCCTGTAATCCTAAAAAGCAAGTGGATCTTTGTGAGTTCGAGGCTAGTTTACAAAGAGAGTCCAGGACAGCCAAGGCTACAGAGAGAAACTCTTGTCTCAAAAACCAAACAAACAAAAAGAATAGTTAGCTAGGTAATGACAACACATGCCTTTAATCTCAGTACTCAGAAGGCAGAGGCAAGCAGATCTTTTTGAGTTTGAGGCTAGCCTGGTCTACAAAGTGAGTCCAGGACAGCCACGGCTACACAGAGAAACTCTGTCTCAAAAACAAAACAGTTTGGCCGTGAGTACAGAGAGATCTGCCAGCCTCTCCCTCCCTTAGTGCTGGGGGCTACAGGTGTGCGCCACCAAGCCCAGCCTAAAAAGAATAATATTAAAAAGAAAATCTCAGCTTGTTTAAAAACTTTCTATGTTCAGAGCTCTTTAGCCTCAATTTTATTTTAATTCAGGCACAAGATATTGAAACCTTAAAGAAGTTCCTTGTGAATAAGAAGCCCCACGTGGTTACCGTTGCAGGAGAGAACAGGTAGGAAGGAGCAGGAGCGTGAGGCCTGCTGTAAGGCTATGACCCAGCCACTTATCTTATTCCTGAATCTGGTACACGGCCAGAGCAGAGGCTCTATGTAATGTTGATTTCCCCGGGCGCTCTCTGGAGATGTGGTTCCTCTTTGTTTAAAACTCTTTCCTCCCCACAACACCTTAGTCAAAACACTGTCCATTCCTGAGGAAACACATCCTTTAACCACTGCTCTTCATCCTTCCAGGGACGCCCAAATGTTGATTGAGGATGTGAAGCGCATAGTGCACGAGCTGGACCAAGGCCAACAGCTTTCTTCTATTGGGGTGGAGCTGCTTGACAATGAGTTGGCTATTCTGTATATGAACAGCAAGAAGTCGGAGGTAATGCTGATTCCCACCCTCAAGGCTTGCTCTGGCAACTGCTATCGGCCCCAAAGAGATTGAACGGGAGATACAGGCTGTCAGGGCTAAGACCTGTTAGTTTACCCATGCAGAGACTTTCTAGTCTACTAGATATAGTTCAGATTGGCAGCTCCAGAGATTAAAGTGGTTCCAGGAAAACAAGGGTCCCAAAGGAGTTAAGAAAGTGGCTTCAAGCCAAAATGGTTTGGATTTCTTTTTCTTGTCACTAGGGATACCCTACGTTTCTGTGACCTTCTTTTGGTTCTAGGCAGAGTTCCGGGATTATCCACCAGTTCTAAGACAAGCCGTCTCTCTAGCCCGACGTATCCAAGACCCTCTGATAGAATTTGCCCAGGTGTGCAGCTCTGATGAAGACATCCTGTGTCTCAAGTTTCATCCCCTGCAGGTGAGTAGGATCGGTAGGTAGGCCAGGTGGGTAAAAAGGCACAGTAACCTTACTTGCTACTGTGTTGTAGGAGCATGTTGTGAAAGAGGAGCTGCTCAACGCCTTGTACTGTGAATTCATCAATCGGGTCAATGAGGTTGGGGTCGATGTCAACCGTGCCATTGCCCATCCTTACAGCCAGGCCTTGATCCAGTATGTCTGTGGCCTGGGACCTCGAAAAGGGACCCACCTGCTGAAGGTAGGCTTGGGTTGATTAGAAATAATCATTTCTTTGAGTGTGAAGAATTTTTGCCAGTATGATTGACATTAGTTTGTTGAGAATTACTAGTCAGTGAACATCAGAGTCCAACCTCAGGCCCTTGGGGGCCAAACCCTGCTCTTCGCTACTGTACTACAGTGGCCGTAAGCCCTGATGGAAAACAGGAAAAACTGAAAGCAAGGAGTTTCTTCTTCCAACAGAAACAAAAAGAGATTTCACAGAGCGCTTCCCTTGCATTCATAGTGCTGTTTCCCTAGATATGTTGTGACACCCTTTCAAGCCATACAGTTACATGTCATTGTCTTTTGGTTTTGTTTTCTTTTATTTGTTTTGGATTTTTGGTTTGTTTGTTTGTTTGTTTGTTTGGGTTGATTTTTCAAGACAGGATTTCTCTGTGTAGCCCTGGCCATTCTGAAACAAACTCTGTTTTAACCAGACTGGCATTAAACTCACAGAGATCCATCAACTTTTCCTCTGGGATTAAAGGCCACCCTTGTTTTTCTTCTTTGAGACAGAGTAACCCTGTGTGGCCTCACGCTTACTTTGTAGCTGAGGTTGATCTTGAGATCATATCCTTCTGCTCAATCTCTACCATGCTAGTATTACATGAGTGTGCCACCGTGCCCAGCTCTGCATAGTCTGATAGGTGGGGGTAGCTTATTAAAGGCGTGATTGAGTGTTAACATGGTGGTGTCCCAGATAGTAAGTCTAACAGAATTTGTGCCATACAGAGTTTAACAGAGAGCAGTCTAGGGGGGCAGGGCCTGATTGCCGCCCTACTCACTCCCAGCCCTCTTCCCTAGATCTTGAAGCAGAACAACACTCGACTCGAGAGCCGGACTCAGCTGGTCACCATGTGCCACATGGGCCCCAAAGTCTTCATGAATTGTGCGGGCTTTCTCAAGATCGACACTGCCTCTCTGGGGGACAGGTGATGCCCTGTGCTTAGACAGGCCAGGAGCAATTCCTTGGGCATTGACTTGGGGCTTCGGGAAGTTAGGCTTTTGAAAGGGCCCCAGCCATTGAAATTAGGCAATATTTTAAAGAAAAGGTAAGAAGTTGCCCCTGACAAATGGAAAAGATCAGTTGTGAGGTATTTTCCTGTGAGAGGGAGACACAGAAGTACCAGCATTGTCCTTCAAGGAGAAGGCAGAAGGTTGTGCGTAGGGTTCATCACAGTCAGATGAGGTTGGCAACAGCAAGAGGCCGTGGGAAAAGAGCATGGGTGTGAAGAAGTTCAAGACGGGGAGAGATTTGTTTTGTTTTAGGATGGTACTGAGACTTCACTATTGACCTCTTCCTCTCCAGAAGTTATCAACTCAGTCTTTGGAGGATCTTTTCCACGGGCACATAGCTCCTCATTCAGTAATGGAAGTCAGTGGGGAAATAGGCTTCAAGTTCTAAAACTTCATTTTCCACTCAGCTTTGCTGTAACACTCCACGAATAACATAGGCCCATGTGAGTGCACGGGCAAGACCAGCCTGGGAAGGCTTTATGGGGGAAAACAACTGCCAGCAAATTCTCAGAGGTTTTTTTTCCCCTTCTTGTTTTCTATTATGACTCATAAGTTCACTATATAAAATTCAACAGAAAGAACTATTATACAGAAAGTGGAAGTCCCCCATAATTCCACCCCCCAGAGAAAACTACCATAACAGTTTTTATGTATACTACAATTTTCTAAATTTTATTTTTGCTATGCATTTACTAACTACTCATTTACTTCAAAAAATGAGATCACATGGTTCATAGTGTTTTGCAGTGCATTTTTCACGTATCAGTATACCATGGCCATCTCCCCATGTCAGCAAGCATAAATTTACTTCATTCTTTTTAATGGCTGTGTAGTATTCCATCATATGGAGTGCCCTGGTTTACCCAGCCAGTTCCACATTGGTGGACATTTGGGTTCTTCACTGAAACTCCTGGTTTTATATCTTGCTCCAATTTCGCCTTTCCTGCAGCACTGACTCATACATTGAAGTCCTTGATGGCTCTCGAGTCCACCCTGAAACATATGAGTGGGCCAGGAAGATGGCAGTGGATGCCTTGGAATACGATGAGTCTGCAGAGGATGCCAATCCTGCAGGAGCCCTTGAGGAGATCTTGGAAAACCCAGAGCGACTGAAGGATCTAGATCTTGATGCTTTTGCAGAGGAACTAGAAAGACAGGTAGGTGACTGTCAGCCCTGGCAGGCAAGAGATTACCCAAAGCAGCTGTGTGGGAGGAAACTTGGGCAGCAGACAGCCACAAAAACCGTGATGCTGTTGTATTAGAGCTTGATCCTCTCCCTGCCCGTAATGTTTTAGGTTCTGAAGGAAGCTTTTAGCCACTCATTAGTAAACCAGGAAAAGTGTCAGGTCCAATGACCTTATGGTGAGGAGCAGGACAGAGGGAGCCCTTATTCCTCCTCTCTGGCAGCGGAGCTTTGCTTTGTCTCCTTTATGTGTGGGTCTCCTAAAGCATGTTCTTCACAGCTCAGTGCCCCATGGGTGATTCCAAAACCTCCTTTATTGAGGTAGGAGCAGTAGCACGCACCTGTAATAAATAATCCGTTACTCAGGAAGTTAAGGCAGGGACATCACACATTCAGAGGCAACTTGGACTAAGAGAGGAAGAAGTGAAAGAGAATTTCCTTTAGAAATGCAGACAGTAAAGAAAAGCAATGGCTGCTGCCTCCCGTCAACTAAAATTCCCAGTGAGTCAGGCTGAGGGCTGCAAGGCTTTTCCTGATGGGACCTTCTCCCCAGGGCTATGGTGACAAGCACATCACATTGTATGACATTCGAGCAGAGCTCAGTTGTCGGTATAAGGACCTTCGGACAGCCTACCGCTCTCCTAACACAGAGGAAATCTTCAATATGTTAACCAAAGAGACACCAGAGACGTTCTACATTGGTAAGTTACGTATGAGGTTGTGTTTATACTCGGGAATGCTATTTGGGGGACTGAGGGTGTTTAAAGCGTGCACATAAACTGAAAAGTGATTCCTAGGGGATTATGACAGGTTTGCAGGGCATGGTGGCACAAGCCTTTAATCCCAACACCTGGGAGGCAGACATAGGTAGATCTCTGAGTTGGAGGTCAGACTGGTCTACAGATCAAGGTCTGAGACAGCCAGGGTTACACAGAGAAACCTGTCTTGAAAAACAAAGACAGTTTACACATCAGGTGAGGAAGACCAAGAGCTCTTTTGTCCTAGTTTGCTTTCTTGTTGCTGTGATGAAACACTGGCCAGAAGCAACTTTTGAGGAGGAGAAAGGGCTTATTACATCATACAAGTTAGTTTGAGGGAAACCAGGAAAGGAGCTCGGGAGAGACTGGAATAGACACCATGGAGGAATGCTGCTTGCTGTATCTGGCTTGCTGTCAGGCTCATGTTCAGCTACCTTTCTTACACTTTCCAGGACTATTTGCCCAGGGTGGCACTGCTCCTCAGTAGGATCAATTAGCAGACTAAAAAAAAAAAAAACAAACAAACTATATATATATGTATATGAGATTACAGGTCTGTAATCTCACCGACTTGGGAGACAGGAAGCTTGTAAATTTTTTCCAAGACAGGGTTTCTCTATGTAGTCATGGCTGTCCTGGACTCACTTTGTAAATCAGGATGGCCTCAAACTCAGCTGTCTGCCTGCCTCTGCCCTCCCAAGTGCTGGGCTTACAGACATACATTGCCACCACAGCCAGCTGAGAATATAGTAAATTTGAGGACAACCCAAGCTACAGAGTGAATTCACAGTAGCTTGGTGAAAAAAAGGTCTCAAAATAAAAAGTAAAAGAAAGACTCAGGGTGTAACTCATTGTTGGAGTACTTCCCTAGTATTTTGCAAGGCCCTGAGTTCAATCCCCATCACCCCAAAATACAAATAAAGCTCTACTTCCAGCGTGCTTTGAGATCTTTATGAAATTGTCTCACAGGTGTCATTTCCCTGGTACTAAATCCAGGGAAGGTCTCTGTCTTCTAGTATGAGGAAGAAGTCAGCAAAGATGCCATAAGACAGCTATTTTGTCAGCAAAGGGTAGTGGGAAGGAATCGGCTCTCCATTCTGTTAACCTGCTTTCTTTCTCACAGGAAAGCTCATCATCTGCAATGTTACTGGTATTGCTCACAGACGCCCACAGGGTGAGAGCTATGACCAGGCCATCCGAAATGATGAGACAGGGTTATGGCAGTGCCCCTTCTGCCAACAGGACAACTTCCCTGAGCTCAGTGAGGTACGTTCTGCAGGTCACTCTACTGAGCTGCTGGGCTGGAAAGTCTGCCGAGGGGAGAGAGAGAGAGACAGGTGCGCAGGGTGGGGGTGGGGGTTTCAACATGAAATCCCTGCAGGAGCTACAGAAGTACCTCTGCGCTCTACTCCATTCTGCTTAAGTCACTGTAATCGTGAACTCTTGTCCCTACAGCAAGTTAGGACATCAATATCCATTTTCACCCACAGGCCACCAGGGTCCTTACTTGTTTGAAGGCATGTGTAAGCTCTGTATGTTTGTTTTTTTTTTTTGTTTTTTTTTTTACATTATTTCCACTCTAATTTTCCCTTTATTCTTCTAGACATTTATGTGCCTGCCTGCCTGACCTTTTCTCCATCCCCAGGGACAAGGGCTCATTATGTACCCCAGGCTGGCCTGGAACTCATAATGTAGACCAGGCTGGCCTTGAACTAATAGAGATATGTCTAGCTCTGCCTCCTTAGTGCTGAGATTAATGGCAGACTTGCCTGACTATCCCGTTTTTGTTTTGTTTTTAATTTTATTTAATGTGCATTGGTCTTTTGCCTTCATGTATGTCTGTGTGAGGGTGTCAGAGCTCCTGGAACTGGAATTACAACAGTTGTGAGCTGCCATAAGGGTGCTGGGAGTTGAACCCATGTCCTTTGAAGACTAGCCAGTGCTCTTAACTACTGAGCCATCTCTCCAGCCCATATCACTTTTTTTTTCTAAAGCCACCTAGCATTTTCTGTTTTTTCACTTATGAGGCCTAGTATAGCAAATTCCTGCATAGATACTATGGCGGAACAAAAGGGACCATGGTGGGGTTGGAACGTCAGTTAAGCGTGAGAGGTTTGTCTAATGGTCTTTAGTGCCAAGCTAAATCAAGAAGCTCTAGATGTTAACGCTCTCCCTTGGTGGATAGCATATTGTTTCCAGACCAGTGCCGAGTGGTACAATGAGTTACAGCAGCCTTGGACACTCTTTGTTTGGTTCGTGTGTGTTTAAATTCTCTTATTTATTTTGTGTGTGTACACACCACAGGAGACTAGAAATACCTTGTGGGTTCTCTCCTCCTACCATCTATATCCCAGGGATCAAACTAAGAGCATCAAACTTGTGGCAAGAGCCTTTCCCACTGAGTCATCTTCCTGGCTCCCTGGCTATTTTTACTTTTTTTTTTTTAGACATATTCACTTTCTTTTAGGTGTGAATATCTTGTCTATATGTGTCTGCACACCATGCGGTGTACTTGGTGTCCTCAGAGGTCAGAAGAGGGCATTGACCTTTTGTGGCTTCTGGGAATTGAACCCAGGTTCTCTGTAAGAACAATAAATATTCTCAACCACTGAGCCATCTCTGCAAACCCTCTGCTTACAGTTTTGCTGAACACATGAGCTGCAGAATCTTACCAGTCAGTTTCCTCTGTTCTTCAGGTCTGGAACCACTTTGACAGCGGCTCATGTCCTGGCCAGGCCATTGGTGTGAAAACACGGCTAGACAACGGTGTCACCGGCTTCATCCCCACCAAGTTCCTCAGCGACAAGGTGGTGAAGCGGCCAGAGGAGCGAGTGAAGGTGGGTGGGTGCCAGCCTAAGGAGCAGTGCACTCGGCGGCTGCCCTCGGCGGGCTCGCCAGCTCTGCGCCACCCACAGGAGTTAGGCTCTGTTCCCAGTGACTGCTGCTGGTGAGAGTAGGGGAGGATTTATAACTGGAAGAAGCGGGTGAGAGCATCTGAATGAGTAGTGGCTTTTGTCCACTGCCTTTGTAAAGCGGTTTCTGCTGGTTCCCAGCCCTTTGGGACAGGATTTCTTCCTGTGTGGGAAGCTGTCGTTTCAGCACATGGCAGGAAGTGAGGTCCAACATCACAAACAAGAGACCTCTGCCTGCTTTCCCTGTTGGGCAGTGTTGCTCAGGAGATTTCAAAGGCTGTGTGGCATAGCTCTGTGCATAGACTACCTCTGGGCTTCACAGCTGAACAGGGCCACATAGGAGGAACAACCTCCAAAAGAGAGGCTGGCAGTAAATCTCCCAGGTCCTTTCTGTCCTGTCATCTCCTCCTGCATTGGGCTCCAGGTGAACACTCAATGAGTGTGTGTCCACATGTTGTGTGTGTTGGGTGGGGGCAGTGTCAGAGAGTACTTTTTCAGAGTTGATTCTCTCTACCTAGGGTTATCAGCTTGGACTTGGGGGGGGTATTTTGTTTTGTAGTCCTAGCTGTAACTTGCTATGTAGACCATATAGAGGTTCACCTACCTCTGTTTCCCAAGTGCTGGGCTTAAAGGCATGTTTTTGTTTGTTTGTTTGTTACTCTATCCAGTTCTGTCTCAGTTTTGATGATACACTTCATCTGACTTTTTATGTGGGTTCCAAGGATCAAATTCCGTTCTCTGGGTACTGGAGAAATGCCTCAGTGGTTAGGAACACTGGGTGCTCAAACTGGCTGTTCTGAATTCAGTTCCTACCACCCACGTGGCAGCCTTCAACTATCTATAGCTGTAGTTTCGTGGAATCCTATGCCTTCTTGTGATGTGCAGATGTATACATGCAGACAAAACACACACACACACACACATATAGTACATAAATAATAAATCTTAAAAAAAAAAAAAAAAAACCTCAGATCTCCAGGCTTGTACTGTGTTGTCTCTAATCCTTCAACTTTATGAGAAGAAAATACTCTCTTTGTTTTCAGAGGTAGAGTCTCTTGTAACCTAACCTAGCATTAAACTCAGTATGAAGTAACTGAGGATGACCTTGAACTTCTGATCTCCCTACATCTACCTTCCAAGTGCTAAAATTGCCAGATATATGCCATACCTCTTTGTATGTAGTAATTGGGCCACCTCTCCCTCTGCTGCTAGAGAAATCTAAATGCCTTCAGGATCACCCAGTCAGTGCTATGTCTGGGTCCAGATTTGCCTGGTACTCTGTGTCTTAGTTACTGTTCAGTTGCTATGAAGAGACACCATGACCAAGACAACTTATAAGAGAAAATGTTTAATTGGAGGTTTAACTTACAATTTTAGGTTAGTCCATGATCATCATGGAGGGAAGCAAACAGTCATGGTTCTAGAGCAGTAGCTGGGAGTTTTTACATCCTGGTCTATAGGCAGTAGGCAGGGGACACTGTGCCTGGCCTGGGCTTTTGACGCTTCAAAGCCAATCCCCACAGCATACCTCCTCCAACAAGGCCGTGCTCTCCACTTCTTCCAAGCAATTCATCAACTGAACACTAAGCATGTAAATATATGAGCCTGTGGGGTCCGTTTTAATTTGACCACCACACCTTGTATGAGTCTGGGAGAGCTGTGGATGTAGGGTTCAAAAAGATACGTTGGGTTTTGTTTTTTGTTTGTTTGTTTGTTTGTTTTGAGATGGTCTCTGTGTAGCCCTGGCTGTCCTGGAACTTACTCTGTAGACGAGGCTGGCTTGGAACTAAGTGATCCACCTGCCTCGGCCTCTCTGCCTCAGCCTCCCTGCCTCGGCCTCCCAATTGCTGGGATTAAAGGTATACACTACCACTACCCCAGGGGGGCGGGAAGAGACATTCTTAATAATGAAGGCAGGCTTTTCAACAGGATCCAAACAGAATGCCTTCAGCCAACATTTTCAGGGAAGGGCTAAGTCAGGAAAGATGCCAAAAACAGCTATTACCTTGCTTCTTTTCAGAAAAGGACGTGAACTTAAGATAAAAATGTGGGAGGAGGGGTTGGGGATTTAGCTCAGTGGTAGAGCGCTTGCCTAGTAAGTGCAAGGCCCTGGGTTCGGTCCTCAGCTCTGGAAAAAAAAAACAGTGGGAGGAGTACCTGTTATAATACTCCAGTTTTCCAGCTAAGAGTAGGAAGCATTGGTACAGGATACACCTACCCACCCCTAAACTCCTACTCTGCCATTTGGTAGCTGGCTTTGGGCAGGTCCTCTATCTGGACGTTGCTGTTTTTGTGTCAAGTAAAGCCTTGGGCTAGGTAGTTTGTCCCTCCAGCTCACACGTTGTGTGGACCTAGGTGGGGATGACCGTCCACTGCCGCATCATGAAGATTGACATTGAAAAGTTCAGCGCAGACTTGACCTGCCGGACTTCAGACCTCATGGACAGGAACAATGAGTGGAAACTGCCCAAGGACACCTACTATGATTTTGATGCAGAAGCCGCAGACCACAAGCAGGAAGAAGACATGAAACGAAAGCAGCAGCGGACCAGTGAGTGCCCAGCAGAAGGCCTTGCCCCTGAATACAGCTTATACCCAGGGACCTGGGCTGCAGACTTAGTGTGCATCGGTGCCAGAGGGTGGGTGCCCAGTTTCAGACACTGAGGCCTACAGGCATGAAAGGCAGGCATGAACAGGTCTGGAAGTGAGGCCCCCTAGCATACATTCTGCTAAACTTCATTTCTTTTAACAGCCTAAGAACTGAGGTTAAAACTGCATTCACATCAGAGAATCCAAGCCCAGAAGGTGTGACAGTGTCTGAGTCCAGTGGAGGGTCATGAGCTATCCCTGACTGTCCTGTTGCTACTAGTTCCTAACCTGTCACTTGGTCTGTCTCTCCTGACCTCTTCAGCATACATCAAGCGAGTGATTGCACACCCATCTTTCCATAACATAAATTTCAAGCAAGCAGAAAAGATGATGGAGACCATGGATCAAGGGGATGTTATCATTCGACCCAGCAGCAAGGGTGAAAACCACTTGACAGTGACCTGGAAAGTCAGCGATGGCATCTACCAGCATGTGGATGTGCGAGAGGAGGGCAAGGAAAACGCCTTCAGCCTGGGAGCCACTCTGTGGATCAACAGTGAGGTGGGAGCCGCGCCTAATCACATCTTTCTGTTTGCTTTCACTTGACAGTAACTTGTACACATACGTGTTTTTGTTATGCAGAGCAACAAAGTGAGGTAGCTTTATTTTCCCTATATTTCAAATTTTAAAATTGCCTCAAGAAAATTATTGAAGAAGGGGAGAAAATCGCACATATGAGGTCTCTTATTTATCTTCAGAAAGGAGAAATCTGAAGTTCCCTGTTCTGAAATAGGAGGGGAGCATCACAGTTAGTTCATAAAGATTTTATGCTAGAGCCAGTGTCTGGGATTTTAATCAAACCAGTGGATAATTGAGGGAACTTTGCACTGGGAGGTTCAACAGGATCAGGATGTCAGCCCTTACTGTCTTGTCTCTTCAGGGTGGGTTTGATAAAGGGTTGGGAGTCTTAGGTCAGACTGTGACACATGAGGCCTTAATGTTCTTCCTACAGGAATTTGAAGACTTGGATGAGATTGTGGCCCGCTATGTCCAGCCCATGGCTTCCTTTGCTCGAGATCTGCTAAACCACAAGTATTACCAGGACTGTAGTGGTGGGGACCGAAAGGTGAGCCTGGGGCCCTTGGACAGCTTTCAGGCTCTCAAGGGTGAACACTTTCCATTGAGTGCTGGGGACTCGGTGCTGAAGGAATCGTGTGTGTGTGTGTGTGTGTGTGTGTGTGTGTGTGTGTATGTGTCAGACGTTGTGAACCAAGCATGCTACCATCCCACCCTGTCCCCTCTTTCTACCCCCAGAAATTAGAAGAGCTGCTCATCAAAACTAAGAAGGAGAAGCCCACCTTCATCCCTTACTTCATCTGTGCCTGCAAGGAACTGCCTGGCAAGTTCCTCCTGGGATACCAGCCCCGGGGTAAACCCAGGTGAGCACTGGTGCCGAGATGCTGCTCCCTCAGGGTGCACACATGCCTCTCTGGTGGTTGGAGGTGGGAAAGAGGGTCATGTTGCATGCATGTCCAGGCTGTGGCCCAGCACACAATCTTGGGCTTCATGACAATTTTTTGTGGTTTGGTTTTGCTTCTTTTTTTTCTTCTTCTTCTGTAAGTTGATTGTGTTGTTTGCCAGCAAGAACTTTTGTAAATGGGTGTTGTGTCACAGTGTCAGAGGGTGGACATTTCTGGTAGAGATAAAAGCAAAGAATTGCCTAGAAACGTGCCTTCATCAACACCTTCCTACCTTCCCTACCCCTCCCAGGCACTGCAGTGGTGGGATAAGACAAAGGTGTCATACTGGCCCAGCCTTTCTGCTCACTCTTCCACCTTTCCAGAATTATCAGCACATTGTGGCTCTCTTGTGCCCTTCTGAGTGGTGGGTGAGGTGGAGGTGTCTCCTACTCTGTTCCCTTCCATGTTTGATTGGCAGGCTGCTTTTTCTGAAGCATTTATTCCTTTCCTGTACCCTTCTAGCTCATCCTGAGCCTGCAGCAGTGGCCAGTTTCCTTAGGATGTTTTGCTTAGGTCAGTTGCACAGTTCAGTGATCATGCCTGCCTTCCCTGCCCTGGCACCAGCGATGCTCCCCTTGCAGAGAAGTACACATGTGTGCTCTCTCTCTGTACAGGCTACATGTGATGCATAGCTTGGACCATTGGGTGGGGCTCAGGGGACTTGGGCCACACATGGCACTTGAAACATCATACTCCTGATGTTCCTTTCCTGCCACATCAGTGCCTTCCAGAGAGTGGCAGCCAGGGCCCTGGAAATGTCTCTTGAAGGCTACCTGAGAAAGGTGGGGATCTGAAACAATAGGTTAAACACAGTGGTTTCCCAAAGAAGGGAGCACCGGCTCCCCAGCATGCATCCCTGTGTGGAGATGTAAGAAGCAAGTTTAGGCTGAGTATAGGGAAGACTTCACTGTGCTTAGCACTGTCTCTCCGCTGTTCCAACATGCATCCCTGTGTGGAGATGTAAGAAGCAAGTTTTGGCTGAGTATAGGGAAGACTTCACTGTGCTTAGCACTGTCTCTCTGCTGTTTTTGGCTCTCCTTGAATGAGCACAGCACTGTGTTAAATGGTGATTGCTCTGTGTACTAGCTCCATGATTCCTTGGACTGCCCTTGGGGCTTAGAGACTGTTGTGCTTGGTGTGATCACATAGGTGCAGAATTCACAGAACTTACTTACCTAAAACTAGAACCAGGTAGGAAGCCAAGGCCCATCCTCTTAGCCACTCTGCTGTTCTCAGAATATTGAATGAAGGCAAGCTAACTATCTTCTAGACTGCCAAAGAATTCTTCCTGCCATTTGGAGCTGCCCAGGGAGGCCTCTTCCTACCTGGTGTCCTCTAACCTTGCTCTCATTCTCATCTGCAGCACGCTGTCTTCAGTGAAGGCATCCCATCTCCAGTCTGCCTCTAGCAGGCTTCCTCTGGCAGCCTGTGCTCAGCACCCAAGGCCACAGCCTCCTTTGCCTTGACTGCTCTGTCATCTGCATCCCCATGTCCTCTCCTCCTCCAGCACTCATTATGGCTAATGTACATGGTTTATATTTATTTGGTCACTTTCTCACAGTGGCCCCAAGTGTGTCTTACTTGAGGTTGCTATTGCTGTGATGAAACATCATGACCAAAGCAACCTGGGGAAGAAAGGGTTCATTTGGCTTACACTTTTGAATCATAATTCATCATTAAAGGTCAGAATAAAAACTGAAGCAGGGCAGAAACCTAGAGGCGGGAGCTGATTCAGAAGCCACAGAGGAATGCAGCTTCCTGGCTTGCTCCTCACGGCTTGTTCAGTCTGCTTTCTTCTATTATAGAACTCAGGACCACCAGCCCAGGGGTGGCCCACCCCACTAATTAAAAGAAATGTCCTTCAGGCTTGGCTACAGCCTGGTCGTCGTCGTCGTCGTCGTCGTCTTTTTTTTTTTTAATAGTTTTTCTTTTCTTTAAGATTTATTTATTTATTTATTTATAGTATTCTGCATGCATGTACACCTGTAGGCCAGAAGAGGGCAGCAGATCTCATTATAGATGGTTGGGAGCCACCATGTGGTTGCTGGGAATTGAACTCGGGACCTCTGGAAGAGCGGACAGTGCTCTGAACCTCTGAGCCATCTCTCCAGCCCTGGTCTTATTTTCTCAATTGAGCTTCCCTCCTTTCTGATGACTGTAGTTTCTGTCAAGTTGACATAAAACTACCAGCACATAGCCATCAGTATCTAATACTTGTTACTTATAAAATCTCAGGATAGAATATGTGACAGTGACTCCTGAAGGATTCCGGTACCGGGGCCAGATCTTCCCAACTGTGAATGGACTCTTCAGGTGGTTTAAGGATCACTATCAGGATCCTGTGCCAGGTAAACTCTGTTGTTCCCTGACTTTAATCTGTGCTGAGGACACAGGTCCTGTCTTAGTCGGTGACGTTGGTCATCGTCTTAGCTGCCTCACCGCGGGTCCAGCTTCTTAGCAGTAGGGAGGGTCTCCATCCACTGGCCTGTGCAACTTCTCCCCCCTCCCTTTTTCGTCTTCAGACTCTTGAACTAGGAAGCCAAAAGTAATTTTCTTGAGAACCATAACTGACTGCGTTCATTTCTTACAGGTATCACTCCCAGTAGCAGCAGCAGGACACGGACCCCTGCTTCTATCAATGCTACTCCAGCTAACATCAATCTTGCAGGTAGTGTGCTTGGGGCTGAGACCTCTTAGGGCAACAGGGAGCTAAAGAGGTCCAAACCGCTGACGTGGACATCTGTGCTCACAGACCTGACGCGAGCTGTGAACGCCTTGCCTCAGAACATGACCTCGCAGATGTTCAGCGCCATTGCTGCTGTGACAGGCCAAGGGCAGAACCCAAGTGCCACCCCAGCCCAGTGGGCATCCAGCCAGTATGGCTACGGCGGCAGTGGAGGAGGCAGCAGCGCCTACCATGTATGTGTTTTCAGGAGAGGGAGCACCTCTATACAGACCCAGATCCTACAGACACCTCTGGCCATGCCCATCACCAGGAGCGTCATATGCTTGAGCCTAGGAACCATCTGTAGCAGATGTTCCTTAATCTCCAGCACATTTGACAGGGCAGGGAATAAGAAAGGGCCTGGCATCCAGGTGGTGGCTCTTCAATCCCAGCACTTGGGAGGCAGAGTCAAGCGGATCTCGAGTTCGAGGCTAGCCTGGGCTATAGAGTGAGTTCCAGAACAGCCAGGGCTACACAGAGAAAACTGTCTCGAAAAACCAAAAAAAGGTGGAGGTTGGGGGACAGCCTTTACACAGAGCCTTGTGGGATATTTGGAACCCTCAAGCCACGTGGGGTGTTGAAGATTGGTGGGTAACTGTATGCTAGTGATATATTCCCTAGTTCCCTCTACTGTACAAAATACTGTTCCA
This sequence comes from Meriones unguiculatus, assembly GCF_030254825.1. NCBI lineage: Eukaryota > Metazoa > Chordata > Mammalia > Rodentia > Muridae > Meriones > Meriones unguiculatus. Next base: position 42,016,224 of record NC_083355.1, read on the forward strand.
GGTGTGTCAGCCGGAAAGAGCTGTTCAAAGTCAGCTCTCACGGCTTAGCAGAGGCTCACGTGAAGGGAAGCACATCCATAACATAACCTGTTTCTCTGTTCCCCCCTCTTCAGGTGTTCCCAACACCAGCCCAGCAGCCAGTGGCCACACCACTAATGACCCCCAGCTACTCCTACACAACCCCGAGCCAGCCCATTACCACCCCACAGTACCACCAGCTCCAGGCCAGCACTACCCCACAGTCTACCCAGGCCCAGCCCCAGCCTTCCTCCAGCTCCCGACAGCGGCAACAGCAGCCAAAGTAAGTACATGGCTAGTGGCATAGCACAGGCAGGTTACTAGTAGGAGCAGGTAGTCTGTATAATGTTTCCCGTGGGCATTGGCTTCTGGGGAAGAATGAAAGAGTGACAGAAGGGCTGTTTCCTTTCTGTGAAGATGATCTCTCACCAGTAACTGGTGGGAAGGCTTCCTTCTCCCAAATCTCAGAAGAATCCTTGTCTCTAAGGCTCTTCCTTTCTGTTCTAGGTCCAACAGCCATGCAGCCATCGACTGGGGCAAAATGGCTGAGCAGTGGCTACAGGAGAAAGAGGCAGAACGACGGAAACAGAAACAGCGGCTGACCCCTCGACCTTCTCCCAGCCCCATGATTGAAAGCACCCCCATGTCCATTGCTGGCGATGCGACCCCACTCCTGGATGAGATGGATCGGTAGGGGCCCTGTTCATCGGACTCTGGTTACCTGAGGCTCCGAGAGGCCTGGCCACCCACAGCCTCACTCCCTGCCCCTCTTTTTTTGTCCATAAAGTGGCGTGAAATGACATTCTCTTTAGTGGTCAGCCTGGATGGGTGGCAGGATGGATGGCCTTGTGAGCTGATGTGTACAAGCAGCAGTTCTCCCACTCCAGACCTGTGCCAACCACCTCTCCTGGGAGCAGGCTTAGAGAGGAATGTAGCACAAGGGAGGAGAATGAAAGCGGAGCAGTCTGTAACCTTCCTGTCGCCATTTTGAGTTTCTGCCCTCACCTGACAGGCTGTAATGAGGCATGAAGTTCAACTGTACATGTCCCCAGCCCTTGTGGGGAGACCAATGCTATTTATTCAGTTTGAGGCAGGAGGGAGAGGGGGGAAAGTGTTTCTGGTCCTGACCTCAATACCTTGGTGGCTGTCAAAGCAGGACTGTGGGGGACATCCGGAGCAGTGCTGACCTGCCAACCCTGGCCTGCCTACCCTCATCCACCTATTGCCACCTGCTTCCCACCTATCATTTGAATAAACAGTGTTTCTACAGAGCACTTGCCAAGGCCTCTCTCCAGCTCCATGCTCTGAGGGGTTACTTCAAAGCAGTCTGGAACTCCAAAAACTTCCTCTCATAATCCACCAGAGAGGCCAGGATTCAGATTGCCTGGGCTCACCTCCCTGCCTGCTCTTAGCCCCATGACCCTGTGTTGGCTTCTTACATCTTTTGTTGGCTGTGTTGCGGTGGAATCTTTAGCCCAGGCTAGCCTTGGATTTAACAGCAGTCCTGCTTCTGCCTCCTGAATGCTGGAATTAGAGGAATGACACATACCTGCACTTAAGGGTTTTACTGGGTGTCTCTGTAACCCTCACTGTCCTGGAACTCGCTCTATAGACCAGGCTGGCCTGGAGCTCAGATCTGCCTGCCTCTACCTCCCTAGTGCTGGGATTAAAGGCATGTGCCACCACCCGGGCTTGTTTTTAATTATGTAAGTGCATGTGTGGATGTGTGCACAGAAGACCAAAAGAGGGCTTTGACCTCTTGAAACTGGAATGATAAGTGGCTATGAGCTCCTAAAGATGAGTTTAGGAACTCAGGTATTTTGCAAGAGCAGTAGGTGCTCTTAACTGCTGGGCCATCTGTCCAGCAGCGTCTTTTATCTTTTGGCTGCCCTGACTGAAAAGGAGATAGTAACACAGGCAAGACAATATGAAATCTTGAGCCAGATCTGGACCAGGGCTTAGCAACCTTCAGCCACTACACTCCATGTTGTTCTCATCTTCCCACACAGTGGAGAAAAGTAAATCTGGGAGCCACTTTCCCAGCTGAGTCTTGGTTTCTGACAACCTATAAGCAAGTCAGTTCCTGGCCCACAATGGGTCCCCTTCACCTCCTCACCCTCAGACACACAGGCCATGGGAAAGCGCTGTTTCCCAACCCTTTCCCTTCCTGGCTCAGTATCAGCCAGCCCACTGGCTTCGGTTCCTTCCACAGCCTTTTTTATTCTGCATGTCTAATCTACCTGTCCTTCACACAGGCTTCATCTCACAGTGATTCAATGTGGGAGAGTAAGCCTGTCCTCCTTTGTCTCTGCTTGGGTTGCTACTGCTGCCTGCATTTGAGCTTGTACCTACTTTTCTTCATTCTTTGTATTGGTGGGAAAGGCCTGGCCTTCTACTGGACCTCCTCTTTATATTCTCCAGCATAACAGGTCTGCTGCAAGGGTGGAGAAAGACTGAGACTACACCCCCTGGGAAGACCATGTCCTCCATGGTGCCACAGCCCTTCCCTTGGGGCCACTTAGAATGGAGAGGCAGGCAAGTGAGTGGCAGGTTCAGTTTAGTGAAGGTAGCGCTGCATAGTGCTGCCCACCGCAGACTGGATTTGACAGCGCTGACCTCCCACCTCCCGCCCCTCCCCAGATGGGTTCTTCTACCGGGTCCTTAGTGGTGTTCTCTTCCCACCTAACTTCCCATAGACATAGACTTCCCCCTTGAACGCAGGTGTGCCCTTTGAGAGTCCCTGCAGGCCCAGAGCCACCTCCCTCCATGAAGAGGCCCTGCTAGAGAGAGAGACAGTAGCAGTAGCGGTCAGTTACAGGCTTGATTTATTTAACTCTGGTTGCCCAGGCCTCAACTGAGATTGGGGTTGAACGCTGGGGGAGATTTTCTCTTGGTTATTTTCCGTGTTTGTAAGGTCTTTGTCCCACTCTTTTTGGCAGTGCTCTTCTCTCTCTTCCTGGGCGATGATGATGCCTCTACAATCTCTTCACTGGAGGGCCCCTCTTTAACCCGATCATAACTGTCCTCGCTCCCCAGCTCTTCCCTGCTTTCAGGGCTGGATTCTGATGTCCTGGCTAGATCTCTTGGGCTCAGTGATGTGCTCAGGTCTGGAGGGGAAGACTCTGACTTCACTGGGCATTTCTTCTTAATTAACTTGCCCTTCTTGGTTTTTTTCTTCACCTCTACCTTCTCAACCACCATCTCATCCTCCTTGTCCTTCTCTTTCTCTTTTTCTTTTTCTTTCTCTTTCTCTTTTTCCTTTTCTTTCTCCTTCTCCTTTTTCTTTATCTTCTGGATGACCTTGCTCTCATGACACTTTGTGGGGCTCTCAGAACGCCAGATGGTGATGGGCGCTGCTGAGTCGGGGGCCCCAGAGACTGACCCGGTGTCTTGGTTAGGAGGTGTGGCAACAGGCCGGATGTCCGGGTTGGTAGGTACAGGACACAGCTGAGTTGGGGTAGGAAGCAGGGTCTCTTCCTCTTCATAATCCTCATCCTCATTTAGGTCATTTGCTCTACAGTCGGGGTGGATGGGATGGTGGATTACTGCCACAGAGATGGGCTTGTAGCTTTCGCACCTGGGAAGAAGGGATGGAAGAAATGAATGGAGCTGAAGCAGGGCACCCTGGAGTTCATCCCCATTTGCCAGCTGACACTCACCAGCTGTACCAGATCCGCTCCACACACTCCTCCTCTGGGATGAATTCAAAGCAAGGGGCATGGATGATGTTGAAGCAGTTTGAGCCCTCATCTCTGGAGCAGGTCGGGCCTACATCTCGGGAGCTGCCATTTTTTGTCTTCTCTGAGCAGTCCTTCAGCCTGCCACACACCAGACTCTCAGCTTGGCTCCCATACCTCCATGACTCCCCAGGGGCCCAGAGGGACAGCCAGCTGCTTCTGGGCCTGGCCCAGGCTGCCGAGAGATCTCCCCATTCCTTGTTCTTGGAGCAGAGCAGGGATTAAAAGCTGGGGCTAGGCCGGCAGCACCAGGCCAGAGATGAAGAGGGAAACCTGAAGGGAATGGGTCCCCATGAAGGGGGCCCTCACCTAAATTCACAGTCGCAGGGGCTGATGGTGTGTATGTGCCGGTTGTGATGGCCACAGTCCGAGAAGGGGTGGATGATGTGCCCCGCACACTGCTGGTGTTTCCAGCAACATCTGTCACCTGAGGAAAGAGGGGTCGGGGTCATTTGGAGGCAGCGGAGCCTCGGGCTGAAAGCTTCACCAGATTCCTATCACCGACTGTCATCAGAGGTGATGGCAGGCCAGTGAGTAGTCACTTCATAGCCCTGCCCTGCCCTGGCCCCTTTCCCACTACATGATGCTGTCTTGGACTCTTAGAGAAAAATAACGCCACATGTGAGGTGTAGATCTTCTCAAGCTATTCTCCTAATACTTGTCACTTCTGCTTTCCTGTGGGATCCTCTGCCCCGAGCCCTCCACCGACTACTGCTCTCGTCAGCTGCTGGTAGGAAATGGCCATGGCCCACCTGTCTGGCAGACAAACCCACAACTGTGGCCGCAGTTCTGGCACCTGCACAGGCCCAGGAGGCCTCACTGCATAACCTCTGCTGTATTCCAGCTGAATGGCATGGAGTGGGGGAGGTGTTGGCGACCTGAGTCTGGGGTGTGGTTGGGCCACTGCTGCATACTCCTTACCTGTACTGGCTCTGTGTCCACTTCCTTTTTCCTCCAAGCCCCTTTCTGCCTCCTGAAACCCTTCTTCACTTTCTTCACTCTGTGCTTCCCCGCCCCGCCCCCTTGGACCTGGGGCTGGTATTTGGTTTTTCAAGACAGGGTTTCTCTGTAGCCTTCACTGTCCTGGACTCTATAGACCAGGCTGCCCTCTAACTCAGATCCACCTGCCTCTGCCTCCCTGAGTGCTGGGATTACAGGCATGTGCCGCTGTGCCCAGCCCTCTCTCTACTTTTCCTGCTCTTTATTAATCAGTCTAGTCTTGGACTAGATGGCATAGCAGGTGAAGATGAAAGGAGAGAACTGACCACTGCAAGTTGTCCACAGACCTCCACATATATGCCACGATTCAACACTCACACAAGTAAGTCTTTTTAAACATCACATTCTCTCCTCTCAGAGCCGCAGAATGCTGGACTACCTGCCCCTGCTGTGCCCAACTACAAACTAGGCAGCACGATACTGTGCCCCTTTTCCCAGGCATGGGAAAGGCTGAAGAAGGTTCCCACTTATTACTGAGCTATGTGGATTCCTCATGGGGCGCTGGGTGCTTCACCTCTGACACTGCCTAGGGCTCCAGGCAACCTGATTCCTCTCAATCCCATCTAAAGGGCCTGCCTCCTGCCCCCAGTCTCAGAGGGACCATACAGAAGGTTCCTGGGTATAAGGGGCAGCTCTGCTGTGGAGGAAGTGATGCATTTCACATCCAGGCAGTGGCTGCTGTGCTTGACTACCCCCAAGAGGCCACGAGGATGCCTTTATCCAGCTCCTGGAAGTGGTAGGACTGGGCAGGACAGCAGGCAGCAGGATTTAAGCCAGGAAAGTGTATGGAAGCCCAAATGTCCATTAAAGTGCATAGGAGAGAAGACAGTGGTGTGACTGAGACTCTCCTGCATTCCTCCCCTTTTCCCAGTAAGACACATTCCCACAATACCCCTCACCCACTTTCTCTGTGTCCTTTCTCCCCAGGGGAAGGAAGGGAGATGTGTGCAGCAAGACCTTGGACTTTCACCCCGGCTCCTCCTCCCACCTCCCACACTGTTAAATTGAGGCAAAGGGTATAACAGAGGCGTATGCGCTAAACCAGGAGTCACTCAAGCCTGAGGCTTGGCTCTGTCATAATAGAGTAACCCTGGACAATTTCATTTTCTGAGCCTCCCTATCCACAAAATGGGACAGTGATAGTTATTATGCAGGGGGACTCAGGTCATGTTTCCAAGATCGCTGGGTACCGTAAAACATTCTACAAAGGAAAGGAGTGATCGAGACCTCAAGGAAGGGGCAGATGGGTTCTCTCCACCTTGTGGGCCAAACTCAGGTTGCTAGGCACTGAGCCATTTCACTGGACCCTGAGGCATCTGGGTAATCCCATCAGGATCCCTTCCCTCCATCAAGGTGTTAGCTTTCTCAAATATGGGGTAATGTAGACCCCTGGGGGCCATAAGTACCTTGGACCCACCTTCACAGGAGAAGGAAGACATATCACCATCACCGCTGGACTCCATACCAGCCATACGTCCTCTCTTCCAGCTGGGCAACCTGCTTATATCTGAGAGAGTACAAAATGGCAGCAGTGACAGCAGCCACCTCCCATGTCATTCATTCACCAAACATTTCCTAAGAAACTCAGGGGCTTGGGCCCAGCTATATCCTGGAAACGGGAATTTAAAAAGCAAGTCACCAGTGTCCTCCAGAGGGAGGGACAAAGAAAGGCAAGAGTGTGCCTTTCACATGGCAGCAGTGTGACTAAAACGATGGAAGGGGGCAGGCGGCACCTGCCATGACTGTAGGGTTGAAGACTATGGCGCACTTAGAGGGAGCTCCGGGAAACTGGGGTAATGAGGCAGGGAGACAGTGCCAGAACTTGTCCCAGGTGTGTGGAGCCTGCTCAGAGGGTGGGTGGCCCTGGGCCAACCACCTTTTTGGAGGGGTGGAACCCATGGCCTCAGGCATGCTAAACAAGTACTCTGCCACTGAGCTATACCACAGGGTTAGCTTTGTCCTTGTAGGAATTAGAGGAGTTCCCTCCTTAGAAAAGGAAGCTTTGGGGCTTAGCAGTTAAGAGTACTGACTGCTCTTCTGAAGGTCCCCGGTTCAGTTCCTAGCACCCACCTGGCAGCTCACAACTGTCTATAACGCTAAGATCTGACACCCTCACACATGCAGGCAAAACACTAATACACATAAAATAGATTTTTAAAAAGAAAAGGAAATTTTAACTGTCATCCCAGCACCTAGAGGTAGAGTCACATGTTCAAGGTTACCCTAGGCTACATACCAGTTTGAGGACAGTCTGGGTTACATGAGAACCTTTTCTTTAAAAGCAGCATGTGTGGGAGGGTGGGATTGGAGGGGGTGGTCAGTAAGAGAGGGCTACAGCTGGGATACAAAATGAATAAACTGTAATTAATAAAAAAAATTGTCAAGGTGGCACATGCCATTCAAGGCAGATCTCTGTGACTTGGAGGACAGCCAAGGCTACACAGAGAAACTGTCTCTTGGCAGGGTGGGGATTGATGGAGCAGCAGCAGGGCTGGTTCAAGTCCCAGCAACCACATGGCGGCTATGTTCATGGGATCTGATGCTTCTGTCATGCAGATGTCATATACATAAATAAATAACTCAAAAAAAAAAAAAAAAGCTGGGTGGTGGTGGTGCCTGTGTTCAGTCCCAGCACTCGGGAGGCAGAGGCAGGTGGATCTCTGAGTTCAAGGCCAGCCTGGTCTACAGAGTTAGTTCCAGGACAACCAGGGCTACACAGAGAAACCCTGTCTCCAGGGAAAAAAAGACAAGAGAGTCTGGGGTCTTAAACAGTCAGGCTGGTCAGCTCTTCTGTTGTCTACAGCACACTGAGTACTTAAAATGCATCAAAGGAGCCAAATTTGGTACCTCCCAGCACACAGGAGGCAAAATCTCTGTGAATTCAAGGTCAGCCTGGTCTACATACCAAGTTACAAGGCAGACTGTGCTACATTATGAGACCCTGTCTCAAAAATAAATAAAATATGATTCAATGATGTTCCCTCTGCAGATAATGTCAGTCACTCCCTCTGGCTGCCTTCCCCTGCATCTCCAGCCTGGGGAAGAGGTACCCTGTGTCCTATTGCCCAAGTCTGTGTACTGAAAAGAATGTCACCTCCCTCTTTACTGTTTTTCTCCATGACAGGCTACATTTTCTTTTTTTAGCGGGGCTGGGGAGTGGTACTGGTTCAAGACAGTGTTTCTCTATGTAGCTTTGGCTGTGCTGGACTCTGGATTTGTACATCAGGCTGGCCTCCAACTCACAAGAGATCTACCTGCCTCTGCCTCCCTGAGTGCTGGGATTAAAGGTGTGTGCCACTGTGCCAGGCTTTCTTTTTCTTTTCGTTAATGTTTATTTTTATGTGCATGGTTGTTTGGCCTGTATGAATGTCTGTATACCACAGGTGTGCATTGTCTGTGGAGGCCAGAAGAAGGCATTAGAACTAGAGTTATAGAGAGCTCTGAGCTGTCATGGGGGCACTAAGGATCGAGCCCAGGTCCTCTGGAGAACCAGCTGGTACCCTTACCCGCTGAGCCATCTCTAGCCCCACTAGGAACATTTTCAGATGGAACCTCCTTCAAGACTTTCCACCACACGTTTATGCCCCTTTCCTTTCCAAGTCAAGTTTGTTCATTCACCAACCAACTCCTAGGCATTAGTAAAGGGAGCTATAGCCCTACCTCCAGTGAGCTCAGACTCACCTCTTTCCAGCGGTCTGGTCCTTTATCAGAATTACTTTGGGCAAGGCTGCAGGCAAATTTCTCAGTAGCCAGCCACAGCCACAGCCTTTCCTCTTAACTGTCAGCCAGTTACTCACTTGCAAACTGCTCCTTGGACTTCCATGAAAGCCTTTATTTTTGTTTTAAGACAGGGTCTTGGATGTACCCCTGGCTGTCCTAGAACTCACTATGTAGACCAGGCTGGCCTTGTCTACATAGAGATCTGCCTGTCTCTGCCTACCAAGTGTTGGGGTTGAAGGCATGCACCATGCCAGGCTTGCTCTCTTCAGTCTTTTTATGTTATATATTCTAGATACATGCATTGCCAGCCAAGTTTTCTTCTCCCACTCTTAGGCTGTCTCTTGATTTTGTTTGCCACACAGAAGCTTTTTACTTCCATGAGATCCAATTTGTCCATGGTTGTTCTCATTTACAGATGGACTTTTGTCCCCTTCAGAAAATCCTTACCTACACCTTACTCTTAACTCTGCTCCCTTATTCAAGCACATCCAAAATATCTTATGTTAAGGTCTTTTATGAAGGTCTTTGATCCATTTGGAAATGGTTTTTTGCAGGGTGAGAGGTCAAGACGGAGCTTCATTCTTCTACATGTGGCTATCCAGGGATTCCAGTGCCTTTTCAGAGAGGCTGTCTCGGAGAGGCTGCCTATTCTCTGATGTGTATTTGTGTCCAAAATTAGGTGGCTGTAGCTGCATGGGTTTATAATTGGTTATTATATTCTACTCCATTTATCTATGTGTATGTTTCTGAATGAGTCCTATACTGTTTTGTTACTATGGCTTTGAAATGTAACTTGGAAAACAAACATGGTGATACCTCTAGCAAATTTTGCTCAGGATTGCTTTAGCTGTTAAGGTTTTTTTGTAGAGAAATTTTAATTTAGAACATGGCTGCTCTGGTAAGAAATCACATCCAAAGACCTTCTAGGTCTGTGAGATCTGGCTGGAATACAAACACACCTTTAATCCAGGAGACAGAGGCAAGCAGATCTGAGTTCAAGGCCAGCCTGATATAGAGCAAGTTCCAGGTAAAGAAAAGCTTAGAGGAGGAGTACATGCCTTTAACCCAAAACAATGAAAGTAAAGTTAAGTTGTAGAAGGAAGCACCTATGTTTGAAAGTGAGGTGTAGTTGAGCAGCAGAAAAGATGACAAATCAGAGAAAGATTTGATGGAATAGGATACACCCAACTCTCACAAGAAGAGAGAAAAGGGAAGCTACAATGGAGAGAGCAGACAGTTTTTACTGGGACAGTAATAGAGACAGGTTGCAGGAGGAGAACTCAGGTGAAGACTAAATGAGCCAGAGAATGAGGAGGAGCCAGGAGATTAGAGCAGATTGCTTGAGTTGGTTTGAGGCCAAACAGAGCAATTCAGAGGCCAAGAGAAAAGCCAGATTGAATAAATTAGCTGGAAGAGAAGTTTGAGCCAGAACAGCTGAGCTGAACCAGCCAGCCATAAAGAGCTCAGAAAGAACAAGAAAGGGTAAGCTTATTCAGCAATAAGTCCAGAGGCTGAAAACATTCTAGGCCTCAGATTGCACAGAGGCTGGGGGCTTTTAGGACCAGGCCTGGGTCAGCAGACAGGGCAGTAAGCCTCAGAGACAACTGAAGCCGTCGATTAAAAGTTCATTTTACAGTTTTTTTGTTCTTCCATGTGAATTTTTTTTCTATTTCTATGACGAGTAGCACTGAAATTTTAATTTGGATTACATTGAATTTGTAACTGCTTTTGATAAGGTGGTCATTTTCATAGTATTAATTCTTCCAATCCATGAGTCTTATGTTTGTGGGGTGCGTGTGTGACGGCAGAGGACACCCTGCAGGAGTCTGCTCTCTCCTCCCACCATGTTGGTACTGGGGATCAAACTCCATCAGGCATGGTGGCAAGTATCTTTAAGTGCTACTACTAATTTTTGTATACTAATTTTGTAACCAGCCACTTCCTTCATTGAAAGTATCAGCTCTGCTACAAGTGTTCTGGTGGGATCCTTCTTGTCTCTAACGATACATATTTATGTCCCTTTTATTTCCTTCTTTTGTTTTATTGCTCTAGCTAAGACTTCAAGTGATGGCTCAGAGATTAAGAACACTGGTTGCTCCTCAAGAAGGCCCTGGTTCAATTTCCAGCATCCACAAGGCAGCTTACAACTGTCTATAATCCCAGTTCCAGAAGCTCTCGAACCTTCACACAAACACACATACAAGCAACATATCAATGTACATAAAAATAAATAAATCTTTAAAAAAAAAAAAAAAAGTGGAGCCCGGTGGTGGTGGTGCACACTCTTAATCCCAGAACGCAGGAGGCAGGCAGATCTCCAGGAGTTCAAGGCCAGCCTGATCTTACATAGTTAGTTCCAGGGATATGTAGAGGGATAAATCACATCCTTTTTGTCTTATTCTTGGTCTTAGTGAAATGCTTTGAATTATTTCTCTGTCAGCATAATGACGGCTATAGATTGTTATGTAGATTGTCACTCCTTTCAGCTTGGAGTAGTTTTGTCTGTCTTTTTATGACAAATTCCACTTGTATGGCCCACCCCACCTGGCCCTGGCCTTTTTGTCTCTAATATTGCCCTTCTCGTCTACTTTACCTCTTAAATTGGTGGTCCCCTGCTCAAAAAACCTCCACAAGCTTTGGAAAATACATGCATTTCCGCAGTCTCAACATTTCATCAATGAAATGACAAAAATCTGGTTACGTGTGGTGTTACACAGCTGTGATTCCAGCACTGGGGAGGTTGAGCCAAGACGATCAAGAAGCTGGTGGTCAACCTGGGCTGCACAGGACAGTCAAGGCCAGCCTTGACTACGTGGTGAAACCCCACCTCAAAGCAAACAGCAACAACCAAAACACAGGACAAAACAAAAGACAGTCTCATCCTGAGTCTAGCCTCTGCTGCTTTGCTGATGCTTTACAATGCTGGGACTGGACCACACCCGTGCTGGATACGCTGTCTGAACCACATGCTCAACTGCAGATTCACTTCCTGAGTATGTACAGCCAATAACATCCTCTGAACATTTCCCAATGTCTCTCTGTCTCTCTCGAGACAGAGTTTCTCTGGGTAGCCTTGGCTGTCTTGGACTTGCTTTGTAGACCAGGCTAGCCTCGAACTCACAGTAAGGCCTGCCTCTGACTCCCACATGCTGGGATTACAAGTGTGGGCCTGGCCCCTGTCTTTGGTTTTTCTTTCTTTTTCTAAAGATTTATTTATATATTATGTGTACAATGTTCTGTCACCATGTACATATGCAGGCCAGAAGAGGGCACCAGATTATAGATGGTTGGGAGCCACCATATGGTTCTGGGAATTGAACTCAAGACATCTGGAAGAGCAGCCAGTGCTCTTAACCTCTGAGTCAGCTCTCCAGCCCGTCTTTAGTTTTTCAGCATAGGGTTTCTCTGTGTAGTCCTGACTGGCCTCAAACTCAGAGATCTGCCTGCTTCTGCCTCCCGAGTGTTGGGACCAGCATCTGGCTTCTCCAGAGTATCTTAAATTTAAGTCAAGTCTATGCACACCTGCTGTCCTCCTGCTGTCTGTGCGTGCTTTGTAGCCAGTCCTTTCCAGAAAGCAGCAGACATTCCAGCTGGAAATCAGGGGTCACCCTCTCCCACATCATGCCATTTCTTGCCATTTCTACCCCGGCACCTTCCTATGTGTTGGGTTAGATCCTAGTTATCTTTTTTTGTTTGTTTGTTTTGTCGCTTTTGAGTTAAGAGGCTCACTGCATAGCCTTGCTGGCCTGACTTGTCTTTGGCCCCGAGTGCTGGAGTTAAGGGTTTGTGCTGTGATGCCAAGCTAAACCTCCATTCTCTCAGACCTAGCATGCAGCTATATCTTCCTGCCTGACCTCCCTGCCGCTGGTTCTACCTTTCTTCGGTCCTTACCATACATTCAAGTTGAGTTTTGTGGAATTCCAACTGGTCTTCTACCCTTCTTTCCCTCCTGCCTGCCATGTGCTGGCATTATAGGCATGTGCCACCAGGCCTGGCTTATATCCTTCCTTCAGAATGAAGTGTGGACTTTATGCTGTTGTTACTATTATTATTATTTAGTGTTTTGAGGCAGGGTTCCTCTGTTTCCCTTGGCTGTCCTGGACTCACTTTGTAGACCAAGTTGGCCTTGAACTCACAGAGATCCGCCTGCCTCTGCCTTCAGAGTGCCAGGACTAAAGGCCTGCTCTGCAGCCTCCAGGCTTACAGCCCACACTTAGCTGGGTGTGGTGGGATCACAGGGGGGTTCTTCTCGTGGACAGTTCTTCTCGCCCCTCCTCTCGCCACTCCTTCTCTTCTGCTGCTCTCCCCCAAGCAGTACCTGCTCAACACAGTGGGAGATTGCTGTTGTTCTCAGAACACACATCTGTAATCTCAAAACTTGGTAGGCAGAGGTAGGAGGACTAGCCTGGGCTACACATAGCAAGACCCTAGACAAACACCAGTACTGTCCTAGTGGAATTGTATGCTTTATGTGCCTGCTGACCTGATGCCATAGTTCCAGAAGCTATGACATTACTGTATTTACTCTGTAGTTCCTTAAGAATAATACCTGGGGCTGGAGAGATGGCTTAGTGGTTAAGAACTCTGTCTGCTCTTCCAGAGGTCCTGAGTTCAATTCCCAGCAACTACATGGTGGCTCACAACCATCTATACCCTCTTCTGGCATGCAGATGTACACGCACATAGAGCATTCAAAATAAATAAAATATTAAAAAAAAAAAGAATACCTGTATTTCATTGCCTCTGGATGCACAGAACCATGAAAATTGCTCAGTCATTGTTGGTTGGCTGTATACATCCAATGTCCTATTGGAATACATAAATCCCAGGTTCTGTGTTTTATTTGTTTATATACTTATTTTTGTGACCATTTCACATAGCCACAGGCTGCCCTGGAATTCTTCATGTAGCCCAGGATGGCCTTCAACTTACGGTCATTAGCCTGCCAAGTACTGGAATGACTGACTTGAGCCACCCTGCTCTGTGTTGTTTATTTTGACTGGGGCTGTTTTTTTTTTATTTTTATTAATTACAGTTTATTTACTTTGTATCCCAGCTGTAGTCCTCTTCCCCATCACCTCCTAATCCTTCCCTCCCTCCCTCTTCTTCTCCTTTGCTCTTGACTGGAGCTGTTTTAGAGGAAGTGTCTGGGAGTCCGATCCAGGGCTCATGCTGTAACTCCAGCCCTCAGTCCTCCTGAGAGCTTTTATGGGGGAGATAATCTCCCAGGATGTACACTTTCACAATGTAGACCCTACAGTGTGCTTTTAATGTATGACTTTGATTCTAAATTGTATATCAAGGACTGGGCATGGTGGTGCACGCCTTTAGTCCCAGCACTCAGGGAGGCAGAGGTCTCTGTCTTTCCCAGGACAGCTAGGGCTACACACAGAAATCCTGTCTCAAAAGAAAGAAAAAAAAATTCTGTATCAAGGGACCCAGACCCAGAGAGATGGAGTAACCTGCTCAGAATGAAAGTTGTTTTGTTTGTTTTGTTTGTTTTTTTGAGACATGGTCTTACTATGTAGACCTGGCAGGCCCAGAACTCAATAGTAGACCAGGCTACCCTGGACCTCACAGAGATCCGCCTGTCTCTGCTGCTTGAGTACTAGGGTTAAATATGTGGGCCACAGCAGCTGGCTGGCTCCCAGAATGAAAGGCAATAGCAGACGCAGAACTAAAAGCCTGTGTGCTTTGCTGGCTAAGGAGTTCCATAGAAGCTAAGGGTCACCCCATGTCATAAGCTCCAAAACCAAGTCTTGAAACGAGATTCTGCTCCCTATTCAGTTGTAATGCCCCAAAACACTTGCTTTTAATCCCCAACATGGCTAAATTCCTCCCTTCTGATTTTCCTTAATCCTGATCCACGACCTCCCCTATTCAGCTTGAATCCTAAAGGGTTGGAAGCTGTTCATTTTCCACTAATACCCCTGATAGATATTGACAGCATCAGCTGTTTAGGAGGGAAAGCAGAAAGGATCAAAGAGGGCTGGGATTTAGAAAGGCAGTCTGCCCCTTTGTCCACAAAGACAGAGGAGAGCAGCCAGAGAGAGGTCCAGAGCTCCCGCAGCAGAATGAGGACGGGTAAGTGCTTGAAAGGAAGGGAACAGCCTGTCGTCTCTTCTTTGGAACAGGTAGCAGTGTGCTCATTTGTAGAGGGTCCTTCTTGTCCTGCGAAGCCCCTCCCCTCCTTTGAAGCCCAGAGGATGGGCACCTGAGCAGCAAAAAGGAGGTGTAAGGAGGGGAGAAGCGGGGAAACAAAGAGGACGGTGCAAGAGAGGGGCAGTGAGTCCTTTCCTGGGAAATGTCTCCCTTCTTGGAGATGATTATGATGTCATTTGTGGAATCCTTAGACTTTCCCACCCTCAAGGTCAACGGAACTGATCGCCCATCCCCTGCCCAATGGATGAGCAATGGGCCAGGGGTTCTAGCCGTGCCTAGCTGGTGTTTCTGGGGCAGCCGCCTAGGCCAGCGGCTGCAAGCCTAAAACTCAAAAGTTGCGCCTGGGCAGCGACTGCAGGCCAAGGCAGGCAATCTTCCAGAGCCCCGTCCAAGCCACGCCCCCTCCTACTGCCCCGCCCCTTTACCGTTGCTCTGGTTCTCTTCCCAAATGTCAGTTTTGCAGCCAGTCTTTTCCTCAGTCCATCTTTTAATCGTTAGTGTCGTTCTGACCCACATCGCTGTCAGCCGAGTTCTTCCACAGGACTCTACCTCGCAGAGTTCAACGTTGCACCTCAGCTTGGTGGAGTCCTCGGCCCAGCTGTAAGCGCCAGTCCAGCCCCTAGCTCCGCCTCATGCTTGCCCCACCCCCCGCCCGCCAACCCCCTTCCTGCCTTCCAGCCCTGGCCTAAGTGAAGAACATCCGGGATCTTCAGCTCCTTCCAGGTCCCTTCGTCACATCCTCAACGCCGGTACCTGCTTTTGCCTTTACCTTACAGACCTAGCGCTCAGTCCCACATCTAGCTCCTCACTGATCCCTGCTTCTAGAAACGCCCCAGACCGAAGCTCCGCCCCCAGCAGGTACCAGCCGGGTCCCTTCGTCTCAAGAGCCGGCCCCACGGACAGCACCGCCTTGAGAGGTCCGCCCCTGACTGTTCCTTGAGCATGAACGTGGCATCGCGGGTATCCTGGCCTCGGATCTCCCTGATGACATGATGGCTTTCCTCCACTATGTATGGTACACCCTTCCAACCCGGAACCCCGGACCGCTAGACCCGGGGCTCCACCCTTCGGATTTCCTCCCAATCTCATAGGCCACTGGTCCTAGGCCTCACACTGCTCATTTTTCCTGTCCAGAAAGTAAGGTGGCCTATATTCGTTCCAGTACAAACCCTTCGCATCCTCAAACATAGCACC
Organism: Meriones unguiculatus; assembly: GCF_030254825.1. Taxonomy (NCBI): domain Eukaryota; kingdom Metazoa; phylum Chordata; class Mammalia; order Rodentia; family Muridae; genus Meriones; species Meriones unguiculatus. The sequence goes on from NC_083355.1 coordinate 42,032,054, forward strand.
CACACTTCACTTTTATATCACACACAGTAACGCCAAAAGTCTCCACAGAGACCTAATAGAAAAAGTTCGGGTTCATCTGCCCCTCCATGCAGCTCGCACCCAGGCTCCTGGGACACCCCAGTACTGAAACTGAACCCAGCTCTGTACAGGAGGAACCCGGAGCTATGGAAACAGAGATAGAAAATACTTCTAGGTATGTGTGCCTCAAAGGCAGAGGATCGGGCAAGGCGTGATGGTGCTTGCCTTTAGTCCAAGCACTCTCGGGAGGATCTCTGAGTTCGAGGCCAGCCTGGTCTTCATTACAAGCTCCAAGACAGCAAGGGGTATGTAAAATAAAAGGAAAAGAAAGAGGAGGGAAAAAAGCAGGCAGAAAGGCAGCTGTGATGGCACATGCCTTTAATTGGGAGGCAGGGGCAGCCAGTCTCTTGAGTTCCTGGGGCTGACCATGAAAGCCTGTCTCAAAAAAGAATCAACACAAACCCCTCCTGCTAGGAGTGGATTACTTTCTTAGGAGTTGCTGGCCAGGGAAGCCTCTAGAACAGAAAGCAATGTCACCATTGCTGTCAGTGACATTCCAAAGCTGAGTGGCAAGACCCTGCAGTTAATGATGATAAGTGTATTGGTTATAGGACTTGGAAAAAGAAGTCTAGGACTGAGCCAAAAGTGTCTGTATCAGTGGCCTAGCTCCTGCAGTACCAGGAAGTGCAGGGAAGGTTTCTGGGGAGAATCATGGCCCAGTGACCTGTTCAGCTGTAGAATCTGTATGCTTCATGACAGAGAGGCCAGGCAAGTTGTGTCAGCTAGTGCAGTAGTGACACAAGCGGTTTTGAATAAAACAAATTTTCTGATCGTACTTAAACAGGGCCTCTCCCCCAAAAGGAAAATTCACATTTAATATGTGCCTTAGACAAAAACCTGTGGCCAGAGCAGTCAAAGGCCCTGGAGGAAAGACAACAGCTATTAGTTTGGAAAGCAAATATGATACCAGCTAAGCTGTTTCCCAGCATCCCACTTAGGACCATAGGACACTTTCTGCCTTTTCCTCACTTGTATTTTATGCCAGAAGAAATACTGCCGAGACTAATACTGCCATCATCTCTGCTCTGAAAAAAACAGGGATAAATAAAAAGACATGAGTATCCCACTAGAGTTAGCCAACCATGGTCAAATTTCCATATACCCTCCTTCAAGAACCAGGGACCACTGTGAAAGGGGGGAGGGGCAGGAAGGCTTTAAGAGCTTGAGCAGGGGAGGAGTGTTAGGGAGCAATTTCCTCTGACATAAAACCTTCCATCTTAAGCCAGCATGGTGGCACACGCCTTTAATCCCAGTACTCAGGAAATAGAGGCAGGCAGATCTCTGAGTTCCAGGCTAACCTGGTCTATAGAGCAAGTTCCAGGGCAGCCAGGGCTACACAGAGAAACCCTGTCTGGAAAAACCAAAAACCAAACCAAACTGAAAACCTTCCATCCTAGAGGGAAGCCCCTTAAAAGACACAGGATGGTTTACAGGGAGATAAAACACTCCATCCTTCAGGAAATCTCCTTAAGCTCATAAAATAAACAACTCAAAAGCTTCAAGAAGTTCCTGAAACTGAACAAATACACTACGCTCCTCCTTCCCCAAGCATATCTGAACAGTCAGGACTGCTTGAGAGACATCCTCAGACAAGCTGTGGCTGGAAGAAAGCTCCTCCAACCTGTCCATCTGCAGGCTGGGCAGCAAGCTCCAGGTTCCCAGCTTCCATGAGCTGTCACTCATACTGGGGTGGTTTTTGGTGATGCAGCTGTATTTGAGTCATTACTCAGATACATAGTGATTTAGAGGTCAGGCTGGCCTACAAGAGACCCTGCCTCAGGGAGGGAGAGGGAGACAGAGAGAAAAGGAAAAAAAAAAAAAAAAAAAAAAAAAACAAGGTAAGGAATAAAAAGAGTAGTTACTCAAATTTTAACCCAAAGAGGATGGAGAGGATATAGTTAGTCTTCCAAAACCTGCTCTCTGAGATGTGTGAGCCCTGTCTTAGGCACCAGAAATGGACAGAATTAACACAGGGGCTCCAGTCCCCAAATCGCTATATGCCCCTCCTCATTCTGCATCTTTCATCCCCAGCGAAGGACTCCAGTCTTCACTGAAAATGCTAACAGATTTTAATGCGTAAGGCACAGTATAAGGCTGGAACCATTAAGTACCCTCATACATAAAGGGCCCAGAAGGCTGAGCAGAAGCAGCAGGAACACTGCCCCCCACCGGGCACCCCGGAGGGCCCCAGAGCAGCAGAGGGTCGGCCAGTCTTTGGCATGGTGCTTGTGGGCAGGAAGTGACTAGCACGGTTCCAGTTACCCTCTAGGGGCACCGACATCAAGGGTACTCTTTGGTCTAGAAGAAGCCAGTGCAAATGTCCAGGGGTTGCGTTCTGGAGCAATTGGGGTGGCACAGTACCCCAGGAATGGGAAGTCTCTGGAAAATCCTCACTCTTCAGGGACAACATGTGGCCTTTTTCTTGCTGGCAGTTAGGTAGAGGTTTTTGTCATCACTGTTGATGCCTGAAAAAGGGTGGGAAATAGATGAGTCGGGGATCAAGGGAACATTCACCATCCTTGCTCTCCGCCACCAACCAGGTTGGGCACTTACGAACAACATCCCCAATGCGCCGAGCCCCCGATTTCTCCAGCTCAGCCAGGACATTGGCCTCAAAGGTCAATGCTGCCACACGGAAGAAGAATTCCCGGACATTCTCACCTGACACGGGGAACAGAAATGGGTGCTGGGGGGAGGGGGGTGGGCTGTATACCTATAGCACTGGACCCCGCTACAGATGGAGGAGAGAGGAGGGGTGGGCAAGCATGCACAGCAGAAGGCTGGAGCCCCGCCACTCACCAGTGAGTGAGGACACGGCCCAGTACTCAGCCTTAATCTCTTGGGCCACCTTGAGGGCGTCCTTCTCCATTAGGGAATACTGAGCTGGAGTCTGTAAGAAAAATCGGAGTCAGACTGGGTGTGGGCCCCCTCACCAAGCTGGGGTGTTCCCCAATGACAAACTCACACTCAGGTCCTTCTTGGAACCCACAAGGAAGAGAAGCACGCTGGAAGGGTCATTCTCCTTGAGTGCATCGGCGAGCCACTGCCTGCCACAGACGGTGGGCAGCAGTGAGGACTGAGTGAGCCATTACCAGCTCTGGTTTTTGTCTACCCCCCCCTCCACCTCCATTACTCCCGAAGATTGATCCCAGTTTCTTATGCATAGCTGGCAAGGCTCCACCTCTGAGCTCCAGAGACAGCCCTCAGCTCCACTCTCTCCTGATGGATCACCTTTCTGAACCCTCCCTAGACCTTCCCATTGTGTGCCGGCATCCTCACATACTTGGTATGTTCCAGGGACGCCACATCGTTCAGGTTGAAGACGATGATGATGGCTGAAAGAGTGAAACAGCAGTGGGCTGACAGAAAGCCAGACGCTCCTGGCGCGGCTTCCCCACCCACCAGCTCCACTTAGAAGCCGGGCATGCTCTTAGACCGTCCAGCAGGGCTGAGTCCCTAACCTTGAGCTCCTCGGTAGTAGGTGGAAGCGATGCATTTGAACCTCTCCTGCCCAGCAGTGTCCCAGCTGGAAGAAAGGAGAGGAGAACCCAGATAACAGGGTGTGCAGAATGGGGTGACAGGGCTAGCCGGCAGGTGTGGAAGAGGCACTCACAGTTGGAGACTGAAGGGGACACCCAAAACTTCAAACCGTTCCATTTCAAAATCCACCCCGATGGTGGCCTTGTAATTCTTATCGAAGGTGTCCTTGCAGAACCTGAGGAGGCACACGGTCGCCTGAAGCACGAACGACCTTGTCAAGGCCGATCCTTGCCCAGCCAAGCTCCAGCACCCTGTTACCTATTAATGAGACAGGTCTTCCCCACAGACAGGTCCCCCACAACGATGACCTTGGAGATCTTAAATCTGTTGGACAGAGGAGATGAACAGAGGGAGTGCTCACCACCTTTTCACCCTAGGGGGTTCTAATGCTCTTACCAGGTCCTAGTCGCACCTAAGCAGAAAGGCACATTACCATCGACAGCAGACCTCCCTGGAGCCTGCAAGGCTCTGCACGGATGTGCCAGCGAGCAGGGTTCAACATAAGGGGCTTTCAGACTGACTGCTCTCTCCTCCTCTGGGGTGTGTGTTGGGGGTAGGGAGGGGGGGAGGTCGCATAGTGTTGGGGGCGGCTTTGCACGCCTTAAACAAATTTCTGTCTGTCTGTCTGTCTCTGAGCTGCACCCCCCTCCAGCCTAGAGGCTCTATGGATGGTGTATGTCCTCCCCATGTTGGATGCTTTCTTCACAACAACCTCCTTGGGGGGAAAAGGGGAGCGCGTTAAGAGCTGAGGCATAACTGTGGACCTCACAGGGGTAAAAAGTTTTTGAGTTTTTTTTTTTTTTTGGTTAGGGTGTCCCTAACTTACCCCACGGTGCCTGTCCGGTGCTCCTGGCAGGCGCAAGTGACGCGGGGGTGGAAGTCTTTGCGCACGTGCAAAGCGGCCTCCTTCCTCAGGCACTGAGAGGGACATTTTGAGAATGGAGCTTTTGTCCCGCGGCCCAGCAGCCCGGGGTGGGGGGTGGGGTGGGAAGCGGACCACCCAGGAGCAGCGAGCGGGTGTCGCTGGGTGACAGGGCTGGGCCCAATCCAGCTGCTCCGGTGCCACCTTCTCCCCGCCCACATTCAGCTACAGCCAGAGGCTGGACGTGTCCCTGGTGCCTACCTGGGGCAACTCCGCCAGGACGCGGTCCCTCCGCACGGGTGCCAAGATGTTCATCTTGTCTGCGACCTTGCGGGGCTCCCCGGGAAGGCGCGGAGGCCTGATCCGCCCCGGCGGCCTGGGCCCGCGGGGACCCGACGATTATTCGCGGCCGCGGGGTACCGACAATCACCCGGGGCCACGGGGAGCCCGCGGGAGCCCTCGGCCTCGGAGACGCTACGACCACCGTGGGCCAAGGAGACGAGACGATCACCTCGGGTCTGGGAGAGCCCACGATCTCCCGAGCCCGGGGCGTCCCGAACACCACTCGGGGGCGGGGAGCTCCCCCGGCCGCTAGCTGGGGGCGGGGAGTCGCGTCCCGGGGCGCCCGGGCCCGCGCGGACCCCACAATGACACGGGGTCGGATTGCTCCTACGATAACCCGGGGCCGCGGAGACCCGACGACAGCTCGGGGCTGGGATGGTCCTACCATACCAGGGCGGCCTGGGGGCCCGGGGCCGCCCCGCCACACGGGGTCAGTGCGCGGGGGCGGCACCGCAGACGGCCGCGAGCGCCGGGGGGAGGGGGCGAGGCCCTGGACGCGCTGCAAGGCCTGCCGTCCCACTCCGCTCCCACTCGGCGAGCGCGGTAACACGATCCCCGGAAATTCCTGGAGAAGGGCCGCCCCCTGCCCCGCACCCCCCAGCTCCCGGCTTGCCGCCGCCCGCGCTCATCCCCTCCTTTCCTCTCCTCCCTGCGCGCTGCCGGGGCTCCGGCTCGCCGGCCAGACGCCCTACTCTACCCCAGGACCGCCTCCACCCAGGCTGGAGCCTTTCCAGACTGGGATCCCCAAAGTCTCTCTCCCTCTCATCTCCCTGTCGCGGCTGCCTCGTCCCCGGGACCCCTTACCCAACGGATCTGGTGATGGGGAACCAGTGACTGTAGCGCAGCATCTGGCAAGACCCAGTGACTCGGAGGGGAAGAGGGGGAGAGAAGGGGACCGAGGAGAGGCGGCGCTTCCCGCCACGACTCCAGGCCTGGCACATGACTCACAGAGTCTGCCCCTGCTCGCCCTTCTGCCCCGGGAGGTGGAAGGGCATGCCTAAAGGCGGCGTCCACCGAGGACCAGACACCCTGGCTCGTTGTCTCCTCCGTCGAGCCTCCTTCCGTAGAGGATAAAGACGTGTCTCCTCCGTCGAGCCTCCTTCCGTAGAGGATAAAGACGTGTTAAGTAGCCTGAGACTGGGTCTTTTGACGTGGTCACCACTCGGCGACTCCCCGTGTGCACATCTCTGGAGCTAAGTCTGAAGATACAAAAGAAGTGGAACACAGCACACAGTATTAGGAGGGGAAGATTTCGTTCCCGGTGGGGGACGTGTTCACAGGAAAAAAGCAGGCTGTCCTAGGAAAACCATATGCTGTTTCAGCTGCGGCTAGAACTTCTCAAGGAGTATTCCTGAAGTCTAGCACGGCGACGCGCACCTGCGAGTCCTGCACTCGTGAGGAGGCTGAAGCCGAAAGCAAAAACAAAAAACAGGGCTGTGCACACTTGGAGGCAGAGGCAGGCAGATCACTGTGAGCTTGAGGCCAGCCTGGGCTACAAAGCGAGTCCAGGACAGCCAAGGCTACGCAGAGAAACTTTGTCTTTCAAAAAGAAAGAAAGAAAAAGTAAGAAAGAAAAGAAAAATGTTGGGGCTGGGCAGTGGTGGCACACATCTTTAATCCCAGCACTCGGGAGGCAGAGGCAGGGGAATCTCTATAAGTTTGAGGCCATCTAGGAGAGTGAGTTCCAGGACAATCCATGTTACACAAGAAATGCTGTTTCAAAAAGAGAGAAAAAAAATCAATCCCAGGCTGGAGAGATGGCTCAGAGATTAAGAGCACTGGCTGCTCTTCTAGAGGTCCTGAGTTCAATTGCTAGCACCCACATGGTGGCTCACAACCATCTGTGATGAGATGTGGTGCCCCCTTCTGGTCTGCTGGCACACATGCAGGCAGAACACTGTATACTTTATAATAAATAATCTCAAAACAAAACAACTGCCCCACCTAAAAAATAACAATAAAAACTTGAGATAGAGACACAGACCTGGGGCAAGCCAAAGTGGACCTGGCCTTAGGTTTTCCCAGCATCCCTCAGACCCAATCTGAACTTTCCAGCTCAGGAGCTGGCTTCCTGTCTCCCCAATTGCACAGGGAGATGCCCCCCCAACCTGCCTTTATGTACTTTAATTTGGCTTGAATTGGCTCATTTCATCGGTGGAGAATACCTATCAAAAAATTCCAGTAAAAATTAACTCTGTGTCTGTGTGTGTGTTTTGTAGCTCTTCTGGAAGTCTCTCCCATCTCACACTTGATTTTTTTTTTTCTGTCACTAAATCACTATGGTAATGAAATATTCATCCCTGGAACCTCAATTTTCTACAGATGTTGTATTAAGAAGTTAGAGACATCCTGTTCTAGGATTGCAAAGCTTTGCTTCATAGCTACTAGCCAGTCAAACCCTGTTCTTTCTATGTTTGTTTATTTGTTTGTGACGACCTTGCTATGTAGTGCTGGCCAGGTTGGAAATTACTGTGTAGAACAGGCTGACCTTGACTTTCCATCTTCCTCGAGAGTGCTGGGATTAAAGGCTTGCACCACCGCACCAATCTTAAAGATGTTTATGTTCAGGTGTGTGAGTGTGAGCAGAGTTGTATGGCTGCTGGAAATTCAACTCAGGTTTTCGGAAAGAACCACATGATCTTAAATGCTGAGTGTCTCTCTACTCCCTCAAACTGTATTCTTTCCTGTACTGATACTGGTTTCTGATACTGCAAACCTCTTCCCTGAGGCTGGAAATAGCTCAAGTGAAGTGGATACTCTGGGAGGCAGAGGCAAGCCGATCTCTGTGAGTTCGAGGCCAGCCTAGTCTATAAGATGAGTTCAGGACAGGTAAGGAACAGACTCAACCAGCAGATAGTGCTTGTTTCTTTTCTTTTCTCTTCTCTTCTTTTTTTCTTCTCCTTTCCCCTTCCCCCCTCCTCTCTTTCCTGCCTTCCCTCCCCTCTCCTCCTTATCTCTTTGCAAGCAAGACAGGTTTTTTTTGTGTAACAGAGCCCTAGCTGTCCCGGACTCGCTTTGTAGACCAAGCTGGCCTGGAACGCTAGTGGATCTCTCTAGATCCACTTCCTTGTGCTTCACGTGTGCTGGGATTAAAGGCGTGCGCCACCACGCCCAGTTTAAACAAGTATCTTTTAAAAACTACAACTCCCCAGAAGCCTTAGGGCCTTTCGAAGGCACGGTGGCGCCTGCTCAATATCACTCGCTAGGAAATTAAATGAAACTGCAATTCCCAGGAGGCGTTATACCACTGCTTATCCAATCAGCGCTATGTATATACTATCGCGAGATTTCGATGAGACTTCATCCTATAAGCTCATGGGAACGAGGATAGTCAACCCTTTTCGCCAAGATGGCGCCGAAAGCCAAGAAGGAAGGTTTGTCGTGGAATGGGGCTGTGTTGGGTTTGGTGTGGAATACCCGCAGAGCGAACTCAGGGGGAAGACTGCTCTTGGGCTAAGCCATGGTCTGTTTTCTGTGGAGCTACTGTCGCGATTAGGCCCACACTGCATTGTATGACGGCCGCGTGGGCCAAGCCACATGGGTTGGTTCCAGTGAAGGGGTTCGGAGTGGCAACCCAGCCGGCATCACCCTTTACCGATAGCCAAGTTGGCTTTGGGAAGATCCGCGGGTGGCGCGCCGTGTCTCCACACCTCTAAGGGATTAAGAGTACAGTTACCCTTTTTTCCAGGTTAAATGGGGTTATACGCAGCAACTTAATGTTACACCGAGTTAATTATCTTCGCCTGCAATATCGTGCATATGATGGAAAAAAATTAAGACTCCTGAGACCTATGATGTCTTCAAAGGAACCACTGATGCGCTTGTTGACAGGGCAAGCAGAAGGGATCAATTTATGAATGCTGCACTGTAGTTACATTTCCTTCTCTCTCAGCTCCTGCCCCTCCCAAAGCCGAGGCCAAAGCGAAGGCCTTGAAAGCTAAGAAGGCAGTGCTGAAAGGCGTCCACAGCCACAAAAAGAAGAAGATCCGCACGTCACCCACCTTCCGGCGGCCCAAGACCCTGCGGCTCCGGAGACAGCCCAAATACCCTCGAAAGAGTGCACCCAGGAGAAACAAGTAAGGAACTAGAGTTCGTAATTTGCTACCCATCCAAAAGCTGGTCTTCTAAAACACATAATTGTCCAATGCGCCGCCCCAGTGGAAATGTGAGAACTTTGTTTAAAATTGTATATATAACTTTAATCAATGTTTGAAAGTTGATTTCAAAGAGACGCTTCTTGGTTCCCAGTGTCCATGGCACGTGAGAGTGTTGTTGATTGATTGGCGTTGGTTAAGTTATGCCCTACTAATGGTGTAGGAAAACTTTCATTAGCTCTGCACAAGTGTTTCCTGAAAACGACATAAGGGGTCTTTGGGGGAAAGTAGTTGCCAATCATCTCATTTTCTTACTTGGACTGAGAATCTTGAGTCATTGCCTGGCTTCAAAACAGGATAGTTGTTGGATAAGTAAAGCTTGGCTTTTCAGGATTTTAAGGAAAGGCTGTTTCCTGACTGCTTAATCCGAAAGAGTTGCTTTTGGCTCTGGGGCTAGTTCATTCAGGAAAACTCTTGAAGCCCTGGGTTCAGTCTCCAGCACTGAGTGAATCCTTTGTAGGGGTTATTATGTAATGCTAGGAGGTTGAGGCAAGAGGGTCCAGTGTCCTTTTTATCCCAGCCTGACCAGAAGGGAGTGTGTATGAAATTGGTAGCTCTTGGATTTGAGGCTAGCCTGGAGTATAGTCAACCTTTAGCAACTAAGCACAGCACCTTGTTTGGATCTGGCTCCAGTGGATGAAGAATGTGTGTGGACTAACCCTGTTTCTTTAAAGCGTCAGAGAGCTTTGATTTTTAAAAATGTACTAGTTTTGGTTCTGAATGGAGAGTTAGGCCTGCTGGGGTTCAGGTGCATGTGATGACACTGTTTAGCGACCAAAGTCTGATAGAGATGATTGCTATCTATCGTCTGATGCACCTATTCCTTCCTCGCCTTTCCTGTCTTGAATACTGGTCCAGGGCAGTTTACTCCAGCTTTCCTCCCATACCCCGCTAGGCTGGACCACTATGCCATCATCAAATTTCCCCTGACCACTGAGTCAGCCATGAAGAAGATAGAGGACAACAACACACTCGTGTTCATTGTGGATGTCAAGGCCAACAAGCACCAGATCAAACAAGCTGTGAAGAAACTCTATGACATTGATGTGGCCAAAGTCAATACCCTGATAAGGTGAGTGGGACCAGGCTGCAACAAAAGCTTATGCTTACTTAAATGTCCCATGGCTTCTTGGTGACTGTGCAAATGATGGAAAACTCACTATTTGGAAAAGAATGACACCAACAAAGGAACCACTGATGCAGCAGAGGTCTTGGGGTGCATGGGAGGGATTGGAGCTGCAAGCATCCAACGCTGAGGCTCCCTTCTCCACTCAGGCCTGATGGAGAGAAGAAGGCATACGTTCGGTTGGCTCCTGATTACGATGCTCTGGATGTTGCCAACAAGGTAAGGATCCTGTCCAGTCAGTACTTTGTGCTCGAGTGTGTCTACACAATCTGCATCAAGATCTGACCATCTCCATCAAGGACCAGCCTCCCCATTCCTGTCATCCCAGCTCACTTCACCTTAAACAGTGACTTAGCTGCCTTTTTTTTTTTTTTCCAGATTGGGATCATCTAAACTGAGTCCAGCTGGTTAACTCTAAATATATATACATTTTTTTTCCACCATAAAAAAAGCTGTTTGTGTTTTTTTTTTGTGGCTTTCTGGTTGGGCTGGGGACAAGGCCATAATGTATATATACATACATTAAGGTTAGGGCTTAATGTGGGTGGGTGCTGGGATGGAACCCAGAGTACAGTGCTTTCTGAGCTCTGAGCAGAAAAAACTTCTTTGGAACACACCGTGATGATGCCGCCACTGTCACTGCCCCACACTAGAGCTCAAGTACAGAGGTATTTATTACAGGGTTAGCTGTCCTGGGACACGCCTCCATCATCACTTCAGAGGACAAGCTTTACGAGAGGTCCTTCCTTTATCCCTGGAAGAGGCTGTTGTGAAACCAATACCAGAGTCTGGGAGAGCAGAGGTTATTTTAGAGCCGGCAGCATCCGTTTCAGGGTGGTGTGGGTTGGCTGGCTCTTGCACAGTGTCTTGTCCTCACCCGTCTACCATGCCCAACCGGTCGGTTTGCTCCCTCATCCCTTGCCCGAGAGGACTTCAGATGAGTTTTCATTAGTGTTTTCAATAGTGTGGGTGTTGGCTAAAGGTGGAAAGGCTGGCCTCAGAATACGCCCAGGCTTTGTGGCAGAGTTCTAGTTTGTTACAAAGTTGTTGGCTGTGCTTGCTGTCACTGCCACACTGGGTTCTACTTTGTCATTCAGTCAAGAATTTGTCTTTCTGTTGGCGTTTGGGAGCACGTTCAGGGCAGAAATCAGAGCGGAGGAGGCGAGAAAAGTAGATGAGGATCATCAAGTCCAGCATGAGCAGGATGGCCAGCAGAAATGTTCCCAGGTTCCTCTGGCCAGCATACTGCAGGAAGACCTTGGTGAGGTAGGCTTGAGGGGCCAGGCGGAAGAGAAAGTACATGACCAAGTTGATGTACTTGTTGACCTTGTAGAGGAGGAGGTCCTGGGCGTTGTTTATCTTCATCATCATCCTCAAAGTGAGGAAGATGTTGCTGACCTCCACCAGCAGGGTTAAGACGCCGCCACCGACAAAGCTTTTCCAGAAGATTCCAGAGAAGAAGGCGCCCATAGCCTAGGGCACATGACAAAAGAGAACGTTTGAAAAGTGCCATGGCACCCCTGGGCAAATCCGAGTAGCGCACAGCAGGCTCTCCTGCTAAGTCAGTCGCTAGACTTAGACTTTACGCCAGGGTGTTAGCTCTGCGTGACATTCCTAGTCTGTTTAGGTAAGCCCAGGCCCTCCCCTGGCCCCAGAGGGAGCAGAAAGCCTTAGGCAACCTTGGGGAAGCCACACTGCGGGGTTAAGATGGCCTCCCTGTCTCAAATGGTTGTGACCATGTTGCCTGTATGACTTCACTGCTTTCCTCACTCACCATGACATGATGTACAAGATATTCCCAAGAAGCTCGAGTCTGTCCACTAACAACGATGTCCACCGTGTCGTGGATGAAGTATCCTAGTGGAGGAGTAGGGAGAGAGAAGACTGAGCATACTTAGTGGCCTTCCACCCTCACCTCGGCCTCTCCGGGCGTAACCTACCTGCAGAGAAGCAGACAAGCAAATAGCCAGAAAATGACCACGCCGTCTCGATCTCCACCAGCATTTCAGGGGTTTGCCATATGCTGGAACAGAGAAAGGGATATTCTCTCGGCTGCAGCTTCCCAGAGGACCCTCGCTTCCCCCAACACTCGCTAGTCTCAGGGCTCTCTAGGCGCCTACTATTGGCTGATTGGAGAGTTAGGAGGGGCTTGGCCCAAGCCCAGGTACCTCGGGTTTCCCACAGCCGTTCCTGTTTGGGTAGTTTTCCAAACCGGGAATCAGGTGAGATCCCTGCGTGAATGATGGGAATAGTGACAGGGAGGCCAGTCCCGACACCCTGCGAAAGATCCCTCGGCCACCTCATCACCCCAGGTTCACTCACCACAGCAGTGCCCAGATCCCTGATACGATGGAGTGGGTGAAGGAGACGAGTAGGTTGTGCCAACGCCAGGTGCGCAGGGGGTCGGTGTGCACGTGGGCAGGCAGGGGCAGGCGGCAGAGCACACGGCGGAGTGCTCGGAAGATCAGCGTGGCGCCCAGGAGCAGCGGCCAGGCGGGGTGCAGCAGCAGGGGCATGCTGGCCCTTCTCGCCGTCCGTCTGCCCGCCCTTTAAGCCGTCTCCTCCGGCAGCGCTGGAACACCGCTCCGTCTCTGGACAGCGCGCCACGACCGACTCCGCCACGGGCCGCCAGCCCCAGTTTTGCGGAGCCCTCAAGGCCCCTTCGCTCCTCCCCGCGCTCCCGGCGAGGCCTCTGCCCGCCCCTGCCGCCCGCGCCCCCGCCCCGCCCCGCCGCCTGCCCCCGCCCCTCGGGCGCCGCGGCCCCGAGTCCCCCGGGGCCCCGCCCTGGTCCCGCCGATCTGAGCGCGAAGGGGCTGTCCCCGCCATCGCCGCCAAGGCACCCCGGCCTGGCGCCTCCCGACAGCCGAGGGCGTCCTCGGACGCCCCCGTGCCTCCCGCCCCGCCGGCTCACGTCGCCACTCTCCCGGCCGATACCGGCTCCCACACCCTGGGCGGGTCCCGCGAGAACGCTCCTTTCTCAACTCTTTTTCAGGGCAGAGCTGGGCGGGACCGGCGCGCAGACGGGGCTGCTGGAGCCGGGTCCTCGGGCATCCGCAGCGCCGCTTCGGACCGTGGCTCCGCCCAGAGTCCAGTCCTCGGCCGGCCGGACACCGACGTGTCTACCTGCGTCTCCCGCTTCTCGCATCAGTGCTGCTCAGAACTATGGAGTCACCCACCATCGCCCCTCCCGTCCCGCCGCTCCGGGGCTCCTGGAGCACAGCGGCTGTCACAGTCCTCCCTCAGACAGTCCCAACCCTCTCCTGGCTCCTCGGAGGCCGGGGCGGGGAAGGCTGCGGATTTGCCCAGACAGCTGGGGTGACCCTCTCCAGGGCAGTGGCCTGGAGTGATGGCGGCCTCTGGCCACTAGGTGTCAGCCTGCCCCCACGGTGGTGGGGTCCACGGGCGGCCGCTGTGCGCGGAGCGGGATTAGCAGGCCCCCGGGGGGAGACGCGGCACGGAGCCGGTGCGGGAAGTGAGGACCTGTGTGCGTTAGGGAAGAGGAGAGGGGACGGGGACGCGAGCAAAAAGTGGGGACCAGGAGGGCGGTGTTTCCAGAGAAAAACAAGCCCGAGCTCAAGCGCCCAGGGTGTTTGCGGTCTTCCCGGGTGGCTCCGGGGTTACACATTAACCCCGTGGGACTCCAGTCGGTTACTAAGTAACAGCGCGGTGTGAAGAGTTGGCTGAGCAGCTTGCGTCCTGTTCGCTCGCTCCCTGCCCGGGAAGCCGGTCCACCGGCCAGCTCCGGCCCGAGCCGGCGGCCGCAGGTTCCCTCGGTCATTCCACGTCGGCTAGTGCGGGGCGGGGCGGGGACAGGAGACAAACACCCCTCCTCGCCCTCCGCGCCCACTCGGAGGTGGGGACGTCCTCTCTTAGCTAACGACCCCTCCCGGATGCCCGAGCTTCATGGCTCCCCCAGGGCAGACGTCGACAAGTCAGGATTAAGTTCGCCCCGGCCGGACCCCTGGCAGCGACCTGCCCAGCCCGCTCTTTCTGGACAGAAGCGTGGGGCCCTCTCGCGCTTTCCCCCAGCCCGAGGGCTGAGCCCCTACCGCAGCGCTCTGCGCGGTTCCGAAGGCGAGCGCGCGGCGACCAGCAGCCGTGGCACCTGGAGATCGCGTCACGTACTCCCCAGGTGACTCAGTTTGCCCGGCTCTCCCGGGCCCTCCCGGGCCAACGCCACCGCCCCGCACAGCGCGCTCTGGAATGCGTTCCCATGGTCCATCCTTTACTCGCCGGGAGGGAATCCCTTTGTCTTTCTGAAGTAGTGTCACTCCCGGGCAGCGGGGACTCGATTCTCGCATCCCACCTTTGGGGGACAGTCTAGTTTGCGCGGGGCAACTTGAGTGGGCGCCTCGCCGCTCCAGTCCAAGTACCTACGACCAAGTCACGCGTGTGCAACGTGGCTGGTAGGGGACTGGGCTCTGAGGGCTCGTCGGTAAATCGGGACTGGCTTCCCTGGGATCCCTTGTTGGGGGTAGGGCCGCGGCTCGGACCGTCCGAGTTGGCCTTACAGTCAGAGAAACCACGGGGCCGAACAGACCACCCTGTTCCTTCGGCTCCGCCCTGCGAAAGTCTTACAGCCAGGAGGAGGAGCTCCGGGATGGGGAGGTCCGCGCACGCGCTGCACGGGGACTCCAGTAGCGTAACTGAGAAATGAGATGGAGAAGTACGAGCGGATCCGAGTGGTGGGAAGAGGTGCCTTCGGGTGAGCCAGGGCCTTGGGGAGGAAACGCTAAGGGAGAAACAAGCCCCAATTCTGACCAAGAAGTCGTGGTCCCGCCGGCCCCGCCCCGAAGCGAGAGCGCCACTATCGGATGCCCCACTCAGGCATCCGGTCCTCAGGTCTAGGCGGGAGGCCCCGCCCCTGGCGAGGGCACGCCCACCAGGCCAGCCTGCGCCCTTGGGAGATAGTTGTTCCCATAGATCGTTCCTTACAGCAACTGATAATGAGCGTCAGCAGCGTAGGTCAGACTGCCGAGAGTATACAGTTATGACCAAAACAGGCGAGGCACTTCCCCTCTGTGAACTTAGTCCATAGGAAATTGGTACAAACAAACGAGGTATTGTTAAAGCAGTTAATGAAGTTGAAGCAGCTGTGGACTGTTACTAAGAGACCTTGCAGCAGGTGGGGTGGTGTAATTCCAGTACTTCAGAGCAGATGCAGGGTCATTATGGTCAATTCGAGGCCAACCTGGGCTACATGGAGATTGTCTCCAGAGGAAAAGACAGCCAGTTTTTAGGGTACAGCTGGGCAGGCCTGAGTTACATAACCAGTTCATGGCCAGCCTGGGCAGCTGAGTGCTACTTGTCTCAAATTTTAGAAAAGTAAGGAAAAAAGGGGGGAATGAGAGTGTATATCATGGGTAGAGCTCCTGCCTAGCATGCCCCGGTTTAATGTCAGTACCAAAATGCAACTTAAAGAGTCCCCAAGGAGGTGAGAAAGATGTAAAGTCCAGGATAGCCAGGGCTACACAGGGAAACCTTGCCTTGAGAAAACAACAAAACAAAAGGCTTGAAGAAATGAGGATCAGGCATAGTCCTTCCGGCAGATAAAGTAGCGTTTGCAAAGCTCCTCACATGGGCAAAATGTTATAACATTCAAGAAACTGAGAAAAGGAAGAGTGGAGCTAGAAAGTCACGAGCAAAGTGAGGAATGTGGTTGTCCTGGAGGGTGGGGCCAGATTCTGATCTTGTGAAATGAAGTAAGAGGTTAGGTTGACTTAGAGAATAAAGGCAAGGGGGGGGTTCGGTTCTGTTTGTAATAGGGACTGAACTCAGTGTACAGAGCTACACCCCCAAACCAGGGAAGAGTTTTCAAACCGGAATGGGGTGTGGTGGCCTCTACCTGTAGTCTCAGCACTGGTGGTGGAGGTGGATCAAGGCTTGAGAATAGTAAGTTCTGGGTCTTTAGCTAGATATATGGGCTTCCTAGCAAGCTCAAGGTCAGTCTGGGTTCTGTGAGAGTGTGTCTCTGGAAACAAATAAATCACTGCAGTGATCTTATCTGACCCATGTGGACTTTACAAGGACAGTCTAGGTTGGGGCTGTAGCTTAGTGGTGGAGGGCCCTGGATTGGATTCCCAGCACTGAAAAGGAAACAGTTAGGGTCGTTATCGCTGCTGTATAGAGTTTAGATCTCAGGGTGACCGCAGTGGAAGGGACTGTTTTAGAAGGCTGGAGGACATTTTTAAAGTAAGAAGTTACTGTCCTTGCCAGAGGCAACTCAGCTACCAATAGCTCTGAAATTTGAGGTCTTTCCACAGATCTCTACTCAGAAAAGATTTCCAGAAACCTGGACTCTCAACACTCCCAAAGCTGAGGCTAGGGAATTCAAGGCCAATCTGGGGACATAGTGAGTTTTCAAGATCATCCTGTGTTACTTAGTGATACGCTATTTCAAAGTCCTGAAACCAGGAGCTGGAAAGATTGTTGAGTGGTTAGAGCACTTATTCTTGCGGAGGACAGGATTCTATTTCAAGTATCCACACGGTGTGGCTCACGACCACAGGAAGCTCCAGTTCCAGAGGACCCAACATCCTCTTCTGGCCTCTTTGGGCACAAACATACATCAGGCAAAACATTTTCACATAAAAAATAAGTATTTTTAAAAGCCAGAACACAAAACAAAAACAAAGAATTTTCTTTTGTAAATGAGATTACAAACTGCTCATAAATGCATTGTACAGATTTACATATAAGGAAGGCACTTAGAAATTCCTAGCTTTACATAGGTCAGAAGGAAGTTAAAACAGTTTTTTTTTTTGTATTTATTTATTATGTATACAATGTTCTGTCAGCATATACACATGCATGCCAGAATCGAGCACCAGATCTTATTATAGATGGTTGTGAGCCACCATGTGGTTGCTGGGAATTGAACTCAGGACCTTTGGAAGAGCAGCCAGTGCTCTTAACCTCTGAGCCATCTCTCCAGCCCCAAAACAGGTTTTGTTTTTAAAACATTTGTTTTTATGTGTCGGTGGAGGTCAGAAGAGAACCTTGGGTCCTCTGAAACTGGAGCTGCCATGTGGGTGTTAGGAACCAAATCTGGGTCTTTGTAAGGCCGGTGAGTGCTCTTAAACTGAGCCAGGTTCCCAGCCCCTTTGATTCATCTTTCTTTGGTTTTTTGAGGCAGGGTTTCTCTGTGTAGCCCTGACTATCCAGGCTGGCCTTGAACTCATGGAGATCCACCCACCTCTGCCTCCCAAGGGCTGGGATCAAGGGCGTGTGCCACCACCACTTGACTGGTGTGTTCATATACTTGTAGAGATCAGAAGACAACTTGTGGGAGTTGATTCTCTCCTTACCACGTGGGTGGGTTCTGGATTATCAGGCTCATCAGTAAGCACCTTTTCACCCACTGAACAGTCTTGGCCTGTTTTTGTTTGTTTTGTTTTGAGACAGGCTGCCTCAGGCTATGTGGCTAAGAATAGTCTTGAAATCCTGAAATAAATTTCTTCTTGTCTCTGCTTCCCAGAGTGCTAGGATTACATGCATGTATCACCACCACTGTTATTTAATGATTTTTAGAGGAAAAAAAAAAAAAAGATTTGTTTACTTTATATCATATTGTGGGTCTTTTGCATGCATATATTCATAGGCACCATGTTCAAGCCTGTGGAGGCCAGAAGATGGAGCTGGATCCCCTGGAACTGAAATTACAGACAGTTGTGAGCTGCCGTGTGGGTTCTGGGAACCAAACCTGGGCCCTCTGGAAGAGCAACCAGCCAGTGCTCTTGAGCTGTCTCTCCAGCCCAAGATTTATTTTTATTATTTTACTTTTATGTGTGAATGAATGCCACTGTGGAGGCCAGAGAGCTCATCAGATCTTTTGAAGCTGGTGTTACGGGTGATTTTGAGCCCACTAAAGTGGGTACTGAGCCAGCTCTCCAGACTGCTTTCTATTCTCGAGACAGGGTCTTGTCGGACTGGCCTGGAACTCCAGATCCTCTTTGGCCTCCACCGTGCCCGGCTTAACCATCTGATGATCGTGTGGGCTGTGGGCTGCCTAACGCATGGCTGGAAGCTCAGTTGGCGCCCACCCTGTGCTATGTTCCTAGGATCGTGCACCTGTGCCTTCGGAAGGCTGACCAGAAGCTGGTGATCATCAAGCAGATCCCCGTGGAGCAGATGACCAAGGAAGAGCGGCAGGCAGCACAGAACGAGTGCCAGGTGCTCAAGCTGCTCAACCACCCCAATGTCATCGAGTACTATGAGAACTTTCTGGAGGACAAGGCCCTCATGATTGCCATGGAGTATGCACCAGGTAAGGCAGCCCAGGTAAGGCAGCGGTCTCTCCTCAGCCTGGAGGTCCCTTTCCCTCCAGGAGGGCTGGACACCACTAGGTGGCTTCCCTCTGGAACACACGTGGCTCAACGTCAGAGTACAGGGTTCTGGCCCGGCTTGGGTGACCATGACCTTGCCCTCTCTGGGCCACAGGTGGCACGCTGGCTGAGTTCATCCAGAAGCGCTGCAATTCCCTGCTGGAGGAGGAGACCATCCTTCACTTCTTCGTGCAGATCCTGCTGGCGCTGCACCACGTGCACACCCACCTCATCCTGCACCGGGACCTCAAGACCCAGAACATCCTTCTCGACAAGCACCGCATGGTTGTCAAGATCGGAGACTTTGGCATCTCTAAGATCCTCAGCAGCAAGAGCAAGGCCTACACGGTACCTGGATGTGCAGGGGACACAGCCGGTCTTCATAGCAGGGGCCTGCTCTACATTTCTGCCTCTTCCCCTTCCATTAGTCCCTGTCTATGTGGTCCTGAAGAGGAAGCCCTGTGGCCCCTGTTCAGAGGCTGTCCCCACACCAGTCTCCAGCCAGAGGCCTCTTCAGCTCTTCCCAAGGCTGTAACACAGGCTTCCCCCCTGCAGGTGGTGGGTACTCCATGCTACATCTCCCCCGAGCTGTGTGAGGGCAAGCCCTACAACCAGAAGAGTGATATCTGGGCTCTGGGCTGTGTCCTGTATGAGCTAGCCAGCCTCAAGAGGGCCTTTGAGGCTGCGGTGAGTACAGACATCACGGAGGGACTCCACCTCCTTCGCCACAGCTCTGACCACTTCTGTGTTCCTTCTCTTGTGGCTGGCCGAGCCGTGCCAGTCTCTACCTGCTGCTGGGTTAACCCAGGGTAGGGTTGTGCCTCTTCCTCACTCAGCTCGGCCTAGGGTAGGGCTTGAGTCCTGCTTTAGCCTGTGAAGTCCTGAGGTATGGATGTGATCCCTGATTCTCCCATGAGATTAGAGACGTTCCCAAGAGCAGGCCTGGAGTTTCCCAAAGCCCCTGGGATTTCCGAGGACATAGCTGAAGTCTCTGTATCAGGCTAGGAAGTTCTAAAATCGGTGTTAGGCTCTCCTGCCATTCTGCCTTCTCTAATGAGACTAGTGTCCTGGGGGTAGACATGTTTTTTTGTTCCATCAGTAGGGGAGCCGCTCTTCCTAAGAGTGCAGCCTAGCACCCTGGCCACCCCCCCACATGTGCTTTCACAGAACTTGCCAGCTCTGGTGCTGAAGATCATGAGTGGCACCTTTGCACCCATCTCTGACCGGTACAGTCCTGAGCTGCGCCAGCTCGTCCTGAGTCTGCTCAGCCTGGAGCCTGCCCAGCGGCCACCGCTCAGCCACATCATGGCACAACCCCTCTGCATCCGGGCCCTCCTCAACCTCCACACCGATGTGGGCAGCGTCCGCATGAGGAGGCTTGTGCAGGGAGATGGGTCCTGGGCCCCAGGGGCGGGCACCCAGTGGGGACACAGGTCTAGGGCTAATAACCCTTCGTTATGTATAGTCCTGACAGAGGGGTGTCAGGACAGGCCTTGTCCTGAGGCCCCTCTGTATCCCACAGGGCAGAGAAGTCCCTGACCCCGGGACCACCCCTGGCTCCTGGCAGCACAGGGATGAGGGCCACCAGTGCCCGATGCAGGGGTGAGTTGGGGACCCACGGCTGGAGCTCTGTAGACTCCCTACCATTTTCGCTAGTTTGACCGGCCTCAAACTTCGTCCTCGCAGGCGTCCCCCGGGGACCTGTGAGACCAGCTATCCCACCTCCACTGTCTTCGGTGTACACGTGGGGCGGTGGCCTCAATGCTCCTCTGAGGCTGCCAATGCTCAACACCGAGGTGGTCCAGGTGGCTGCAGGACGCACGCAGAAGGCTGGCGTTACACGCTCCGGGCGCCTCATCCTGTGGGAGGTGAGCAAGTCGGTGGTGGGCCTGGCCCGGTGAGGGTGGGAGCCCAGAAATGGAGTTGGGGTCTGCAGGCGTCACCCACTCCTTTGCAGGCCCCACCCCTGGGCACTGGAGGAGGCACACTGCTCCCTGGGGCAGCAGAGCTGCCTCAGCCCCAGTTTGTCTCACGTTTCCTGGAGGGCCAGTCGGGTGTGACCATCAAGCATGTGGCCTGCGGGGACCTGTTCACGGCTTGCCTGACTGGTGAGCTTGTCAGGGGAGTGCTCTGTGGGGACAGGAGGAGGGCAGGCAGCGAAACTTATCTCATCCCCAAATCAGTCAATTGATGAATGCTTCTCTTGCCTAAAGGGTTACTGATTTCTCTGTAGCTGCAGCTGAGTGCCTTTTCCTAGCACAGTAGGCCCAGCAGTGGCTGTGTTAATACTGACTCCATTGGCAGATGGGGAGGACAGTAAGGCTGTCACTACGTCAGAATTATATACTTTCCCCTTCCAGCCTCTTTTCAATACTTCTTCTCCCCCACCCTCCAGACTAGAGACTGAGCCTAGCACCTTGGACATGGTGGGCAAGCATTCTGCTACTGAGTTATAACCGCAGGTTGCTTTTGTTTTTGTTTTCATGAGACAAGGTCTTGCCATGTAGTCCTGGCTGGCCTGGAACTCTTACAGATCCACCTGCTTCTGCCTCCTGAGTGCTGGAATTAAAGGCGAGCACCACCATGCCAGGCTTTGGCTTTTTTTGGTGTCTGTTTGTTCTGGGGCAATGTTTTATAAGCTCAGCCAGTCAGACCTGCATTCCTCCCTCTGTCTGTGTAGCTTCAGTACCTACTGGTGCCACCAGACCCGGCCTCAGCTCCCAATTTTACCTCCCTCCTCCCAGCTGTAAGCTAAACACACTACTTGAAATGCAGTCTCTCTCCTCTCCCATCTCTCACTGCGCTCCTTCCCAGACCGAGGCATCATCATGACCTTTGGCAGCGGCAGCAATGGCTGTTTAGGCCATGGCAACTTCACTGACATCAGCCAGGTGGGTGTGCCATGTGCCCCGGAGAGGGGAAGTGAGGACGTCAGGTAGCTGAGCTGATAGCAGACTAGGGGTAGGGGAGTTCCCAGGAGCCTCACGTCCCATTAGCCCCCAGGCTGCACCTGCTCTGGGTCAGCTCAGAAGTCCAGGAAGCCTCTGCAAGGCTTCCCACCTGCTGCTATGATTGCACGCTGTGCATGTGTGTGGTTGGAGTTAAAGAGATGGTTCCCTTCTGAGAATTTGCAGCTTCTAATTTCCTGCTTGCAGGAGATGGGGCTGAGACCATGGTAGGGGGCAAGTCCCAGATGCTTTCGTGGCCCTTTACTTTTCTCCCTCTCTCTAGCCCACCATTGTAGAAGCCCTGCTGGGCTACGAGATGGTGCAGGTGTCCTGTGGGGCCTCTCACGTGCTGGCCCTGTCTACAGATGGAGAACTGTTTGCCTGGGGCCGAGGAGATGGTGGTAAGCCTGCTCCCCGCCTCCGGTCCCTTTCCCAGCTTTGTTCAGTGTGGTTCGTTGTCATGCCTGTCTTCCTCTCCAGGCCCATTCTTTCCCTCCTCTATTTCCTCGAAGTCCACTCATTCATTGCACAAACCAGTATTTCATTCTTATCATGTGTTCCTCCATTGTTAATTGCTCAGATAAGATGAATGTGATGTTGCCACATGTGATGGTGTTGGCTTTTAATCCCAGCACTTAAGGCCAGATTGGAATACAGGGCAAGTTCCAGGTTAGCCAGGACTACATGGTGAAACGCTGTCTCCAAACAAAACAACAACAAAGGTGGATTCATTCAGGCTTCTGGCATAAGGGAGAGTTTGTTCTAACAGTCCTTACTGTTTTTCACAGTAAGCTAGGAATCAAGACTTAGCACACAGTAGTAAGTACTTGCTCTACCAACGACCTATACCCCTAGCCCACCTGACTAGGAACTGAGACTGGTGATGTCATAGATGGGTTCCAGTCCTGGGGGACTCAGGTGTAAAGAGTGTGTGTTACGGGGTGTGTGTGTGTGTGTGTGCGCGCGCGCGCGCTAGAGGACACCAGGGCTATAATAACAAGTAACACTGTGGAATTAATTAAAGGGGACAGCGTCAGCCTGGGGACGCTGACGGCTTTGGATAGGCTCTTATGAGATGGGGTCTCACCTGCAACTTGATGTCTTGCTTTTGAGTGTTGGGACAGAACCTTGCTTTATAGCTTCAGCTAGCCTGGAATTCAGCCTGTAGCCCAGGCTTGCCTCATATTCATGGCATCCTCCTATGTCAGCATCCTGAGTGCTGTGCTCGATTAGAGGTGTGCTTCATTACAGCCAGCTGCCGTTGGAATGACGGGCAGGCCTTAAGTGATTCTGAGCAGCAGTGAGGCCCAGGAAAGGCATTTCAGGCTGAGAACAGCCTTCATTCATCCTCTTTTCGTTTTTGGCATTATCATTCCTGAAGCTCAAACTAACTCCATTTTCTTTTTTTTCTTCTTGTAGGTAGGCTGGGATTAGGTACTAGGGAGTCTCATAACTGCCCCCAGCAGGTGCCTGTGCCCCCAGGACAGGAAGCTCAAAGAGTGATTTGTGGTATTGACTCTTCCATGATCCTCACCTTGCCTGGCCGGGTCCTGGCCTGTGGAAGTAACAGGTGAATAGATGCATCAAAGTGATAGGCCTGATTCGCTGCCTTCCTTGGATACAAAGTATTTCAATCCTCATTGCTTCCCTCCAGGGTTCAGAACTAAAGAGGGATTTGGTTCAACTCAGGGTGGGATCTATCTCCTGGGGGGATAGAGCCTAACAATCCCTGCAGAGCCTAGTGGGGGAAAGCGGCCTATGTAAACTCTGGCTCCGTCCCTAGGTTCAACAAGCTAGGCTTGGACCGCCTATCCCTGGAGGAGGAGCCTGTTCCCCACGGGCAAGTGGAGGAGGCCCTGAGCTTCACAGCGCTGGGCTCTGTGCCTCTGGACCAGGAGGCGCTGCTGTGTGTGGACCTCGGCACTGCTCATTCAGCCGCTGTGACTGGTGAGCAGGACCCAGGCGTGGGAGGCCTGCAGGCCATTCTCCAGGCTTTCTCCAGGCGTGTGTTCAAGTGTCGTTTCCTTTCTCCCCATCCCCACAGCCTCTGGCGACTGCTATACCTTTGGCAGCAATCAACATGGGCAGCTGGGCACTAGTTCCCGCCGGGTCAGCAGGGCACCCTGTCGGGTCCAAGGCCTAGAGGGCATCAAGATGGTGATGGTGGCCTGTGGGGATGCCTTCACCGTTGCCATCGGGGCAGGTGAGGGAGGCCTGGATGAAGGTGGGCCAGGGCGAGCCCGTGGGGGCCTGCTCAGTACCTTCCTTTTGCCGCCATGCTTGCTGTCCAGCATCTGACTGCTTGCTCAGGTTGTGCCTACTCTTTGGAATTCTTGGCAGAGGGGGAAGTGTATTCTTGGGGCAAAGGCGCCCGAGGTCGCCTGGGAAGGAGGGATGAGGACGCTGGACTCCCCCGGCCAGTGCAGCTGGATGAGACTCATCCTTACGTGGTGACCTCCGTGTCCTGCTGCCATGGGAACACTCTCTTGGCTGTTCGATGTGAGTTTTCTTTTCCTACCTCACCGCACCACTGGGGCTAACCCAACTCTCCTTACTCCCATTTACTCTTCTATTCCATCCTCACTAGATACAACTCAAATTCCCCAAAACAAGTTTCCACCCCCCAAAAAAGTGAAAGCAGAACCTGTGGGAAATCGGGAGGCGATGGGTAACGCACCCAGCCTTTGTGAGCAGGGGCTGCCTTCACTGCTCTCCAGGCCTCGCTTGGATTTTGTCTTCTAATAATTCCTGCATCCAGTTGATAGTAAAACCCCACTTGTGCTGACAGGAGGGTTCTGCCTCCAGGGCCCAGTGAGATCAAGGGTGGGTGCTGGCCGTAGGCACTGCCTCCAGAAAAGCTGCAGAAGCTTCTCTCTGATACTCTCCAGCTGTCACTGATGAACCAGCCCCTCCCTGAGGCAACAGGAGTATCCAAGAGACCACTCTGAGTACTCTGGCAAGATGCGGGTGCCAGAGGAACGGCTGTTTCCGGTGTCCCGAATTGTGTCATCACGGGCGGCAAAGCCGATGAAGTCTACGCTGTTCCCCACACCAATGTCCCCAAACCCCTGATCGCACTCGGTGTCTCCAGGCTCCAGAATGGCAGGCATCAACAGAAGGATGGCCTTCAAAGCCTTTGCTAAAAAAGTACCTTTTCCCCCCAGGCCAGTTAGAAAGCAAATTCCCGCAGGTGTTCTGGTGGAGACAGACGCCACGCTTTGGAATAGGGCAAGCCAGGGCTTGTTTGGACTGGCCATCAGGCCGACCTAATCTCTGGCTAGCTTGTGACAGATAGGTCGGTGGGCGTCTCTTTTTCTGTCTGGTCCTAGTCCTAGTCCTAAGGCAGGGGTTTGCAGAAGTTCCCCACCTCCCAGGGAAGGAATGCTGGAACTACTGAGTGCTTGCCCTCACCCTAGGCCACTCCCCAGAAGTAGACTGGGGGGAAAAGGCCAGACCCGACCAGTTTCTCAAAGGTTTGAAAGTAGCACCAATAAAAATATCAAATGCCTGCTTGGCATATGGTCTCTTCAGGGGCAGAGGTGGCCGCTAGACACCCCAAGACTGGGCTGGGCCCGACTGTGGTTGCAGGGCAGCGGCCTGGAAGGAATGTGGGCGCAGCCAGAGGCCTGAGGCTGGGGCCCGAGGTTCCGCTGGTCCCGGGCCCAGTCCAGTTTCCTTGCTCCAGCCGGGTTTTCTCGCGGATCCTGTTGCCTGGCTTCGCTGCCTAGCACCTGGAAGCTAGGGCCCCGGGTCCCTGGGCGGCGCGTGGCGCATTAGACCTTAAGGTGGCCCCTACAGAGCCAAGGCTTGTGGTCAGGCACCATCGTAGCGCAAGGGCCCCCCACTTCTGGAAGTATCGGAGCCACGTTCTCAGTTCCAGCGGGAAAGAGGAGCCCCAGCTTCCGGGGGTGGACGAGCCTGACTTAACTTTCGAAGCCTGAGCACAGCGTAAGCGCGACCGCATTCTCCGGGGTTGTGGAGTGGGCGGGGCGCGCGGGCGGGCTCTAGGACCTCGGGGACGCGGCTCCGCCCCCTCTTCCGGCGGGCGGGGTTGCGGACCCCGGCCGGTCGCGGCCGCCAGTCGGCGCCGCCCGCAGCCGGGGAACGCGGCCGGAGTGAGGCGCGGGCTGTGGGGCCGCAGCGTGCCCGGCCCTGCTCGCCCGTGCCGGCCGCCAGCCCGCCATGCCCGGCTTCGACTACAAGTTCCTGGAGAAGCCCAAGCGGCGGCTGCTGTGCCCACTGTGCGGGAAGCCCATGCGCGAGCCGGTGCAGGTGTCCACTTGCGGCCACCGCTTCTGCGACACCTGCCTGCAGGAGTTCCTCAGGTGCGACCCGGGGGCGGGGGGCCTCGGCCCGCGGGGCAGGGCTCGAGCCGGCCACACGTCGGGCCTTTGTCTGCGCGGCCGCCCGGTGACCTCAGGGGCGCCCACCGTGATGTCAAGGGGCGGCAGTGACGTCAGGGCTCCGGGGAGGACCCCACGCACCCAGGCGTAGGTGCTACCTGCCCAGCCCCGGGATGGGGGACCGCCTGCCCGCGCGGCGGCCGAGGTTAGCGCCCCTCCCGACCCGTGATCGGCCCTTCCCCCCCACCTGAGCCCGAGCGGCCGCAGCCTTGAACTTTGAATCCTTGAGGGGAGGGAAGGACAAAGCCTCCCTCTCCCGCGCGGCGCCCCAAGCCTTCGGAGTTTCCCCCCGTGCGACCTCCTCTTACTCTCCGTCTGCTGCCGAGGAACTGGCGGCTATTGTTCTCCCATTTCACAGAGAGTCGAGGAAAGGCTGCGATTTGCCCAGGGTCACACGATTCAAGTCTTAGCTGGCAGCCAGGGCTGCGTGCAGTCAGGCAGTGGAGGTTGGACTGTGACCCTCCGCGCCTCTGAAGTGGGAACTCTCCCCGCGGGCTTGAACACGGCACTGCTGGCTGCTACACCAGTGACCCGGGCTGGTCCGGAGTGCCCGTGCCCACTCAGAACCCCGTCGTGCCTTGCCGCCCCAGGCATCCGTCCCATTTTTGGGCACCCTGTGCGGTCTTGAATCTACCTGGCACCGAGGGCTGCCATGCAGGAGGGGAGATGGGGGAGCCCCTACGCCTGTGGAGGTCCTGCCCTAGAACAAGAGAAAGGCCAGATCGGCCGCGGTCCCTCGAGGGGGACTGGCAGGGACAGCAGTGTGGGTCCCGCGCCTCAGTGCTCCGTCCCGCTGCCTTCCGAAGCTCCTGGCTGGCGGAAATCTCAGCAGGCCCTTTGTTTTTTGTTCCTAGCGGCCGCGGGCTCCTGCTCTCACATATGCTCCTGCTCAAGCTGCTGTGCTGCCCCCTCCTCCCTACTCTTCTCCCTCCTCCCTCTGGCCCTCCTCCCTGCAATGTACACACTTAACTCCTCTACAGACACACGAGCCCATTGTCTTCCTCTGCTCCCTTCCCGGCCCTCTGGTTTCCAGATGAGGCCAGCTGAGCCAGCCCCCCTCCTCCAGCCGACCCACCCTTACTGCCTCGGGGAAGGAGCCGGGAGGGGTCTGTCAGGCCCCACTCCCTCCTCCTTCTCACCTCCTTCTCAGTCCCCTCGAGGCTGCTCCTGCCCCTCCTCCTCCCGGAAATCCCCTCTTCCTCTCCTACTGCCCCCTCCCCCCATCCTGTCTTCTCCCCTGGGCTTGGGCCTCCACTGCTCAGGCAGGAGCTGCCTCTGCCTTCTCCCCTCCCCCATCGATAGAACTGTGTTTAGTGGCCTCTGGAGGGAAGAGGTGGTCGAGCAGGCTCTGCCCCCCCCCCACTGTCACCCTCCCCTACAAGTTAGGTTGTCCCTAGCCTTGGTCAAACCTTTGTCCTGGCTGGGCCACAAGCTGCAGGGTTGGCCCTTGCCTGAAGCCTAGGGACTTACTTGTGCTAGTCCCCTTGCTGTCTTCAAAACCACTGGGTCAGCACATTCCTGAAGCAGCCAAGTGGACCCCCCTCCCTCTTGGCCCACCCCTCTCTCCCGGCTCCTGCTGTGGCTGGCTATTACTCAGGTTGAGCCGGGACCGGTGTAGGCATACCTCTTCATTGCCTGCACAGGTGTTCTTTTCATCGGGACATGGCCAGTAGTGGTGGGGCCAAGAGGAGGTGATAGGAAGTGGACCGGGCACCTGGGATGTGGACTGCCCAGGTTCTGGAAAGTGCTTTCACAACAGGGCTGCCGTGTAGCCACTGCTTCCGCCTTGAGGCCTGCCTGCCTCCCGCCTACCTGACTCAGATCTGCCAGGAATGCCATGCCTAGGGCCTTCAGTCCTCCTGGGTGAGCCCTTGCCTTGCCTGGGCAGTGGCAGTCAAGTGTGACAGGTCTTGCTGGGGTCACCTAGGGCACACTGGCAGGCGAAGCATGCCACCAGGCTCTCTGGGTGTTAGTATCTGGGTGGAGACTGGGGAGGAGGGGAAAGGCCAGCTGGCAGGGGGGAGAGTCACCAAGTTTCAGAAGCTTTGCCTGTGGTTAAAGCGTGATCTGTGCAGTTACCACAGACACATACCCAGGTGCTGCTTCACTGGGGAGCCTGTTTGGTTTTTCCCATCTCTGGGTAGGGACAGTCTAACCACTTCTCAGAGGCAAGTGGTGAGGGTCAGGTGGGAATGTGAAGACTGGGGAGGAGTGAACACAGAAGGGCCAGGCAGGGGCCTTGCTCTTCCTTTCCACTCCTTAGGAGGCGCATCCTCAGAGAGGAGAAGGAATGGCCTCAAGATGACCCTGGCCTCGGTTCTTAGTCTGCCACCATCATGGAGGCTGGTAGCCCTGGCACTTAATCTAAGCACATCGCTGTATACCCTTCCATCAGCTGTCAGAATAGCCAATGAAAACCATTCTGGGGGAAGGGGTGGCAGGCTGCCTGTTTGTTTCAAGTCCAGCTGCTGGGGGGTAGGGGGGTGCCAGCTGCCACCTGTTGGGCTAGTGTTGCCCAAGGCAGCTGTGTCTCTCTGCACTGGACCTAGAATACCTTTTGGGGGTAGTCTAGCACCCTTGAAAAGTGGGTCCCCTCCGACCTCTGCTTGCCCCTTTGTCTCAACGATGGCAGGCTAGGCAGGGGGCTGGCAAGGGAGGGAGGCTATCCTGGTTGAAGGGGTGAGGCCCAGGGTTTGAGAAGCCTTGACCCTTGCCTTTTTTCCTTTCAGTGAAGGAGTCTTCAAATGCCCTGAGGACCAGCTTCCTCTGGACTATGCCAAGGTGAGTTCACATTGCTAGGTTGGAAACCCAGGTATATAATATATGGACTGTTGCCCTTGGTGGAAGCTGAAGCCGTTGGCAGCCAGCAGGCACGGGGCCAGTGTCAACCCCAAGCCTTAGGATATCGTGCCCCCACAAAGGTAGACTGTTCTCTCCCACCAGGCCAGTTTGCAAACAAAGGCTGTGTTTGCCCTGGGGGGGCAGGCACAATGCCCGGACTGTAGGGGTACACAGAGCTGCTCTGTGCCCAGAAAAAGTGCTCCCTCCTCTTCCTGTAGCAAGTTAGATCTGTGGCTGGGGGCCAGGACCCCTCCACTCAGGAAGGAAGCAAAGCGTGGGGGATAGCCTGCGACTGGGCAGGCTGCTGGACGGCCTCCCTTAAGGACGCGTGCTCCTGTGCAGGCATGTGGGTTCCCAGATGGCAAGCCAGAGGAGACACAGCCTGCTGTGTCCTTCAGCCCAGGGCGCAGAGACGCAGTCTGAGAGGTCTTTGCTCAGGAAGCTACTACTGGCTTTTCGGCCTGGCCAGCACAGTCGAAAGGGGAGGTGAATGGCAACTACAGCGGACCCTGGTCCTTGCTGAGTCCCCATTCTCTGCCCACAGATCTACCCAGACCCAGAGCTGGAGGTCCAGGTGTTAGGCCTGCCTATACGCTGCATCCACAGCGAGGAGGGCTGCCGCTGGAGTGGGCCACTTCGCCATCTACAGGTGAGACTTGGTGGGGAGCCGGGACTAGCCCTCGCCTGGCAGATACTGACTGCAGTCTTCCGCAGGGCCACTTGAACACTTGCAGCTTCAATGTAGTCCCCTGCCCGAATCGCTGCCCCGCCAAGCTGAGCCGGCGTGATCTGCCTGCCCACCTGCAGCACGACTGCCCTAAGCGCCGCCTCAAGTGTGAATTCTGTGGCTGTGACTTCAGTGGGGAGGCCTACGAGGTAGGTGCGGCCAGGCCGACTGCGGAGGGAGGGCGAGCACCTGGAAGCCGGAGTCGCTTCACTTTGCCCATACGGTTATTTTCAGAGTCACGAGGGCATGTGCCCCCAAGAGAGTGTGTACTGTGAGAACAAGTGCGGTGCCCGAATGATGAGGCGACTGTTGGCCCAGCATGCCAGCTCAGAGTGCCCCAAGCGCACCCAGCCTTGTGCCTACTGCACCAAGGAGTTTGTTTTTGACACCATCCAGGTGAGGCCCTTACCGACCTGCAGGCTGTGAGACTGGGTAGCAGAGACTCAGGTTACTGACCACTCCTCTTCTGTCTCTGGTCCTAGAGCCACCAGTACCAGTGCCCACGGCTGCCTGTTCCCTGCCCCAACCAATGTGGTGTGGGCACCGTGGCTCGGGAGGACCTGCCTGGCCACCTGAGGGACAGCTGCAGCACCGCCTTAGTGCTCTGCCCTTTTAAAGAGTCCGGCTGCAAGCACAGGGTGAGACGCCCCTTCTTTCTCGCTCCCTTTAGCCCTGACAGAGGACCAGTTTGCTGGCACAGCTGAGGCCTTGATGGGTCCTGCTTCTTCCCAGCACCCTCTGCCATCAGCCTGTGGATTGGGTGCCTGCTACCCCTGCCTGCTTCTCCTCTTCCCTGGACCTTCCTCTTTTGGTAACTTTTTCCTTCCCCTGTGGCCTTGGGTTTTGCCAACAGTGCCCTAAACTGGCAATGGCACGTCACGTGGAGGAGAGTGTAAAGCCGCATCTGGCTATGATGTGTGCCCTGGTGAGCCGTCAACGGCAAGAGCTGCAGGAGCTGCGGCGAGAGCTCGAGGAGCTCTCCGTAGGCAGCGACGGAGTGCTCATCTGGAAGATCGGCAGCTATGGGCGGCGTCTGCAGGAGGCCAAGGCCAAGCCTAACCTGGAGTGCTTCAGCCCAGCCTTCTACACACACAAGTACGGTTACAAGCTGCAGGTGTCTGCCTTCCTCAACGGCAACGGCAGTGGGGAGGGGACACACCTCTCCATCTACATCCGCGTGCTGCCAGGCGCCTTTGACAATCTCCTGGAGTGGCCCTTTGCCCGCCGGGTCACCTTCTCCTTGCTGGACCAGAGCGACCCAGGTCTAGCCAAGCCACAGCATGTCACTGAGACCTTCCACCCTGATCCAAACTGGAAAAACTTCCAGAAGCCTGGCACTTGGCGAGGCTCCCTGGATGAGAGCTCTCTGGGATTTGGCTACCCCAAATTCATCTCCCACCAGGACATCCGAAAGCGAAATTATGTGCGGGATGACGCCGTCTTCATCCGTGCCTCTGTGGAACTGCCCCGGAAGATCCTTAGCTGAGAGTGGAGCCTTTTGGGCTCAAGTAGGGAGGGAGGTGGGACAGGATCTTGGACACTGGCTGAAACTGGATTGGGGCCGGACCCCCTTTCAGCTTCTTTTGCCTAGGTTGTTAATCCACTCTCTCCCTATCACCACCACCACCTCTAACCCTCAGGTGCCTCCAATTGGTGCTTCAGCCCTGGCCCCTGTCGGGGGGCGGGAGCAGTCTCGGGGTTAAAGGGCTGCAAACAAGCAATCCCAGGGCCTGTCTCCTGGGCAGGGCAGACATGCCTTGGTACCACCCGAGTTCTACCTGGACTGAGGTGCCTGCTCAGGTGCTATGTCCCAAGAGCCATAGTAGGGGTGGGAGGTGCTGGGAAAGGGAGGAGTAGTTATGAGAGTCTGCCTTGAGATAACTTCTCTTTCCATTTACCCGGTGGTGCCCTCTCTGGTTATTTATTTCTTTAGTGCTAGGGGGGCACAGCAGGGGAACTCTGATTTTTAATAAATCCTGAATTGTATTTATTAACTTTATTCCAGCCTGTCTCCTCCCCGGTTGGTTAGGGCTCTGGGAGGCTGGGCCCAACAGAAAAGGGGTGAACTACTTGGCTAGCAGCGGTACCTCTGGTGGACAGTCCGGGAACTGCAACAAGCCTTGAGTGGGCGTGTCAGTTGGCAGCTGCCCTCTGGTGGCTCGATGGATAGGTGCAGGCTGGCGTTTCCAGTCCATACCTCGCCAAAGACAGACGGTGCTCTGCGTAGGCAAGTCTGTGAATGTGCATACATGTGCGCAGGCCACAGGCCAGTGTCCTCTGTCTTCCCCAGTTACTCTCCCTTTTTGAGACAGGATCAGAAATCCTGGAGCTTACTGATTCCACAAGACTACGTGGCCACTGAGCTCCAAAGATCTTCCCTTGACTGATCGAGCAGCCTGTGCATTGCCAAATCGTTTTCTATGTGGAGGTCATCTTTCCAGCCTGAGGCCTGTGGCTTTCAGTCAAGTGAAGTGTTTTTTACCATTAAAACGAATGGGCATTCGTGAAGAGTTTATGAGGCTGTGTGTGCTGACAGATGGAGAACTGGTGTTAGTCTACTCCAGGAGTAAAAGGCCTTCTGGATGCACAAAGCGCTTGGACTCCTTGCCTATCATTTTTTCAGACAGTTTTGAATGGCTGCCTCATGTCCATTGTAGCAGCTAAGAACAAGCAAACTGACTCCTTCAGCTGGTTTGGGGCAAGGCCTGGAATTCTGTAGGATTTCCCCTCCTGGTGCATGCCACAAACAACTCAGCTACATACCCCTGAATTCTCAGAAAGCATTCTGTAGGCATATGGCTCCCTCTAATTTTGGCAATAAATTTAGGCTTGCTTTTGGCAAGTTACTTAGCTATGTGGGGTTAACTACACTTAATGGTAAAATGAATTCTGCTCAACTACTGGTCTTGGAATGTGATGACAGGCGGCAGTTAACATGCAGTGCCTTTCTCTTAAGGCCTAGCACTGAGACCTGTCTGGGGACTGGTAGGGAAGGTCTATGGGTCACTTCTGAAGAGGGCAGTGTAAAGGGCCTTTGTCATGTGAGAAGAGACTGGATCGGGGCTGGTTAGCTCTTCATTAGCCAAGTACTTTCCCTCTATTTGTTTGGGGGGCCATGGGACCTTAGATAAGAAAGCCAAAAATGGTCCCAAATCAAAACAGCATGGCAGACACAACCTGAAAAGGAAGTAGCAGAGAAAACTTAGAGCTTTAGCAGACATGCTGTGGGCAGGGAATAAGTCTACTGTTCCAGTGCTTCAGAAACTATACAACTTGGATTAAAGCTGGCTTCTCTCTGCTGATAGACTGAATGGCCCTAACATCTTGCAGCTGACACAATCCGTGGCCTTGTAGCATGGGCCCATCCCTCATTCCAGCAGCAGTCCTAGCATAGTGAATTCAGACAAGGCTACACCAGCATGACATGGACTCCTGAGTGCCGGCCTCTGGTTAGGAATATTGCAGGCAGCTGGGCTCACCTGCCTACCGTGTTACCTCTGGCAGTGGGTGGGCACGATGCAAGCCTCCTTATGCAGAATGCTTGCCCAGACAAGGGAGGGGAAGCAGAACACTTCAGAGGGGGCTAAGAAGGGTGCTTTGAATTCCATGCGTCTTCCCACCTACTATCAACATTTGGGCTTTCCCTGGCCAGCTCCCCTGACCCTCACCCCTGTCAAAATTGCAAGTAAAAACCAAGCAGTTAACTGAAACCTCCCCACCCCAGAGAATTCTAACATTCCACCGTGGAGCAGTGCATGTCTTGAGGGAGGGTGAGGCAGCACCTATCACGAATAACTCCACTGCAGCAAATGGAGGTTCATATTTGTTGGAGGGCCTACGGCAAAGCAGAGAGAGGCTCACTTAGGACTGAAGTGACCCCGGAGGCATCCATCTTCACCTAGGCTTGACTGAACTGTCTGTATGTACAGCCTAGAGCCAATCCCAGTCTGGGACAGTAAGTTGGGGAGGGGAAGGATGAACAGGATACTGTCACCACCAAAGAAATAAAACTATTCCCCTTTTACTAAGTGAAATGTTACAAACTGCCCCCCCCCAAAAAAAAACACCTCAAGCATTCACATTAAACGAATAGGACAAGGTCAAAAGGTGAGGTTTTTGATTTACTGCTTTATAATCTTAAAAGAAAAAAAAAAGGCAACCACACCTCTAACCGCAGGTGAGGTGAGATGGAGAACAAACGCTACAGTATGTGGCTAGAGTGGAGGATCCAGGTTTTCCCTTGACGTGGCATGGGGCTTTGGAGGCAAGGAGTGTGGAGAGGAGACCCTGGCTGGGCACTTATTGCTGGCTGGGAACTGGCTGGGGTGGGGGTGGGCAATCAGGTTGAAGTAGAAAACGTCTAACACCAAAGCTGAGGGCGGTCATTTAAGGGTGAAGGTATCGGTACGTTTTCCATGCACACTAGAGGTGGGAGTGAGGTGTGGAAGCCCACAGGTTGGTGTTTGGTCCAGTTTCCTGCAGTGGCAGCCCCCTCTCGGGGAGAATTTGGGAGAGGGTTACAATATCCTACAACATCAGGTAGGTCAACAGGAGGTCACACAAGTGTGGCGCTCTTTAAATTTGATTCAGGTAAGTGGCTAGTGGGGGGCCCTGGGTGAGAAGGTGGCCAGCACCCTGGAGGGGGCATTGCACCAGGAGTTGAGGGGCTCGGTTGGGGAAAGGACAATAGTACCAGTGTTCACAGACGGCAGGGAAACAATAAATTAGGACTTCATGTTGCTATCATTTGGCATAACACACTCAGGCATTTTTTTTTCTTTTTTTCCTTCTTTTAAATATAAGGCAACTTGCCAACACATAATTTAAAAACTGGTCTTCAGCCACATTGCTTCAGATCACTACAGATTTTCTGGCTAAGGAACAGTGAGAATAAACCCAAACCCTTCAGTTATCAGCTCACATTCCCCAACGACAGGAGGAAAGGCAAGGGCTTATTATTATTTATAAAGCCCAACTGTGCAACAGAAGACAGGTGCAAAAATTTACAACAAAACAATCTAAAGTTACAGAGAAGTGTTGAATTTCTAGACAACTAATTGTCACTTGGGAATGAGTCCCATTGGTCCTGGAACAGGTGGAAGATGCTCTAAGAATGGGCAAGGGGCAAAGGGGCCGTTTCCAACACCAGCCCGCTGCAACGGTCAGAACCATGCTCATTTGGTAAAGGAAGAAGTCAAAGAGCTTAAGGCTTTGTGTTTTTCCTTTTGTTCTTCAGTAAGCTGAAGGGTGGCAAAATGTAAGGGCGAATGTACCTGCGGCCACTCATACACAGCGCTCCTCCAACCCACTCACTCACACAGAAACAGGACATTAGAACTTACAGTGTGGACTAATAATTCTTAGCCAGTGTAGAGAACCAAATGCATTTTAACTTTTCTTAAACTTTTTTGGTGTTTTTAGTTCCAGACTCTAATGTGATCACCCTTTATCTATAACTAATTCAAGTAAGGTAGTTTTTGTTTTGCTTTTTTTTTCTTTCTTTCTTTTTTTTTTTTTTTTTTCTTTTCTTAAGAGGGAGGGGAGGCAGGGATGAGGACAGTCGTTGAGTTTGGAGAGAGGCAACAGTGACAGGAGGTCTTGAGAATGCCAGATAGCCACTGCATTTCTCTGGAGGGGAGTTAAGAACCAAGATGCCAATGCAAAGGTTTTCTCTGAGTCTCAAGGCTTTGGCAAGGACAAGTGCAGCGGCTTGGGAGCAACAGACCAAGCCTTGAGGAATAGGAGCAGCTGGGGATGGTGAGGATTGTATTTATTTTGACTGACATCTTTGGGGGAATAAAGAATTAAGTTTCCAGAGCACTTAGAAAGTCTGGTTTTCCAGTCCCAGACAGGGAAGCCTAACTTGAGGGCCTAGGCCACTCCCCTCAGCCATACCTCAGTCCCAAAACAAACAGAAGCTCAAAAAAAGATGGCGAGAGTCAAAGTGGTCAGGGTGAAGACTGCCTAGTGGGCAGGTGGCTGAGGGGACAGGGTTAGGTTCTAACAGAAAACCAAGAGTTGCTTGAGGGAAGAATAAAAGACCTTCTTCTGCCCCCAAACAGACCCCGCCATGTTCCCTTCCTTAGACATCTAAGGATGATCACACTGGAGCAGTGAAACTTTCAAACTATCCAGTTCCTTAAAAGTAAGACTAAACCTAGAAGGGCGATGTGTGACGTGCTGCCTGAGGAGGGCGTCACGGCTCCCTATCTATACCCTGGGTGCTGAACATGAAGACTTCGACTATCTGTGGGGTCGGGGGCTCGGGCGCCGGGGGCTCGGTGGGCCTTGCTCAACATGGCCAGGCTCTGTTCTCGGAAGCAGGCCTGCTGGAAATCCCCACTCAGGTAATCCACTGTCTGCATCACGCTGTTCTGGCTTGCCACTGGACCACCCCCAGTCCCTGCTCGGTAGTGAGCCCCAGGAGCCGCCGCACAGTCGAGGGGTGCACCCGTGGGCTGCCCACCATGGAACGGCATGGCGAGGTCCTGAGACCCCGAGCTGTCGCTATTGGGAGTTGGTAGAATGTTGTTCCACAGGGGTTGGAAGTAGTGACCATTGGGATAGGCCAGTGGGGCTGGCAGGCCGTTGACTGGTGGGGACGGGGTCGGCTTCTCCAAGGGTGGCTTCAGATGGAAGGACTGTGCCAGGCAGAGTTCCTGCGGGTAGGCAGGAGCCTTGGCTACAAAACCAGGCGCTGCCACCTCACGTCCTGCTGTATGTTTGCCCGTCAGGCCGGGGACCGGTGTCCCACCAGCCTCGCTGCACATCTGTTGTAGGTGGGCCAGCTGGTGCTGGTTCCAGGTAACTGGCTTGAGGTCGCTAGGGTAGCCAGTGGGGGCTCGAGCGATGCCTGCGGGCAGGTTAACAGGGCCTGCAGCAGGCAGTGCGGCTGTGACCGCATGGGTGTGCTCCATGGGATTGACCACACATGAAGGCATTGGCGTGGGGACGCTGTGGGTCGACACCCGCGTGCTTGCATTGATGAGCAGACTGCGACTAATAGGGCTGGGGTTGGCGATCTGGCCCTCACACACTGAGGTAGTGCTGATGCCTGCCCTCGTCTGGCAAAACTGGTTGATCTGGTGCACGATGCTGCTCAGGTCCGGGGGCTGGCTGTGTTGCAGGGTGGCCGCCATCGAAAGGGGGATAGTTGAGGTAGACACGGTCACATTCGGGGGAGCATCTGAGTCTGGCATCTTCCGGCCTCCATGCAGCAAGGGATTAGGGGGGTGCTGGAGACCCTGGTGAGTTAGGGCCTGTGGGTGGACCAAGCCCTGGGTTTGGGCCATCGGCTGAGGGTGGCCCATGCCCTGAGGCTGCTGGAGGCTCTGCGGGTGAGACAGTGCCTGTGGTGGTGGTATACCCTGAGGGTGCTGCAGTGTCTGGGGAGGGGCATGGGCCAGGGTCTGTGCATGCTGCAGGGCCTGCTGGCGGGCCAGAGCCTGGGCCTGGGGGTGGGCTAAAGTGCTGGGTGCCACAGTAGCATAGGGTGCCACTGGGGGGTTCATGATGGCCTCAGGGAGTAGCCGGGCTCGGGTGCCGTCAAAGTCCTTGAGTATGCTTTTGGCTGGCACTTTGACAATGGCAAGCAGGCCCGCCTTGGCGGCAGCCTGAGTCGGGTAGGGGCTGTAGCGCTGGGCTGACGTGTCGAGGCCGTTCACAGTACGACGAACGTGTTTCCGCTGGGGAACCTTCACACTGTTGGGGAAGATTTTTACAGTCAGTGGGTTGTTTGCGACCTTCTTAGCATACGCGTCCAATTCGGCTGGGGTAGGATAGTGAGCAGTTCTCATTTTCTGTGTAGTGTCCCCTAGAGAGAGAAAGAGAGAAAGAGAGAGAAAGGGAAGGAGAGCAGAGAGGAAGGGAGCTCATCAGTGGCAAGCCAACCAGCCTTTCTAGAATCCCCTGCTGAAGCCTTGGAGAGGAGGAGGCCGTCACTGTAGTTTACCCTGCATCCACACCGAGTCCCCGCAATCACAAGGATGGCTGACACGCACTGGGTACGTACAGTAGGCCAGGCCAGGGACTAGGGGACAGGCTACCTCAGTGATCCTCACCGCCACTATTACAAGAGGCAGATGCCCTGGGAGCCTGTTTATGAAGTCTCTAAAGATCAGGATTGTAAAGCAAATTTCTGTGAGCCCAGCCAGCTCTCACGGCCATCACCAAAAGTTCTTCAGTACATGAGGCTCCAGGTTCCTACCCACCGTGACGGTGTGGGGAGAAGCAGAGCCGCCTGTCGGTGCCCTCAGTCATTCATGACACTGGTAAAGGGCGCATTCTTAGTCCCATGCTTTGGTCTCCAGCGGCCAGTGAGGCAGCTGGGATACCATACCCATGGGTGGACAGGCACACCTGGCACCGAGAACAAGACACTTTTTCAGGAGAGGAGGAGGAAGCTGCCAACATCTCCCACTCACAAGTTGACTTTTGTTTAGTTTAGTGGGTGCCTGACTGGTTCAAGATCAAAAGTCTTTATTTATTTGCCTGTGTGGAGGGAGGATGATAACAAATGACAGAGCAGCCGGAAGGGACTAAGAAGAAAAGATTCAGACCATCTCTTAAGTTCTAGGTGCCAAAAACTGTCTGTATTTGGTCCATGTCAGCTGTCACTTTCCAAAAAGGAAGAGGAAGACTTCCTCTGGAAACTGCAGGAACCCCACTCAGCGCCTCATCAGTGTTACCAGGCTCCTTGTTCTCATCTCCCGGTGCCTCCCATCAGGACTCCAGCGGATGCTGGGTTTCCAATCCAGAAAGAAAAAATTCCCATAACAAGAGCTCTTTAAGGATCCCAGGCTCCCTCCTACAAGGGATCTCTGCTGTTTTCTTTTCTCAGAGAAGGGGTCTACCCTGAGCACACACAAAAGCACTTACTGACTACTGAATGAGGAAGTATACACACTGCCCAAAGCAGAGGAAAATGGCTTGGCACGGAGCCTGGGCTCAGCTGGCTGACTCTCTCCTGCTTCCTCCCTTGGCAGAAAGAAGCCAAGAAAGACCAAGGGCTAGTCTGTTAAGAGCACAGCTGGTAGCTTTGGTTGGCCTTGGCCCAAAGGAGACTCCATTCAAAGTCATGTCACTGGGCACCAAGTGGAACAGAAGCAGACTTAGGGGAGCATGTTAGAAGAGCTGTTCTCTGAAGCAGGGAAAGAAAAAGTTTCAAGTCTAGGAGGAATGAGTGCGGGGTCCCTGTTCTAAAAAGCAGGCTGCTGCTGGAGATGTAGCTAGTCTCAGTTTATC
Organism: Meriones unguiculatus; assembly: GCF_030254825.1. NCBI lineage: Eukaryota > Metazoa > Chordata > Mammalia > Rodentia > Muridae > Meriones > Meriones unguiculatus. The sequence goes on from NC_083355.1 coordinate 42,070,642, forward strand.
ACCCTACATAACTGTCCAACGTTAGACACCAAACAGCAATGCATTTAGAAAAAAAGGTTCCCAGAAGCCCTCTGAACAGCTCAACTTTAAAAGCCATGTTAGCAGGACAGAGGCACAGTTCTACGACTCCACTGGCAGTGACCTGGAGAACTCTCTTTCTCCTACCAATCTTTACTTAGGCAAACCCAGAATTCCTTGCTTCACCACAGAAAAGAATTCCAGAACAAGCAAGGGTAAAGCAGAGTTATCAGGTTTATTAAGAGATTACAATATAGATTTTAAGTGTAAGGGCTGCAGAGGGGAAAAGGCACCCAGGAAAGTTAAGAAATAGCTGAGCATAGGAACGGGCTTTTCAAAGGCAAGTTATCCCAAGGTACATTTACAATGTGCATATACGTACACCATCCTAAGTCACATTATTTAGACTGTGTAATTTACTACAAGGTTTAAAGGTCGAAGAATTTTGTCTTATGTCTAAATGTAATTTTTTTTTTTTAATATAATTTTGGCCAGTGGTTGATGCTTGCTTTTAATCCCAGCATTCAGGAGGCAGAGGCAGGCGGATCTCTGAGTTCAAGGCCAGCCCAGTGTACAGTGAGTTTCAGGACAGCCAGATTTCATAAAGACTAGTCTCAAAAAAACAAAATGTTAAAAAAATTGTAATTTACATTATGAGTGGTTTGCCATCATGTAAGTCAATGCCTCTGGAGACCAGAAGAGGGCACTGGATCCCCTGGAACTGCAGCATGAGCTATTCTGAGCTACCGTGTGTGTGTGTGTGTGTGTGTGTGCGTGCGTGCGTGCGTGCGTGCGTGCGTGTGTGTGTGTGTGTGTGTGTGTGTTGGGAATTGAGCGCGGGTCCTCTGGAAGAGCAGCCAGTGCTCCTGATGACCCTTTTCCCTAGCTCCATGAAAACAGCGAAGTTGTTGCTTTTGTTTTAGAAGAATTTTCTTTTACAAATAAAGATGTAAGGTAGATTTTTTTGAATGCAGAAAAACTTGATGTTGTATAGCATATTTTGGCCCAAAGATGATGCACAAATTATTAATTACCTTTAAATGAGTTGTCTTCAAGAAAATGTATGCTGTCTTTTTTTTTTTTTTTTTTTTTTTACCATCAGAACAACTTTGTTCAGAGGTTTGGGGAAAGGCTGGAGAAGTCCACGCTGTCTGCAGGGAAGATCTTAGAAGAGTCCCGGTGCTAAAAGCATATGCTGTCTTATTAGGCAGTCTGAGCTTTACCAGTGGAGACAGCAGAAAGACAGACCAGGTTCCTGGATGAAAGGCCTCTTTCTCTTCCTGTTTCTCGTCATACTTTCTGTTACTCTGTTCTACCTCATGTAAACTTATACAGTCATTCAAGTACTGAGAAGGCAGAGTTTTAGGCCAGCATGGACTGTGGAGAGTTCTAGGACAGCCAGGGCTAAATAGATAGCCAGGGCTAAATAGAGACCCTGTCTCAAAAAAACAAAATAAGGAACTGGAGAGCTGGCTCAGTGGTTAAGAGCACTGACTGCTCTTCCAGAGGACCTGGGTTCAATTCCCAGCACCCACATGGCAGCTCACAACTGTCTGTAACTCCAGTTCCAGGGGATCTGACATCCTCACAGACATACTTGAAGGCAAAACACCAGTGCACATAAAATAAATAAAATCATTAAAACACAAAACAAACAAAAAATCCCAAGACCTTACATGGACTTCTTCTCAGTGTCTTTTTGAGTCTACCTATTATTATTGATCACATGTGTATTTGTGTGTGAGTGGTACGGGGCTGTCAGATCACAGCTGCACACATCGGCTCTCTCCTTCCACTTTTATGTTGGTTCTGGGGGTTGAACTTAGGTAGCCAGGCTTGCATGGCAAGCATCTTATCTACGCGGCCGACTCACCAGTGCATGCGGCACTGGGCCCCATCCCCTTAGGTTTCTGGAATCCAGACCTCACTCTATAGGAGGGCAGCTACTCTTTACAGGTGTAAGGCACTGTGCTCAACTCCCCACCTACTCCAACTCTCTCAGTAAGCCCACACTCATACTAGGGAGGGTCCTGTTTCTCTGTTTCCTGTGTCTCTCCTCTTCTCTTAATGTTCACTTCCACCTCATTTACAGCCTTCATTGGTCTAGGGCTGTGCTTGGTTAATAAGGTTCTGGTTTAAGTACCCAGCAATGCATTGACTGGGCATGACTTGTGCATGCTTATAATCCCAGCACTCGGGAGACAGGAGTAGAAGGATCAGGAGTTCAAGGTCTTCCTCAACTACAAGGAAAGCTAAAGGCTGTTCTGGGATATATGACTGACTGACTGACTGACTCTTTCTCTCTCCCCCCGCTCAAGATACAGTTTCTCTGTGTAGCCCAAACTTGATCTAAAGGCCATGCTGGCCTCAAACTCAGAGATCTGTCTGCCTTTGGGTGCTGTGATTAAAGGCATGTGCCATGACCATCTAGCCATGACAACTCTAAATAAGTGAATAAACTGAAACCTGTGTTTCATGTGTGCTTGCCTGTGGAGGCCAAGTGACACAGTGAACTCTACAATCACTCCTCCACTTTATTCTCCTTCATTTAAAAAAAAACAACAACAACAACAAAAAAAATCAGTGCTTTGAGAATTTTGTACAATTATTTTGATATTCATTGGAGACAGGATCTCTCACGGAACCTGGGCTCACTGATTCCAAAAGACTAGCTAGCTGGTGAGTCTCACAGACCCTCTTCCTGTGCATGGCTGAGCCTCGCTTTACTTGAGTCCTGGGAAACCAGATTCAGATCCTCATGCTGACACATGCTTTAACCATCTCTAACTTTGCCTCACACTAACTAGTCCTGAAATTGTTTTCTGCTGCTCTGCAGCTTAGTGAAAAATACCTGAGTTGGGGGGATGGAGGTAGTGAGGATGGGGGTGGCTCATGCCTTAGCCCTCACTCAGGAGGCAGAGGAAGGCAGATCCCTGAGTCCAGGACATTGAGGGCTACACAGAGAAACCCTGTCTTAAAAAAGGAAAAGAAAGCAAGCAAGAAAAAAAAAAAAGTCACAGGTTCAAATGGCTGGGTTGTGGTAGTTCATATCTGTAATACCAGCTTCATGCCAGCCTGGGCCACAGACTAAGATCTTGTCTTGGCTGGAGAGATGGCTCGGAGGTTAAGAGCACTCCTTGATCTTCCAGAGGACCTGAGTTCAGTTCCCAGTAACGACAAGGTGGCTCAGAACCTTCTAGAATGAGATCTGGTGCCCTCTTCTGGCGTTCAGTATATATGCAGGCAAAACATTGTATATGTAATAAAATAAATAAATATTAAAGGGGGGGCAGCAGCTGGAGAGATGGCTCAGCACTTAGGAACACTGGCTGCTCTTCCAGAGGACCTGGGTTTAATTCCCAGAAACCACATGGCAGCTCACAACTGTCTGTAATTCCAGGATCCAACACCCTCACACAGACATACATGCAGGCAAAACACCAATGTGCATAAGATAAAAACAAATTATTCCTTTTTAAAAAGCCTGAGGCAAACAAAACTACCCTGGCGTGGCCTGCGTAGTCATTTGGCTGCTAGAGCAGAAGTGACTGATGCTGACAACCCAGCACAGTGCTTTACCTAGAAGACACACAGCACATCTGGGAAGGGCAGCCCTACCCAAAGCAACAGCCAGGACTCAGCTGAGCAACCAAAGTCCCAAGTGCTGGGTTTTCTTTAGTTCAAGTGGACAATGCAGATCTATCCCGAGCCCTTCTCTAAGCCCATCTTCATGTGGAGTGGCCATCTCTCCTTGAAATCAAAGCAGCTTGTTAAAGAGTCAGTTCTCAGGATTTTCCCTAGATGGCAGAAAGACGGGTATGCTTCTACCGCTGCCGACAGTGAAAAGAGCAGCTGAATTAGGGGAAAAACCAACAGGGAGAGGGAGGATGCAGACTGGAGCTCCTGCTGAGGAGACCCTGAGAGTGAGGAGCACACAGAACATGAGCACTCTCCTACTCTGGAATCCACTGCCACTCGCTCCCCACACTGGATTAAGCTTAGCCTTTTTCCTTTTCTTCCCTCTCCACTTTCACTTTTTTCTGGGTCTCATGCACCTCATGCTGACTTGAAATCCTGATCCTTCTGTTTCTACTTTATATAAGTCACCATGATCAGACTTCTATTTGATATTTTGAAACAGGGTCCCACAATGCAGACCAGGTGGGTCTTAAAGTCTGCTTCTCTTGCCATTGCCTCCCAAGGGCTTAGATTCCAGAGGCTACATATCCAGCTTCCTACTTGGCTGTGGAGACAGGATCTCACGTTGCAGTTACAGATGGCCCTAACTCAGGATCTTCCTGTTTTAGCCCCCTAAGTGTTAGGATTTTAGGTGTGTGCTATCATGCTTGGCTTTTTGTTAACGTATTCTTATGGCAACTCTCCCATATACACAGGCTCACCTTACTTTCGTGACAAGTTCCTCTAACCAGACAGCAGATCTTTCAGTTTTGTCTAAGAAGGAAGAGCTTAAGAAGCTGGCATGGCTATAATATGGACACAGGACAGTGTAGAGAACTATACATCTGTGGCTAAAAAAAAAAAAAAAAAGTTTCTACCTAGAGTCAAACTATGGCTCCATCATTTAAGAGCTGAAGACTTGGTAGTACTGCTAATTTATCAATGAAGTGAAACCTGCTTTAATGTTACAAAATTACTAATATAAAGAGACTCTTTTGAAGCCTGCTGTGGTGGCACACCCCTTTATCTCAGCACTCTGGAGGCAGAGGCAGGAGGATCCCTGAATTTGAGGCCAGCTTGATATACAAAGAGAGTTCCACGACAGCCAGGGGGGCTGTTACACAGAGAAACCCTGTCTCAAAAGAGAGGGGAGAGGCTAGAACAGGAAAAATGTGGTATGAACACGAATCACAGCTGTTTCTAGTTATTCAAGGAAAGTGGGTTTAGCAGAGCCTGCCAGTCAGGACAAAGAAACTAATCAGGGAAGCAGCAACTGTAGGAGGACCTCTGACCACAAGCTGGAGAGCTGGTATGACAGAAAACACTGTTGTCTATTCTAGAGACTTGGGGTGTGGTGGGGTGCAGTAAGGTTCTGAAATCCAGTTCCCTTCAGAGGTCTCCTTGGTTATCCTTTTGTTGAATTCTGGTGGGAACTCGGAATCTAGAGGTAGACGGTTTGGGAGTCTCCCTGGATTGAGTTCTGGCCCAGCAATGGATAGTCATGTGACATGCACGCTGCGTGTGTAAGAGCAAGCAAGGCATGGGATACTGTGACTCACTGCACTTGAGCAGCTGAGGTAGGATCATTACAGTGATGAGTAGGAGTGATGTCCTGTCTCTGAAAACTAAAGAACAAGGAGAGTAAGAGTCTCCCATGTAGAATGACTGAATAGGGACAGTGAGGACCGGCAGGTAAAGCTCTTACTATGTTTCATCTGAGCCTGAGAACCTAATTTTGGTTCTGGGAACTCTGTGGAAGGAAAGCAGCGACTCCTGAAAGCTATCCTTGAATGTCATAAGTGTACTATTGCAGCATTCAAGAGCCTGTGCACACACCTATACAAGGGCACGCTCACACACACATGCGCCAACACACACGTGCACATTCACTTACAAACACACAGGGTGCTCAATGCCTGTGGAAGCCTTACTTAAGAAGCTAGGGAAGAAGAACCACTTGAGCCCAGGAGTTTAAGAACATCCTGGGCACCACAATTATACCCAAACTCGACAAAGGAAAAGAAACGAATATAATACATATAAAAAATGTAATGTAGTATCTAATGACTGAGCAGTTTACTGAACTTATCCAGTCTCTGGGTCAATTCACAATTGCCATGCCTTTCCACTAGAGAGCATGCCAATATCTAAAAAAAAAAAAACAAAACAAAACAAAACTAAAAAATAACCAGTATTTGTTCCAGGTGCCCCCAAGGCTCTGCATGCAGGAGGTAAAAACTGTCAACTAAAAGACAGCTTAGAAAAGATGGCTCAAAGGTTAAGAGCACCATCAGTTCTTGCCCCCTTCTGGCCTCTGTGGGCATCAGGCATGCAAGCAGTATACAGATGTGTAGGCAAAACACCCCCTAAACACTATTTTTTTAAAAAAGATAGTATGCTAGCTGGGGGTGGTAATGTATACTTGCAAATCACCAAACTAGGGAGGTAGAGGCAGGAGAATCTGGAGTTCACCGACAGCTCGGGGCACATAAGACTGTCTCAAAAGAAACCAACCCCCCAAAATCCATAAAACACAGAAAATGAAGCCACAACAAACAGAATCAAGATTAATCACTGTAGAAAGTACTTTGAGCCGCTACTTCACCCCTGATTCTGAGCTAGGAAAGTAAGCAGGAGTTTTGGGTTAAGGAAGAAAAATTCTCTGGTAAAAGATGGGCCACGAGAACATAGAGTCTATAAAGAGGGTTCCTAAACAGCTGAAGACCCTCAAACCAAGGGACACCGTGGCACATTCCTAGATGACATCCACCTAGCCCAGCATGTCCTCCAGCAGCTACAAACCCACTCAAAGCTAAACTGTCCTAACTTTGACTTGGTTTGAGACATGTAGCCCAGGATGGTCTTGCACTGGAAATTCTCCTGCCCCAGCCTGGCAAGCACTGGGATAACTGTATGCAACCCTCCCTACCCCGTGGCAACTCTTCTCTTCGGTCACCGAGCTCCCTCCCCTCTCATCCTACATAGGTTTCCAAGTGTCTCCTCTCAGCTGTGTTCTCAGGAGCCAGGACGAGGGCACAGGCCAGTGTGCTTGAGTGGATGATCATAGAACTTGGAACTGCCCAATCCTGATTTTGACAAAGGCTAGGGCAGAGGTAGAGCTGTATGGATGAGTGCTTCTCGAGCATGTGTGAGGCTGTAGGTTGGACTTTTATCACAAAGGGAAAAGGAGAATGGGAGAGAGAAAAGCAGGCCCATGGGGCTGGAGAGATGGCTCAGAGGTTAAGAGCACTATCTGCTCTTCCAGAGGTCCTGAGTTCAATTCCCAGCAACCATCTATAACGTGATCACTATGGTGCCCTCTTCTGATGTGCAGGTGTACATGCAGGTAGAGCACTCATATATAAAACAAGTAAAATCTTCAAGGAGAGAGAGAGAGAGAGAGAGAGAGAGAGAGAGAGAAAGAAAGAAAGAAAGAAAGAAAGAAAGCAAGCTGGCACAGAAGAGCTTGTTTATGAAGTCAGACAGAGCTTGTCATTAGATAAATTCAGAATCATTGAGGGTAAGCTTCTTTCTGCTCCTTGAAAGAAGTGAAGTCAAGTAGCTGTTCTTGATTCTTTATACACACACACACACACACACACACACACACACACACTTCTGTTGTTGTTGTTGTTTCTCTGTGTAGCCTTGGCTATCCTGGACTGGCTTTGTACAATCAGGCTGCCTCCCTGAGTGCTGGGATCATAGGTGCATACAACACTACACCCAGATATACAGAATTTTTACATTTTTACTATTTCATGTGTCTGTGCATCATTTTGAGCCTAGTGCCAGAAGAGGGAACATCAAATCCTGTGAAACTGAGTTACAAATAGTTGTGAGCTGCCACGTGAGTGCTGACAATCAAACCTGGCTCCTCTGCAAAAAAAATAGCCAGTGTTCTTAACCACTTAATCTCTTCAGGCCCACTTTTTTTTCTTTGTTTGTTTGGAGAGGGTTTCTCTGTATGTTTCTGCCTGTCCTGGAACTCGTTTTGTGGCCAGGCTCGCCTTGAACTCAGGCAGCCAACCTGCCTCTGCCTCCCGAGTGCTGGGAATAAAGCCATGTACCACCATGCTCAACTAGCCCCAGTGTTTTCTGAGACACAGTTTGGTATATCCCAAGCTAGCCATAAACTCTGGTAATCCCAAGTGCTGGGATTACAGGTCTGTGCTATTACGTCTGTTTTATTTGCTGCTGAAACCAAACTCAGGGCTTCGGGCAAGCTAAGCACACACTCCACCAAACTGGGTTAAAACCTCAGCTCCAATTTTATTTTTACCTTTTTTGTGTGTTTTTGAAACAGGGTCTCATTGAGTGGTCCTCACCAGGCAGAACTTGTAGACCAGGCTGGCCTCAAACTCATTTCTGCCTCTCAAATTCTGAGATTAAAGGTGTGTGCCACCGCACCCAGGTGTACTTTTATTTTTATAAAGGGTCCAAAAGCTAAGCTGCCCAGGGTGGCCTTGAACTTTCGATCTTTATGCCTCAGGCTTCCATATAACTAGCTTTATAGGCCTGTACCACCAGATCCACTAAGTCTAGACTATTTTTAAATGCTGATGGTCTCATGGCAAACTATTCATAATCTGCCCACCAAGTGTAGCTGCAGCATGCTTTTATAGAAAATTCCACTGAGCTGAAACTGAAGTTAGTTCCCATGTTTGTCTATGGCTGCCAACTTAGCAACCATGGAAGAGCCGAGAGATGCAACAGAGACTGTTGCCCGCAAAGCTAAAAAGAATGGCTTTCTGGCACTTCCAGAAAGCTTGCTAATGGCTGCCATGAAGGGTTCAGCTGAAGTGCTGTCCTGCTAAAGGAAGTCCCACTGCCTCACCCACTGCCTCTTTTTGCTCTAAAAAGGTTTATTCCAAGTTCAGGACTGGTTTTACACTTAAGACACTATACCTGTAATGGTGAGCCAGAAATAAACAGTACTGCCCTTGCCCATGTAGTCCAGGGACAGAAATAGCAAGCTGATCAAAGAACAAACTGTAATACTCCAATTTAAAGCAAAAATTAGGAGAGAAATCTGACAGACAGTTCTCAGAGGCTCAATCAGGCAGGAAGTACACTGATGGACAAACACCCCTGGAGAACCTGAGCAAGCAGGCTCCTGACCCCTGAGGAAAAAAGCTTCTTCACTCCTGGGAGCAGAAATCATGCTGCTCAGAGAGCAGACAGCAAAGCCTAGAACTGCCTGTTTCCATGGCACAGTGTGTTCTGAGATCAAAAAATCACCAACAGTGTAAACAGTTATTTCAGGAGTACAAAAGTGAGCTGGGCAATGAGTTCCATTCAGTCCCTCAGAGGGTTCAAAGAGAAGCACGTCTTTTAAAGTCCTATGATATATAGCCACCAAAGCTCTTGTAGCTTTGCTACGCAACAGAAAGCTGCCAGTAGTCAGTTAAGTTTGAACACACTGGGGAATTGCAGCATTTGAGAGGATTTCTCTGATCACCAAAGTACCTTGCACTACTGACAGACAGGGTCTTTGTAGCTGCTGTTCTCCATCTCAGCTCATGAATACCTTGGAAGTACCAAGACTCACGGTCCATGCACCACAGATGTGATGCTGCACAGCCCTCATATAGGAGACAAAACACAAGCTCACACACCTTTCCCTGGGAATCCAGATTACTTACATTTCTGAAGTCCAGTGTTCATCTGCGTGTGAGAAAGAAGCTGAAAGGACAGGTCACCTGGCCCTGGCAGACAGGCTAGCATGGCAGCCCAGCATCAACACAGCATGGGGCAGTGGCTCACACTGTAAGGAACAACAAAACACGGTCATGGAGCACAGGGCAGATCCTTCCACGAAGGGACGAGGGGCGTTCGCTGGGAGCAGCAGGGGACCAAGTACAGGCAGACAAGCAACTTAATAACACCATGCTGGTTAAAAACATAAAGTTCCTGTCTGTAGCAGCAATTCACCCTCAACTACTAATATAACAAAAATTATATTGCAGCCAGCACATGTGTGGGAGAAGCAAAAATTGGGAAATAGCTGTTCACATCAATAATTACAGGCACACTTGTGCACCTCAGCATTCATGGATTTGCAGGGTTAGCTCAGTCTTATTGTGGGTCAGAGCAGTCAAGGTGTTTCTTGAAATACAGGACAGACTCGCAAAGATACCCACGCCTGACTGTGATCTGGTACTCTAAACTCAGTTTTTGGTTGTTTTCTGTTTTGTGCAATGGAGCCTGGTTGAATCTGAAACTGGTGATCCTTCTGCCTCAGCCTTCTGACGTGCAGTGATTACAGAAACACATCACATGTGCGCAGCATTCTATTTCTATTTCTTTTGACAATCATCAAAAGAAATCCCATCTCTCCTGCACCCGAATTTCCAAGACAGGGTTTCTGTGTGTAGCCTCGGGTGTCCTGGAACTCACTCTGAGCACTGGGATGCTTGGCACCAGATTCCAACTGTGAATTCTGAGGAAGCCTCCTTTCCTGCTGTTTACAGTTAGACTTACTGTACCCCTAGAGGGGAGTAATACTGCTGGAGTGAAGCAAGGAAGCAACAGGCTACAGCGCACGCTTTGGCCAGATGATCTGCATACAATGTCAAGAAGGCGTGAGTTTATTCCGTGATGCTTATCAACAAGATGGACACAGCAGCACACTAGTCCTGCTGTAGGGGAGAAACCAAGTCTTCCGTATGCACCAGGAATGAATTTTAATCAAGAGAACAGACTATGATAAAATACACCAACTTCCTTCCCGATACTTCGGGGCCCGTTAGTCAAGGTAGCATGTTATAGCTTCAGGTGACAAGAAATAGCAAGACCAGTTCAAATGCCAACAGAGTCTACAAATCTCTGCATTCCCGAGGGTTCCCAGGCTGATGAGGATTTGACAACTTAGGACCAGCACCCGAAGAGGCTGCTGTGTCTAAGCAGCTATGGAAAGAACGGAGACAGAAGGCTTCAATGAAATAAGAGTTGTCCCAGAGTTTGGCATAGACTTGCTCTTCATGACTCTCTCTGGTGGGGGAGGGGAGAAAAGAATGAAGACAATGTGCCTAGTGCCTCAAGAAATAAAAGTCTCTTGTTGGAGTCAGAGGACTGGTGTTGTTTCTACCCTTTCCCTTATGAACGTTGGTCTCGTTTAAGAACCCTTTCCTTTTCCCTTTCTTTATTTTGGGGTTTTGTTTTGTTTTGTTTTTTTCTGAGACAGGGTTTCTCTGTGTAGCCTTGGCTGTCCTGGAACCACTCTGCAGACCAGCGTGGCCTCAAATTCAGAGATCCACCTGCCTCTGCCTCCTGCTGAGTACTGGGATTAAAGATGTACACCACCATACTCGTGACTTCAAGTATTTTCTTCTCTCTGTCCTCAAGCTTGCCTGCTCTCGAGTGGCATTTGAACAGCAGCTCTCTGATATAGGGAGGTCTGTGTGACTCAGGGAAGCGTCTACTGATGTGCAGTGTTTCCACTAAAGCAGGTGAAAGGGAAACATCTCACCCCTCTTTAAGGCAAGGCTTCTCTGTAGAGTCCTGTTTATCCTAGAATTCACTCTACAGACCAGGCTGTCCCGGAACTCAGAGATCCTGAGTGCTGGTATTAAAGGCATGCGCCGCCACCACCCCATTTCACATTTTTTTGATGAAAAGGAATTAAAGAATTTAATTTTGGAGGGAGACTTTAATACTCCTCCCCTGATGTACAGCCTTTATCATTTTTTAACAGTTCTCTAGAGCTTCTACAACCTGTTCTCAAACTCCACTTCTAAAAAGAATCCTTCTCTGGTCCCTACTAAGGACGCAGTTACCAAAACCCTTGGTGGGTAAAGCAGGTAGGCAGGTTCATAACAACTCAGAATCTCTATGGCAGCCCCAGGAGCTGCCTATAACATCCCTAGCTTTTGGCTTCTGGAAACCAGTGGTCCATTAAGAATGCCTTCCAAACCTTTTATTTGTTCGTCACAAAAGATACTGGGCCAAAGTAGTTATCAAGAGGAACTAAAGATAGTCCAACATTATTGTGGTCCTCGATTTGCAACCGTCTGACCTCCATAATGAGGCACTTCCGTTTACAACACCCATTTCTGCACTTGTACGGTGCCTTTTAGGTCTCCTCAGGGTAGAAAGGGCCCTTTAGTAACAGCAGGGCAGAATATGACTTAGGTGCCATCTGTAGGATGGTCACAATTGTGA